>NW_006205908.1:431937-434946 GCF_000334495.1 Tupaia belangeri chinensis
CCTGCTGAATTGAGTAGTACCTTTGTCAAAGATCAGTTGGCTGTATGTTTGGAGGGTTACTTCTGGGGTTTCTACTCTGTTTCATTAGTCTTTGTGTCATTTTTTTGTGCCAATACCATGCTGTTTTGATTATCACCGCTTTGTAATATATTTGGGGGTCAGGAAGAGAGATGCCACCCACTCTACTCTTCTTACACAGGATAGCTTTGGCAATATGTGGTCTTTTATGATTCCAGACAAATTCTATGATTGTCTTTTCTAGATCCGTGAAGAATGTCTCTTGTAATTTTATAGGGATTGCATTAAATATGTAGATTAATTTGAGTAGGATTGCCATTTTGACTATATTAATCCTCCCAATCCAAGAACATGGGACATCCTTCCACTTTTTTGGTGTCCTTTTCTATTTCTCTTTTAATATTTTCATAGTTTTTCTTATAGAGGTCCTTAACTTCCTTGGTTAGTTTTATTCCTAGGTATCTTATAACTTTTGTGGCTAAGGTAAATGGGATTATTTTCTTCATTTCTGACCCTGTCTGCTTGTTGTTTGTCTATAGAAATGCTATAGATTTTTGAAAGTTAATTTTCTATCCTGTCACTTTACTATATGCATTTATGACTTCAAGAAGTTTCTTCATGGACACTATTGGGTCTTCTGTGTATACAATCATGTCATCTGCAAACAGAGATAATTTCAACTCTTCTTTCTCTATTGGGATGCCTTTTATTTCAATCTCTTGTCTGATGGTATTGGCAAGACTTCCAACACTATATTGAATAGGAGTGGGGAGAGTGGGCAGCCTTGTCTTATACCAGTTTAATGTTAAATTCAGTATAATGTTAGCTGTAGCTTTTACACAGATGGCTTTTATTATGCTGAGAAACAATCCTTCTATGCCAATTTTACTGAGTCTTAATCATGAAAGAATGTTGTTTTTTGTCAAATGCTTTTATGCATCGATTGAAATGATCATATGATTTTAAATAACCCATAGACATTCTTTTGACAGGTCCTCTGAGATCCTGTCAGTTCAGTTTATATAGTCCTGCATTGATTTCACGAGATTTTTTTTCAACGTTGTTTTCTTTTGCTTTGCCTTATTTATTTTTGATAGTCTCAGTTTTCCCATTGGCTATTTTCGATGAAGTATACAGAAAAGATAGAAATAAATATAAAAAATCTTACTTTTTTCCTTCAACCTAGATCACATTTACAATGAGTAAATTATTTTAAATCATACTAAGATTCTTCAGATAATGTTTGAGAAGCTAGGAGGGTTTGTGCTTGGAGACTTATGGAATAAGGCAGCATTGCAGAGAAGCTAACATTCGTATTGGTCTGCCATAATGGAATTGTTTTGTCTCAGATAATGTTTGATTGACTTGTCACAGGGTCAGACATATTCATGGTCTTCTATTGTTGATTTAATTGTTTTTTGCCTTTTGCTTTTTTAAACCAGTGAGATGACATCCTGGCAATATAATTTTAAAATAAACTTGATATCAATTTCAGGAAAAACTCTGAAAATACACAGACACATGGAAACTAAATAACCTACTCCTGAATGACTTGACAACTACTGAAGAGATTAAGACTGAAATCAAAAGATTCATGAAAACAAATGATAATGAGAGCACAAGTTTCCATAATCTATGGGACATGGCAAGAGCAGTCACAAGAAGGAAGCTTATAGCAATTAGTGCATAAGAAAAAGTTGAAAAGGTGGCAAATGGATAACTTAACATCATGCCTCAGGGAACTGGAAAACAACAACAACAACAACAGCAAAATTCCAAATAATGTCAAGAGAAAAGAAATAACAAAGATTCAAGAAAAATAAATAAAATAGAAAATAAATGAATTATACAAAAAATAAATAAAATCAAAAGCTGATTATATTAAAAATAAACAAGATTGACACACAATTAGTGAGACTAATTAAGAAGAGAGAAAGGAAGGGGCTGGCAGGTGGCATGGTGGTTAAGGGCACTAGAGTCCCACATGGCCGACTGTGGTTCCAATCCTGGACCTGATAGCTTACTTTCTCATTTTCTCTCTCTCTCTCTCTCTCTTCCCCTCTCTGATCAAATTAAAATAAATAACTAAATAAAATAAATAAAGATAAATAAAATATATTTTTTTAAAAAAAAAGAGGAGCAAAAGGAACCAGATAAATCAAATTCACGATGAAACAGGTAATATTACAACAGACATAATAGAAATACAAAACATCATTAGAGGATATTTTGAGTGATTATACACCAACAAACGAGAAAACCTGGATGAGATGGACAAATTTATGGACACATATTGACTATCAAAGTTGACTCAGGAAGATATAGAAAACCTAAATAAGTCTATAACAAGCAATGAGATTGAATAAGTAATAAATAACCTCCCAACAAAGGAAAATCCATGTCCTGAAGGTTTCACTTCTGAATTCTACAAAACTTTTAAATTAGAGGTAACCTCCATTCTTCTCAAATGATTTCTAAAGATCCCAAAGGAACGAACCCTCCCCAAGCCATTTTATGAAGCCTCCATCACCCTCATTCCAAAAAAGATAAGGATAGAACTGAAAAGGAAAACTACAGACCATTATCTCTGATGAATATAGACACAAAAATTTCCAACAAGTGACCAGCAAGTTGTATCTAACAACATATAAAAAAGATTATTCATCATGGCCAGGTAGACTTTATTCCAGGTATTCAAGGATGGTTCAACATATGCAAAACCATAAATGTAATAAACCATATTAACAGAAAGAAAGATAAAAAAACATATGATTATTTCAATAGATACAGAAGAATCTTTTGACAAAATACAACATCCCTTCATGATTAAGACTCTCAGCAAAATCAACATAGAAGGGTCATTTCTCAGCATAATAAAAGCCATCTATGAAAAACCTATAGTTAACATTATACCAAATGGGAAAAAGCTGAAAACTTTTCCACTAAAAACTGGTACTAGATAAGGCTGCCCACTTTCTCCACTCCTTTTCA
>NW_006205908.1:435037-497190 GCF_000334495.1 Tupaia belangeri chinensis
GAAATGATCTCTGTCTCCAGATGACATGATTGTATACATAGAATCTATGAAAAAACTTCTCAAAGTAATAAATGAATACAGTAAAGTGACAAGATACAAAATCAACTTACAAAAATCTATAGTATTTCTATTATATACAAACAGCAAGCAGAGGCAAAACTGAAGAAAGTAATCTCATTTACCATAACCACAAAAAGTATAAGATATTGCTTTAGGCTTTTGGCTTGGAGGAGGATTCGGTGCAACTTTCTTCAGTCATCTGGAATTCAAGTTCATCCAACACCAGCCACCTCCACCATGTAGCCCAAATTTGACCCCAACCAGATCAAAGTCATGTATTTGAGGTGCACCAGTGGCAAAGTCAGTGCCATGTCTGCCCTGGCCCCCAAGATCGGCCCCCTGGGTCTGTCTCCAGAAAAGGTTGTTGATGACATTGCCAAGGCAACCAGTGACTGGAAGGGTCTGAGGATTACCGTGAAACTGACCATTCAGAATGGACAGGCCCAGATCAAAGCGGTACCTTCTGTTTCTGCGCTCATCATCAAAGCCCTCAAGAAACCTCCAAGAATCAGAAAGAAGCAGAATATTAAACATAGTGGAAACATCACTTTTGACAAGATTGTCAGCCTTGCCTGACAGATGAGGCACTGGTCGGTCTTTGGCTAGATAACTCTCTGGAACTATTAAAGAGATCCTGGGGACAGCCCAGTCTGTAGGCTGCAATGTCGATGACTGCCACCCTCATGACATCATCGATGACATCAAGAGTGGTGCAGTGGAATGCCTAGCTAGTTAAGAAGTACATAGGAAAACATCTCAATAAAGGATCATGAGAAAACCAAAAAAAAAAAAAGATATAAGATACCTAGGAATCAATGTAATCAAGAAAATCAAAGACCTCTACAAGGAAAACTATGAAAATCTTAAAAAAAGAAATTGAAAATGGCACAAAAATGTGGAAGGACATCTCATGTTCTTGGATTGAGATAATTAAGATAAGCAAAATGACAATTCTACCCAAATTAATCTACATATTTAATGCAATCATTATAAAATTACAAGAGACCTTCTTCACAGGTCTAGAAATGATAATCATAGAATCTGTCTAGGATCATAAAAGACCCCATATTTCTAAAGAAATCTTGCACAAGAAGAGTGGAGTAGGAGGCATCTCACTCACTGACCCCAAAATATATTACAAAGCTGTGATAATCAAAACAGGGTGGCATTAGCACAAAAAAAGACATATGGACCAATGCAAGAGAATAGACTCCAAAAATAAACTCCAAAACATACAGTCAATTGATTTTTCATGGAGGGTACCAGTCAAAGTAAAAGGAAAACTTCTTCATCAAATGGTGCTGGAAAACCTGGGTATCCACCTGCAGAAAGATGAATCTGAACTCCTATGTCTCACCATTAACAAAAATCAACTGAAAGTGGATCAAATATCTAAACCTAAGACCTCAAACTATAAAACTACTGGTGGAAAACCCTGAGGAAACTCTGGGAGACATTGAGGTAGGTAAGCACTTCTTAAATAAGACCAGCAAAGCACAGGTAAAAATCCCAAAAATAGACAGATGTGATTACATCGGATTAAGAAGTTTCTTCACAGCAAAAGAAAAAAATAGACAGATGTGATTATATTGGATTAAGAAGTTTCTGCACAGCAAGACACAGTAATTAGTGTGAATCAACAACCCCTGGAAAGGGAGAAAATTTTTATAAACTATACTCCAGATAAGAGATTTTTGCTATAGGGTTCCTGCACTCACCAGAGAGACAGAGAGAGACAGAAAGCCAGAAATCACCTCCCCCCCACAGGTGGTATGGCCAAGCGGTAATCCCTTCTCCACCATTCTCCTCTTTGGGTTTTGGGCACACATGCACATGTGCCTGGCGTGAGTTTTAAGCTGCCAGGTCCAGTACTCAAACTGTGGTTGACAATGTGGGAATCCAGCTTCATAACCAGTATGCCATCTGCTGGTCCTTCAATAATTTTATCATAAGATATGTTTATGGTTGAGAGTTTTCAAATAAATGTCATTTTGTCCCTGGATATCTCTTCTAAACTGCAAGTTTTTAAATGATTCAGATTCCAGACTTCACCATTCCTGTACTTATGCAAATAGAGTTATAAAACTCTTGACCATTGGCACCAGCAGTTAGGGTAATGGCTATGTCGCTGGACTCCCACGTAGTCGACCACGGTTCAAGTCCCAGACCCAGCAGCTTAAACTCACTCCGGGCGCGTGTGCATGCGTGCCCAAGATCCCAAGAGGACAATGGAGGGGAAGGCATTGCAGCGTGGTCATCTCCTTTGGGGGAGTGATTTCTTGCTTTCTATCTCTCTGTCTCTCTCTGTCTTTCTGGCAAGCACATGTGCCCTATAGCGAAAACCTCTCCAAAAAAAAAAAAATTTCAAAAACCAAAAAACTCTTGATCATTAACTCAGCATTAACCATGACCAACTTTAAATGTATTGCCCCCAAAAAGGGAAAATAGTCATAATAATTGAAATAGAATCATGACATTTCAGTGTTTATTAAGATATTCACAATAAGAATACTTCATGAATACATTCATCATAAAGTGGCTAATGGGCATCATAATTAAAGCATCTGTTTCCAACAAGCTTTCAAGATTTAAGATACAAATCCATCAATGTGACCTTACCTTTAGGATTAAGATAGTTGCTTTCAGTAAAGGCCATGGGGGGACTTGCACTATGTAACCTACACAGAGTTCAAACCTGTGATTATCTCAACATTCTAATCAAATGCATTTTAGAAATAAACGGCAATCCTGATGATGGTGAAGATCATTAGAAAAAGTATTAACGCATCATTATTTTACCTCATCCCCAATCATCCTTTCTAATAAATACATTATTACATTAGCAATACTTTCTGTCTATTAGAAAAAATAAGGAAACTTTGTATTCTTAATTCTTTTTCTTGCAATAAATTTAATTTGGATTGGTGAAGGCAAATATAGGGTGTGTGCACATCAGTTAAATCTTTCAATACAAGATCTATGTATTCCGAAGAGAGAGGGGGTGAAATAAGATGAAAAGCAGCAGATGAGAAATTCAAGAACCCTAGTTCCCATTCAATACTGTATGACTGTGGGGTGCTGCATCAACTTACTATTTTTTTCTGAGTCAAATAAGAAAATTGGTCTGCACAGCATCTTGTAAACAGGGCTCAGAAGGGCTTGGTTTCTTGAGGGTTTTCAGTCATTTATACCTGCTAGAGCTATAATTGCTATACACATCTCAGCATTTTTATTTTTGATTATTATAATTATTATTTTAGATTTTTGCCATAGGATCATATACTTTCCAGAGAGAGAGAGAGACAGAGAGAATAAGAAAATGGGAAATTACCTCTTGGTATGGATGGACACATCACAATCCCTTCTCCTCATTCTCCTCTCAGGATTTTGGGCATGCATGCACACCCACCCCATATGAGTTTCAAGTCAAGGGGTTGGGGACTTGAACTGCAGAGTCAGCCATATGGGATCCAGTGCTTTAACTACCATACCACATGCCAGCCATTATTATTATTATTTTTTGTTTCATGATGTTTATATTTGGGGTTTTAGACATAAGGCTTTATTTGAGGAAAACCCTCAAATGCAGAGATTTGAAAACAACTGGTTAGAATTAGCAGCGGCTGACTTCCTGGCTCACAAATTGTCTGCTCCCTTTCCTCTGATATGATGAGCCTCCTGTCAGAGCACAGGATCAGGCAATAAAACTAACAAAGGGCTGAAATTCCCGCCTCATAGGCCCCTGATCACCAAAGTTTCATTTGGAAAATTTTATCGATGTTTACCATGCTTGCTAATACTTTCAACGATTGATTGACTCTTTCTTGAGGGCCATTCAATCTCCTAAATTCACTTTCACTTTACAAAATCTCTTGAATAGCTCTTTCTTGTTTGGATAAGTCCTACTTCATTTTTTCCAGTGCGACTAAGGAATCTACCTTGTTTTGCTCTAACAGTATATTCATTTATTCCATCAAGTGTAAATAGCTTAGAAAAAAAATATGTGTTTGCTTTTAATTTCTGACTAGGAATGTCCTGACCTTTTAATCTATACAACAGAGAAAATAGTATTATGATATCATATGCTTAAAAAAGCAAAACAAGTACTTATAAAAAGCAAAATATTATGTGTAAAACAAACAAACAAACAAAACACAGATACTTAAGTCCAGATACGTATGCTTTGAAAACTTTTTTTAAATGCTCCAAAGTTTTGGAGAAAATTATTTGAAACTATAAATTGAAGGGCTTATTGCTGTTCCAGTTTAATCTTTTTAAGTAACTAAGTGCTTATTTGAGGGAAGAAAAATAACCTCTTAGAGTTGTATTGTGAAACCACAATGCCTAGACTTTTAAAGGATATTTGGAAGAAACTTTAGAGAAAGCTTCTGCCTATTCTTTAAATATATAAAAAAGCAAAATGAGGTGAATTGAAAAGAAAAGCATTTTATTAACTAATGTCTCTAGGTAATAATCAGCATTAACTTGACCATGGGAGGTATACACATAGGCTCTGCTCTGCTAGAGCTCCTGCCCACACTACCCATCAACAAGACCATCCTCCCCAGAAGCAGCCCCTGGACCTGGGCTCTCTCCTCTGTGAGATGAATAAATCTCTATTTTTATAAATTACTCAGACTTATGCATTTCTGTTATCAGCAATAGAATGGACTAGAACAATGGTCTTTCTTCCTGTTTTCAGTAACTTGTTCTTCATTTCAATCAGATATCTATCAGAATTGCCTTTACCATCCATTCTTTTTTTTTTTTTGTCTTTTTTTTTATTATTATCATAATCTTCTTTATATTACATTGGATTACATATAACTTTACACATTCTTTTAACAACATTCTGCTCCTTCGGGAATCTTAAAGGGCACACCTCCATACCTCTTTTTTTTTTTTTTTTTCTCTTTCTTTGTTTCTTTGTTTCATTGTTTCTTTCTTTTTTTTTCTTTGAGAGGTTTTTTTGCTATTGGGTTCGTGCGCTAGCAGAAAGACAGAGAGACAGAGAGACAGAAAGCGAGAAATCATCCTCTCAGTGGGGATGGCCAAGCTGCAATCCCTTTTCTCCCATTCTCCTCTTGGGCACGCACGAACACGCGCCTGGCGTGAGTTTAAGCCACTGAGTCTGGGACTCGAATCACAGTCTACTACATGGGAGTTCAGCGACACAGCCATTGCACCAACTGCTGGTCCCAAGGCCACATCTCTTAATAGTGTTAAAGGCAAATGAATCTCAGCATGATTTTTGAAAGGGATAAACATTCAAACCACAGCAATATCCATTGTATTAAATCAATAAAATGATTCTAAAGATTTTTCATTTTCAGTCAAAATTCTAAGACATTTCTCCACTGTAGTCTTACCATAGATCTTGGCTATCCATGAGTATAATGAAAACAATATACATACCGTATCTACCACTGAATTATATATATGTCTTCTAAAAATAATATTACTTTTTCAGAAAGAACAATTTATTATTAATGTTCCAAATGTTAGAGAAGTATCACTGTAAATTTTAGTATTGTAGACTAATAAGTTCTACTATTGGTCAGAATTTCAGCAATTAATATTATAGTCAGTAAGTTTCATAATTTTTATTTCCTTAAGTTGCAAATTACATTTACAATGGACATTTTATTACAGTAAGTTCAAATGACTTTAGCTAACTATTCTCATGCTTAATTTGACATGCCTCTGTGAAATATCAGGGTTTTAAAGGACTGTGTAATTAGAATATGGAGTGGGAGCAAGATAAAAGTAAATTAAATTAAAAATTTATATTTATAATTGCATAGTTGTTTAATTTAATTTTTGTCATAAAGTTAATTTTCTTCCAAGATTTGCAAAGTCAGAAGTTCAATCAGTGTTCCTCAGAATATTTTCATAAATTTTTTGAGCTTTGAAAAACCTACTTTACTAGCTTATAATTTATAAGTCATCTTGACATATTTTCAGTTGAGTCTGTGTTGATTTATCAACTGCCTTAGAGTTAAAACAAACAAGAAGGGAACCAGCAGTTAGCGTAATGACTATGTCGCTAGACTCCCACGTAGTCGACTGCGATTTGCGTCCCGGACCCGGTGGCTTAGAACTCACGCCGGGCACGTGTGCGTGCGTGCCCAAGATCCCGAGAGGAGAATGGAGGAGAAGGGATTGTGGCATGACCATCCCCCCTGGGGGGTGATTTCTTGCTTTCTGTCTCTATGTCTCTCTCTGCCTGTCTGGCGAGCGCACACGCCATATAGCAAAAACCTCTCAAAAAAACAAAAACAAACAAACAAACAAACAAACAAAAACAAGAAAAACAGGGGAGTATTTCATTCATGTGAAAGGTGCATTTGTGGGACAGGATCTTCATAATACCTGCAGCTGTGTCAGTCACTCACTCTCTCACTGCTGTAGGTCCTGGCAACAGCTAGGACACTGCTTACAGACAGGAATCTAAAACAGAAGAGTTGGAGTTACAGCTAGGACACTGCTTACAGACAGGAATCTCTCAAGGAAGAAAGTAAATATGAGAAGGTCATGGTAGTAAGAGTTCCGTAAATATTTGTTATATCGAAACAAATTAAAAAATTTAAACATATTAGGCCAGCAGGTGGTGTGGTGGTTGAGGTGCTAGACTCCCACATGGATGGTCATGGTTCAAGTCCTCTTGAAAAATCACATCAGATGTATGTGTGTGTGTGTGCCCCAAACCCCAGGAGGAGAATGGAGGAGAAGGGATTGTGGCATGGCCATCCCTCCTGAGGGATGATTTCTCCCTTTCCTTCTCACTGTTTCTCTCTGTCTCTAATGGGAGAGTACACGTGCCCCATAGCAAAAACTTTAAAAAGAAAAAAAAATTAAACATATCAAGGTGATTAATGGTAATTAGTAAGAGAAAACTAATAATTAACAGTTTACTTCTGAAATCAAGACTTACCAGTAATTGAACATTAACTACAATTCTATCATTAGGAGAGAAAGTTTCCGATGAAAAAAATGCAACTAAAACATAGTCCCAGTTTTCCAGAACTCTTAAAGCATAACAGATAGAGGGGGTTACTGCTTCTGGCTTGACCAGCTCCATCATCCTGACTTTATCCAGTCTAACCAGAAGTGAAAATAATTATGTTTTTCATTTTTTCTTAGGTCAAATGCAGTGCTCTGTTTTTGAGCAAAGCATCTATACAAGCAGGTCATTTACTTGCTTTTAGTCCTAAGAAGACCTGTTTAAGATATATGCATCTTACTTGTGTGTGTGTGTGTTTTACTAATTATTTAATAAGTAAAAAATATCTCTCATGTGAAGTTAGGTGTAGAAAACATTTTGTCTTATCTTAAAAGGAATATAGAAGGCCAGAAGGTAGCATAGAGGTTAAAGTGCCTGGATCCCACACGGTCAACTCTGTGCTTCAAGTCCCAGACCAGGTGGCCTGAAGAGCAAACAAGAAGTATGTGTGTGAATGCCCAAAATTCCAAGAGGAAAATGAAGGAGAAGGGACCACAGTGTGGCCATCCCCCCGGGGGTAGTTATTTCTCACTTTCTCTCTTTCTCTCCAGCGAGTGCACATACCCTATCACTAAGAACAATGAGAGTTTTTAGATTCTGTGGTTGGGAGCCTAGTGGGATATCATGACTGAACCACCAGCAAGTATGACTTATTATGTGACTACTATGTATCTGCCTCTAAGTTACAGGATGCTGAAAAGAAACAAATATAAAAAAAAATATGGTAGTAGAAAACTAAATCTTTATCACCTAAGAAAGTGTGGTGTGTGTGTGTGTGTGTGTGTGTGTGTGGTGTACAGGCCTATCTAAGAAGGTGTGTGCTGTGTGTGAACAGGTATGAATGTGGATCTGGGTTGGGCAGGAGAGGTAGTAGGTATTATTAGCTCATCTCATGACAAAGCAGTATGTTACAGCAGTTTCTCCCCCTCAGAGAATGAACATGCTAAGAGCTAAGTGGGAAGCTGAAACCCAGTATGAAAGGATGATTAGGATTCCTGAATGAAGCTGGACCAACCAGACAAACCGCTGCTTCAGGACTGGTCTGTCCTAGGTAAAAGCAAACGCTAAGCACCTGGACGTGGAGCCCGCATGACCACGTAGAAGTGTAATAAAGAGGCAGTGGCACATGATCAGGGATAGTCTCCTAGTATCCGGGTTTGGATTTTCTATCCATGGCTAGTTCTGCCTGTTAGAGCACAGTATGGAGGCGGGGCAAGTCAACCGAAGAACTCCAGATAGCAGATACTTATTTAAGAATGCACATACAGGAGAGAGGGCAGTTAGGGGACAGTACCTACAAAGTAACATGACTGTTTCTTAGCATGCATGCACACATATGCATATACTAATGCACACACAGGTAATTATTCTAGGTGCCAGAGGTTTTTGCTTCTAAAACACTACTTGAGGTTCTTACAAAGATAATAATGGAGTCTTATGTCTTATAATGTATTGTTCTCCCACTGTTTTAAGATTAGGTCTGATGATTACTATCCCAGATGACATTTTGTCTTAGTTGGAATATACACCTCTAGCTATTTCCTGCAAAAATCTGAGGAATACATTTCTACTTTCCAAGATGCAGCATCTGTGGTTTTGAAGATTCTCAAGCTGGGGTACAATATGAACCTCCAGAATGTGTTAGTTGCCCTTTCTTAGTGCTCTCCTAGTAACACATAAGTACCTCTTTTAACACACTTCTCTGACTGCCCTGAATGTATCTGTGTGCATGCCTTCAACCTCTCTCTTTATATTTGGAAGGAGAGGCCTCATAAACTTCATGGAAAATGCACACTATGAAAAGAACTATGCATGGATTTCAAATTCTTTTGCACCCAAATAAATTTCTATTTTTAACTTCATGTTTTGCAAACCTTTTGAAGCCCCCTAGTATCATCCTAGAATTTATACATCAGTTCATAAATGATGGTCAAAAAATAAATAATTGTTATCCACAAAACTGGAAATGAAGCTTTTGAGCCCTGATAGAATCAGGATGCAATAAAAGCACCTAACTGGCTCTCCACCAGGCCCACACTAAATAGTGAAGCCCACGCTTTGTAGTCTACCTTGTCCCCCTCCAATTTCTCATTTTCTTGGTTTTCCTAGGAAAGGAGGCTGTTTTCCGCTTCCATAAGATCATTTCTCATCAGAACCACAGCACTTAAGAGGGTACAGGAAGAAGGGCTGAAATGAATTTCTCACTATTGAAACATTGCTGTCATTATATTTACTTGACTTAAAAGAGTAAAAGATCCTTTGAGGAGCCAGCATGTAGCGTAAAGATTAGGTGCTGAACTCCCACATGGCCAGCCACAGTTTAAGTCCTGGCCCTGGTGACTTAAAAATCATGCTGGACACATGTGCTTGCTTACCCAAAATCCCAACAGGAGAATGAAGAAGTGATTGTGGGTGTGTGGCCATCCCCTTTAGAAGGTGATTTCTTATTTTCCCTCTCTCTGTCTCCAGTGAGTGTACATGCCCTAGAGCAAAAAAGCTAAAAAAAAAATTGATTTAAAATCATTTGTGGTCTCAAAATTTTTTAAATGAATTTCTTTGGAATAGTATTAAAATCATGTCCGCATGGTAGGGTGAATATCAACTACATTAGAGCATAGAGGTAACCAACTCAACTGTAGCCTGTGGTCCCATTAGCAGGAGACCATAATGAACCATTTAATCACAGCTTAATCTGAAGGCAAGTTTTAAGATTTTAACTCAAGTTTTGCTACATATATCTATAAACTAATCCTGTTTAAAGACTTCTGACTCATAGTCTCTGTGGTAGGTAGAATACTGACATTCCAAAGATGTGGCCCATTGGTGTCTGAATCTTCAGAGCCTGTGAATATGCCAGGTTACTTGCAAGTAGGAACAAAAGTTGTAAATCCTAAGGGACTTCAAGAATTGTAGAAAAATGGGATTAAAGTATGAGCCTGTTGATTTGTTTATTTATTTTAGAGAGATTTTTGCTATAGGGCACATGCACTCACCAGCTAGACAGAGAGACAGAAAGTGAGAAATTGCCCCCCAAGCAAGAATGGCCTTACCACAATCCCTTCTCCATTATCCTTTCAGGATCTTGGGCATGCATGTTTGTGCACCTGATGTGAGTTTTAAGACTCCAGGTCCAGGACTCGAATTGCAGTAGACTATGTGGGAGTCCGGCAATGTAACCATTATGCCATCTGTTGGTCTTAAAGTATGAGTTTATTTTGGTGGGAAAAAATTTTTAATCCATGCATAATTTTTTTCAAAATATTTTCCACGAACTTCTTGAAAATACCACCCTCCCCCCCCATCCAATAGAATTAAAGTTACTCAACAGCCAAGCTTAAATTAGGGAAACTCATCAAAATTATGTGAGTGGGCTTACATTAATCATGAGATTCCCTTTTAAGGGAAATGAGAGGCAGAAGATGAAAATCAGAGAAGGGGACATGGATGAAAGTAGGGCAGAGAGCTTGCTGCATTGCTGCCTTCACAGACGGGGGAGAAGGCTAGAAAGGACTGAAGGTGGGTGGTTTTAGAAGCTGGAAAGGCAAGGAAATGGTCTCCATGAGCACCTCCAGAAAGAGTTGTCCTTCTCCTGGCACCTCAGTTTTAACCTGTGAGACTTATTTTGGACTTGTTGACCTGAGGAACTCTAAGATAATAATTTGTGTGGTTTTAAAGCACTGAGTTTGTGCTGATTTATTACAGCTGCACTGGAAAACAGTTCTCAGTCTCCCAAAGCTCAAATTTGAAAAGCAACTCAAACAAAAAATAATATTGCTCTTTAGTGCAGTGCATCAAGTGCATTGTTAATTTTGTAACTCTACAAGTATTTAGAATTAGACTAGCAATTAATAAGTACCACTTGCTTCTTACATGAACTCACCCAAGTTTAACTTTCTGGTTTTTCCCTCATATTTCTTTGTGTCTTATGTCTTACAACACAGGGTTGGCCAGAGTATGAAGTTTTAGAAGCAAGTTGTGGCTGTGAAAACTCTTTAATGCTTCATTGGTCACCTAAATATCAATGTTAACTTGAAAAGATTGATAGAATTATATAAATTATCTCCAACTTCCTATTTCACATTGTTTTTTAAATATAGATACTTGGGGCCAGATGGTAGTACAGTGGTGAAATGATATGCAAGACCGCAAGGCTGATTCACATGGGAAGGTTCTGAGTTCATATCCAGAGACCTCCCTGAACACATTTATGCCCTCGATCTGGGGCTGGGACAGATTGCAACGTCAAGCCTATGTTAGCGGTGCTGTCTCTCTCTCTCCTCTCTCTCCTTTCACACGTGATGGCTCAGAGAAGAAATAATAAACTTTTAGAAACACAAAAACACAGGATTAAAAATGTTTTCTGCAAATAAAAAAGAAGCTTGAAACATCTGCATATGACACATTATTCATTGGTGCTAGGATGAGGATCTTCAAAGCTGACGTGTAACTAGTACATATTCTTTCTTGGGTTCTCTCAGCTCTAAAGAAGTTTGCCACAAATTGTTTTGAATTACTTTCTTTCCACCACTAAAAATGAAATAAGCAGGGGGAAGGGGAGAAGAAATATGTGATTAATACAGCAGTAAATGAAGCTTAATGTGACAAAGGCGCTGTATATATTCCAGTACTGGTTATAATTATCTCTCCGGGAGCCTGTTCACCATTCTTACATAGAATTACCTTTCTAGGAAACAATTTACATTTCAACATTACCTTTAGTGGATCTTGCTAGTGTTTGTTTTTCCATAGTACTTGGTCATGATGTGCTTCATATATTTTATGATATATCTTGATTTTCCTGTTGTGGTCATTCTACAGAGAGAGCAGAAAGTCTAAGAGCATCCTTCACCCTGTGGAAGCTAACCTTAAGTCTCTGCTCCTCATCACTTGAGCACTTCCATGGTATGAAAGCCAAGCAGATCCCTTGGAAAGAAAAGCAGTGACTGTCAAGAGCACCCACTTCTGAGTGCATTATTACTAAAAGCAGAAAGGCAGCTGGCGATTCTGGGTCTCATGGGTGATAAGTCACTTTTCAGCCCAATGGTAAAGAACAACTGCTTCTTACTAAATGGTAACACAACAGTGTCCTGTGGACAGAACTTGATTTAATAAATAAAAGCTCACAAATCAAGTTGGAAAGGTTACTTTTGGCTGCAAAAAGCTAATCTGAGTAGCTTAAAAATAGAGCTTTAACAGAAGGTAACCTTAAACACAAACCCCGACCAGGGTCTGTACCTGGGTATTTTTGTTTTGATGATCTTTCTTGCTCTTTCAAACCTATTGGGATTTTTCAAATCCCACTTTATTACGTATTTCTCCATAATTCCTATGAGTGAGGAGAATGATAAATTCAGTGATGGAGATGGCTCATACATACACTGGGTGGTTGAAAAGGATCAAGGTCTTTTAAAAATGACTGTAGGTTCTTTCATGTAGGCCTATCTCTCACTGACTTCCATGTCACAAGCACAGTGATTTACACATGTTTTCATAGTAACACAGTACTGGATTTTCACAATATTCCTTCCTACTAGTATTTTTGGACTCATTTAAGAAACCAGTTACAAACTAGAAAGATAGCTACGAATTTACTAAGAATCAGGCCAATTGCAATGCCTAACCATTAGCAAGAGAATGAAAATTTCATTTACAAACCTCACCAAGGAAATAATTAAAACTTGCTGTTAATTATTGGATATGTTTTGTACACTTTGAGGACCAAGCACAAATAAATGTGAACATTTTTCTCTGTCCATTGGAATGCAAACTCTACAAAGACAGGGATTTTTTTTATTTTTTAGAGGTTTTTGCTATAGGGCACATGCACTCACCAGACAGACAGAGAGAGACAGAGAGACAGAAAGCAAGAAATCACCCCCCAGGGAGGATGGCCATGCTGCAATCCCTTCTCCTCCATTCTCCTCTCGGGATCTTGGGCATGCACGCACACGCGCCCGGCCTGAGTTTTAAGCCACCAGGTCCAGGACGCGAACCGCAGTCGACGGTGTGGGAGTCCAGCGACATAGCCATTACACTAACTGCTGGTCCCAAGGCAGGGATTTTTGCTTCATTGGTTTATTTCTGAATCCACAGCATTTAACATACCACCTGGCCCAGAATAGGCCATTAAATTAATACCTTGTAAATATTAGGTCAGTAGCTTAACAAATTAATTCGTCTGACAAAAACAAATAAGACTGAAAAAAAATTGTACTTGCATTTACACTTAATGTAGACATTACCTATTCCTGAAAATCTCATGTCTCAATGAAGTTAAAATATAGTCTTAGAGCTTAGGATGCAAATATATGTGGTCACTTAATGCCTTCCTAGATTGTAGTACAACCATACACAAGGAGATGGAGAATACTGTTTCAAATGAGCCATCTTGTCTTCCATTTGGACTTGAGGGAAGATGTGGTTCAGTAGGGTTTTGTGTGTAGGCTCTTGTGTGTGTCTATTTATTGATAGATCCACAGGATAGGCTCTGCATGCTTTTAGGGTTATGGTTAGATATGCACTTTCAGCTACACTCTTGGCCAGTAGGTGGAGCTATCACCTGCCACTGTACCATGATTCTAGGTGCAAACTCGAATTTTCTGTGAAGACTCATACCTTGGTAGCACTTTTTACCTAACTAAAAACTATAGGTTTTACTTATTAAATATATAAATAGGTCACTAAGCTAAGTTAAAACCTAATAAGTGTAACATGACCATTATGATGCATATTATGTATTTTTAAAAGAACATTCATTGCAAAGTTAGATGATCAATTGGGTCAATGGTAAATTATTAGCATTTACATACTGTAGCATTACTATAGTAAAAAATGCTTGGCCTTTTGTCTTTTCTCATAAATCCATTTACCTGGTCATTTGTGTTTATGTCGAGTTTGGCATATGTCTTTTGTCATCTGTATACAATTTTGGAGAAAAATAGAAAAAAATTAAAAAGGAAGAAAAGCTCATAAGACTATAAAAACTGGGAGCCAGGAAGTGGCGTGGTGATCAAAGTACTGGACTACCACATGGTAGACCATCGTTTGAGCCCCAGACTCGGCAGCTTGAAAATCAAGCCAGGCATGTGTGTATACATGCCCCAAGCCCCAAGAGAATGGAGAAGGGGTTGTAGCATGGCTGTCTCACTTGGGGAATGATTTTTCACTTTCCTTCTCTCTGTCTCTCTGTGTCTGACAAGTGCACGGGTCCCATGGCAAAAACCTGAAAAAATAAAAACAAAGCAAAACAAAATAACAACAAAAACTATATAAACCAATTTTTCAAAAGTAACAGTTGGGCTGTCCCAGTAGCAGCAGTTAAATTCTATACATTGGAAGTTACATCTCGCATGGCTGATTGCAATTTGAATGCTGGCCTTGGTGATTGAAAAATACTCAGACACATGTGAGTGCATGCCCAACATTCTGCCACATGGAAAAATGGAGGGAAACGGATTGCAATGGGACCTCGTCCCAGTGAGGAGTACTTAGTTGCTGTCTATCTGGCAAGCACACCCACCCTCCGATAATTAAAAAGAAAAGAAAATGTAACCTAATGTTTTAAAGATTCACCTCCAAATTTTTATAACCTATAATCCACTATATATAGATCTTGTATTAAACATTTAACAGACATTGTCTTATATAATTCTCAAAATTTATCTCCATAATTGCTCCTATTAGTCTAATTTTGCAGGTGAGGAAGTCACTGACTTAAGCAGGTAGAAGACCAGGATCACACTAGTAATTGGTTAATTTGACATTTGAACCTTGGTCTGTTGAGTAATTCCCATATGTCTCTTCTCCTAAATTGCTCCTCTGGCCAGCTTCCCATTCAATTCGTAGTACATGCCAAGTATATGGAATTATTTTCTCTTCCTCATTCTTATGATCAATATTTGAGAACAAAATATTGATCGATTTCATACCACTCACCATGTGTTAAAGGCACTGTTGTCATTCAAAGTTTCTGTTATCGTTATGATAGGAAGTTTAAGAAGGGCCTACTGTTCGGCTCTAAACTGGTCTAGCTGACCCTACAAGAGAATATTCTGGAAACCTGAGGTGGCCAGTGGTATTGTCATCATACTAAAGTATTAGGAAGTCCACAGAGGGCTGAGGTTGATTCATCAAGAACCTAGGAAGCAATAAACAAAATCTGCTCACATATCTCACAGTGGCTTCTTTGGTGGTTATGTTAATAATGCTCTGTATTTACTACAATGACTAACACACTTAGAGTTCCATTGCTTGGGTCCCAATTCTATCCCAACGTTTAGCAACTATGGGAATTTAGGCAAGTTCTTAAAGTATTGATGCCTTTTTTGCACCTATAAAAAGGGAATAAAAACAGCACACCATTGGGATCAGCAGATGGCTTAATGGCTTTGTTGCTGGACTGCAATCGACTGCAATTTGAGTCCTGGACCTGGTGGCTTAAACTTATACCGGGCACGTGTGCGTGCGTGCCCAAGATCGCGAGAGGAGATGGAGGAGAAGTGATTGTGGTGTGGCCATCACCCCTGGGGGGTGATTTCTCACTTTCCGTCTCTCTGTCTCTCTCTGTCTTTCTGGCGAGTGCACGCGCCCTATAGCAAAAACCTCTCCAGATAGATAGTTAGATAGATAGATAGATAGATAGATAGATAGATAGATAGATAGATAGATAGATAGATAGTAGAACAGCACACCATGCACATGTGTGTGTGTGTGCCCAAAATCCTGAGAGGAGAATGGAGGAGAAGGTGTTGTAGTGTGGCCATACCCCCTGGGGAGTGATTTCTCACTTTCTCTGTCTGTCTGGTGAGCAGATGCATCCTATAGCAAACATCCTGAAAAATAAAAAATGAACAAAGCAGCACCCATTTCATAGATTTGACAAGTGTAAATGAATTAATTCAAGTAAACCACCTAGACCTTGACCTATCACCAAATAAAGCTATATTTGTACCTGTTATTATTATCAAATGGCCTTAAATATGTAGATCTTTGTGAAATTCTGAGCAGCTTAGACAGCCATTTCACATTTGTTCCTTGAGCCTCTACCATATGCCAGGTGCTATGCTGGGTTCAAGGACCATGTCCATTAACTAAACAACGATTCCTGCTCTGCCTGCTTCCTCATACTGATATGCTCTGACTATAGCCTCTGCAAAATTCCAAAATTGCACTGATGAAAAAAAGTCCCTCCAAGGTTTTTTGTTTTTTATTTATTTTTTTTTGTTTTGTTTTTTTGTTTTTTTTTTTTAGTTACCAATATGTTTAGTTACTAACGTGTTTAGTTGCTTAGAGGTGTTTATATATACACCAATTATTTTTGTCTCATTTCATACCATTTTTACATCTAGTATGAAGGGACTTAGAAAGTTTATTAAAAAGGGAATTAAAGCAAGAATATTTTTGTTGCAATTATTTTTAAAATCCATGCGTAATTTTTCCATAATATACATTTCTAAGAACTTTCTACATTTCATGCAGCGTCTAACACATACTAAATGCTTAATTAAAGACAAGTTTACTGTTATAAAAAACCGATTGTCTCCCAGTCTACAATAAATACATCAGTTACAAGCTGCATTCCATTTCTTTTTTAAGGTTTTTGCCATTGGGATTATGTGCTCACCAGAGAGAGAGACCAGGAAAGACAGCAACCAAAAGCGAGAAATCACCCCCAGCAGGGATAGCCATGCTGCAACTCCTTCTCCTCCATTCTCTTCCTGGGATTCTGGGCAAACACACACACACACACACACACACACACACACACACACGTGCCTGAAGTAATTTTCAAGCCATTGAGTCTAGACTTGAACTACAGCCTACCATGTGGGAATCTGGTGCCTTAACCACAATGTCACCTGAAAACTCCTGCATTTCAATTTTTAAAAGGTAAAATATCAAAGGGAAAAGGCATCTTAACAGTGAGAAAATATAGTATTACTCTTATTATTATAAAATATTTTATTATCAGCCTACTTTAACTATAAACTCTCACAATGTAGCAGAAAGCAAAAGATTAATCTATTGGGGTCAGCAGTTGGCGTAATGTTGCTGGACTCCCATGTAGTCGACCACAGTTCGAGTCCCAGATCTGGTGGCTTAAACTCACACCAGGCACGTGTGCGTGTGTGCCCAAGATCCCAAGAGGAGAATGGAGGAGAAGGGATTGTGGCATAGCCATCCCCCTGGGGAATGATTTCTGGCTTTCTGTCTCTCTGTCTCTTTCTGGTGAGCATACGTGCCCTATAGCAAAAACCTGAAAAAAAAAAAAGTCCTTCAACACAATAATTAAGGAATGCCATGTATTTTAACAAAGTTTCATAATATATAATAAATAAGAACATTTAACAATTAAAAAAAAAGTTTCTGTGTGTGTGTGTGTGTGTGTGTGTGTATACAAGTATCCAAACTTTTCAACTCAATAGGATTCTTAGATTGTCTAATCAATGTTTACTATTTTAGACGGCTCCAGATGTCTGTAATCTGGACTAATGGGCTGTCTACAAGGTTGTATATTGGAACACAGTTTGGGGGGATCTAGTTAGATCAACCAACTTCCTAGGCATGATGTTGGTATTCTTTTTTCCATGCTAACCCAATGATATATATACTTATTCTAGAAAATTCTGAAACATAATATAATGGTGTTGGATTTTCAAATTATAGGTGCCTTCAATATTATAATAACAGTAGTAGATTAAAAAGTGTCTTTCTGGTGTGGGGAGCCAAAAAGGAGACGTGAGGAATGTGCAGGATGTGACCACCAGAATAAGACCAGGGTCTTTATCTGGACGTGACCTTGGGTGGCTGGATTGTCATGAGCAGAATGCTTTGAGGTTGTTTTGAACTGAACGTTCCAAAGTATCGTAATGACCTGATAAATTCAGTAAGGACTTAAAACCTTACATCACAGAAGTTTCTGGAGTGTGCATAAATACTAGCAATAAAGCACATTCGGTGCTGACCAGTACTGACTGGCAGTCCTCCAGTTTCTATCCTGTCTTCTTGTCTTTCTTTAACCCTCACCCTCCAACTCATGTGGGTGGGTCCGACATTTTGGGAAAAAAAGTTTTTTTGTTTCCAGCTTTTTTTTTTTTTTTTTTTGAGAGGTTTTTGCTATAAGGCACGTGTGCTCTCCAGACAGACAGAGACAGAGAGAGAGAAAGCAAGAAATCACCCCCCCGGGGGGATGGCCACGCTGCAATCCCTTCTCCTCCGTTCTCCTCTTGGGATCTTGGGCACGCACGCACACGCGCCCGGCATTAGTTTTAAGCCACCAGGTCTGGGATGCGAACTGCAATCAAATACATGGGAGTCCAACGACAGCCGTTATACTAACTGCTGGTCCCAAAAAAGGTTTTTTGTTGTTTTGATATATCAGTAAGACACCCCTTTGTATTAGATTAATTTCTGTTCTTAAACATCTTTAGATTATATCAATTTTTAGCACTTTTAAATTTTATTAATATAGCACAAAAATGTTCTTTGAAAACTATTAGAATAAGCAAATTAAAACACCTTTTTTATTGTACTAGAATTAGTAGATGGAATATGCTGTTTGTGTGGTGTTTATCTTGGTTTAGGGTGTATTTTATCAAACTTGTTCTACAAGTTAATAAAGATATTTATATGTTGTGTAATCAAATAGCTCTTTTCCTATTGTGTTCTTTTCTTTTCACCCAATAAGCCACCTGAAAAAACTCAGCTTTCTCTTGATGCCAAATTTATCCATGCAAGGCACTCCCAGCTCTTCAGTATCAAAACAGACAGGCAAAGTCAGGTGAAAAACATCCATGGGAATGTACCTGGAAGGGATTAACGCCTAACCTCAAACCAACCCTGAATGAGAGGTGTGGCAATAAATTCCACACAGTATGGAAGATAAAAATACTCTTCTAATTAATAGTTCCTTGCTATGACCTGGGATTCTAATATTTCAGGTGACAGATGTGCATATCCATCAAACAGGTCCGTCTGAAGCAGATCTACCAGAGCAGTGCAAAGGAAAAACGTCGTGATGCATACAATTAAGGATGCTGGGCCCCATGGCCTGTTGAGTTATGTCCAACCTGCCTGAAGGTGTATTTAGTTAGTAGGAAGCAGAGGTTATGGCGACATTTACTCTTGTTGAAACCTCTCCGGGATTCGGAATTCTATCACACAAATGGAAATACAAAAAATTTGAATCATGACTCAAAAGAATCTCAACCTGTGCATGTGGAACTTCCATATTTTGATGATTTGAGAGGTCTTGTAATTATAAAACACACTGGCTGCTACGCATTGCCAGTAAAGCTCTTATCGATAAGATTTTTCCATCTGTTTCTAGATAAGAGACGATCTGTATTGAGAATTAAAGAACCTGGTTATTTAGTGGTACAAATAAACATACACCAAATTACTCATACCAATACTGGTCTGTGAAGGGTTTGTTTCTACATTTTTCACTTATTTATCTATTTATTTATTTTGATTTTTAAGTCACCAGGTCCGCCACTTGAGCTGTGGTTGGCCATGTGGAAATCCAGCATCTTAACCACCATGCCACCTGCTGGCCTGAGATTTTTTTTTTAAGAATCAAAATTAATTCTTTTTTTTAATATGAAAAAGACAGAGGAGAGATAGATTGGCATCTCCAACAGTCTTTATGTCACAATCTGCCTCCAGTCTCAGCTAGCCTGGATCCTGGGTCTGCACCTGGCAGGCTACGAGAAGTCCCAGGAAATGAACCCAGGACATTTCCAATGTGAGTCTAGTTGTATTGCCACTAGGCCACCAACATCTGGTCCCTGAGATTTTTATTTACAGAAGAGAATGACTAGAAAAGGTAAGTTATGCCTCAGGGTTGGTATATCCTTATTCCTTACATTATTGATAGGTTTTGACCTATAGATCAGTTGGCGATATTAGATGGATACAGGAAAATGCTAACAACAACAGCAACTCCCATAAGGAAAGCTCTCTCTGGAACACCCCTATGCATCAAACACTCCCATACATCACAGGCAACATTGTTACATTGTTACAAAACTGCCATCTACAAGTCTCCTTTCCAGGGCCCTATGCTTCTATCAGTCTCTTCCTTTGCCAAGGGCTATAGGGACTAACCTTATTTTTGTTTGGCATTATTTTGTTTTGGCTTGTTTCCTATCTCAAAGATCGCCAGTGTAAAGCAGCAGACACATTTCAATCATGAAAGAAAGACAAAGTAACAGAGGTGCTTGGCCTGACAACTTAGAGCTGTGAAACAAATGGCAACTGAGATGCGTTTCTGATTGTGTGTTCCCTAAGAAAAGTATCACTCTATTGTTAAACTCCTATTAGATTTCTTTGCTATAAATTGCAAGTGGAAGATTTCCTCCCAGAATTACACGTCCTCACTCCAACTTGTTACCTGGAGACTTTTCTTTACCTGAATGATGATGTGGCTTTATCACTGTTTGGTGTTTTCCTTGGTGGGGGAGAGTGGGGTTGCTATAGCATATTGGTGTCTGATTAGCCATCTTTCTAAAAACTTAAAATATTGTTATGAAAAATCATAATAATCTAGAAAGCTGGTCACTCCATGTCATACTTTAGCATTTTTGTTACTTTTAGAATAACTACCTTTTACTGGGAAAGAGATCCTTTAATCTTTACTGAGTTCTGTCTTAAAGAACAGTTTTGTGCAAATCCCTAACACAGCAGGTAAGCACTATGTAGAGGGACCCAGATCCCACATGGCTTACAACAGTTCGAATGCCACTTCTGTGGCTCGGAAGACATGCTGGACATGTTAACACATGCCTAGTATCCTGGCTGTGTGGAGAACTAGAGAAAAGAAAAGAATTGCTGTGAGAAAGTCTCCATTGTGTGTGTGTTTGGGGGGCACTACTCTGCCTCTCTCTGGCAAACATACTCTCTGGCATAAAAAAAAGTCCCATTCATAAGGCATAATCCATAATTAAAATTTTTGTCCTCCAGTCTCTCAAAATCATTCATTGGACAATGGCAATTTAGTCTCCACCATCTCCCACAGTTTCTAGAAGCTTCCCAAGTGTCTCCCTTGGACCCTGCCCAGTCTCTTGCCTGTCTCTGCCTCTGTTACCCTTTCTTTTTTACACATAATTGTCAGCCTTGAGCAAGGAAAATCAGTCCGAGGGTTTTCAGCTTATACTAACGTTTACTTCCTCCGTCAATCACAACTTCAGGCTGTATACCCAAGTCCTACACCACAGGAATGAGAAAGAACTCTCCGGGTATGTGTACATGTGAGAAACTCTGAATCTTCACCTCTCATTTTTTTCTGGCACCTTAACAAAGGGGAATATGCTTACAAGAAACAATATATTTACAATGAAATAGTAAGAAAATTTAAAAATAAGAGACAAATATTTTATTGGTATTAATCACTTTACAATGTGATGCTGGTTTTCAGTATTTCTCTGTGACGAGATACCTATAAGGCATACGCAGCTTTGCATATTAAAAATTCCAGTTTTGTAATATAGTCCTATACATTTTAAAAGTAGCACTTGGACATTCGGTTTCCTGCAACTGTGTCCAAGGAGAGTTTTGACAGCGTGGCATTTTTTTGCCTGCTAATCCAAGCTTAGCTCTAACTCACTGCCCGTTTTCTCTGACTCATGGCATGAGAGTGGAAAAGGAGCTTTCTCAGGCAAAACCTGGCTTTGTTTATGTTGCTTGAAACTACCAGATTCAACACTCAAATGATAAAAGCACATTCATGGGTTCTATGGCCGCACGTTCCCCTCTTAAGATTCAGCCTTTCCAGAGGCAAGGATACCCATCTCCCACTAAGTAATCTCGAACTATGTACCATTTTATTTCAACTCAAATCTACAAGCCATAAAGAACATTTTTATTGCTAAGAATAGGTAACCTGAATTGTTTTTAATTTTAGAGAGGGCCAGACCTTTTATTTATTTATTTACTTAAGAATTATTTTATTTAGCTCTTTTCTTCCCTACTGCTTGAGGATATACCACCATCATGAATGACACAGTAACTATCCAAACCAGAAAACTCCTGACCGACCGACTACTTCAGAGGAAACAAATGGTCACTGCTGTCCTTCACCCGTGGAAGGCAACAGTACCTAACACAGAAATTCGGGAAAAACTAGCAAAGATGTGCAAGACCACACCAGATGTCATCTTTGTGTTTGGGTTCAGAACCCATTTTGGTGGTGGCTTTGGTATGATTTATGATTCTCTGGATTATGTGGAGAAAAAGGACCCAAACATAGACTTGCAAGACATGGCCTTTATGAGAAGAAAAAGACGTCAAGAAAACAGCAAAAGGAACGCAAGAACAGAATGAAGAAAGTCAGGGGGACTGCAAAGGCCAATGTTGGTGCTGGCAAAAAGTCGAAGGAGGAAAGATTCTGTAGTGACTGTCTGCAGTGATGGTGTGGATTTTATGTGGAGAAAAAGGACCCAAACATAGACTTGCAAGACATGGCCTTTATGAGAAGAAAAAGACGTCAAGAAAACAGCAAAAGGAACGCAAGAACAGAATGAAGAAAGTCAGGGGGACTGCAAAGGCCAATGTTGGTGCTGGCAAAAAGTCGAAGGAGGAAAGATTCTGTAGTGACTGTCTGCAGTGATGGTGTGGATTTTTCATGAGCAGATTAATAAACCAAAAATTTTCATCTGAAAAGAAAGAATTACTTTATTTAACTTATTTATTTATTTATTTATTTATTTATCTATTTATCTATTTATCTATCTACTTATTTATTTGTTTTAATTTGACCAGAGAGGGACAGAGCAAGAGACAGAGAGAGGGAAAGTGAGAAAACAAGCTGCCAGGTCTGGGACTTGAACTATGGTTGGCCATCTGGGAGTCCGGCACCCTTAATTACCATGCCACTTGCTGGTCCCAGGCCAGGCCTTTTCTTCTGAATATTTAAAAATGTGTTCTAGTAAGCACATTAACAGCATGTTTTGTGTAAGGAATGAGATTATGAAACAACAAATTGTGCAATCTACATTAGATTTTATTTTAAAATATTTGAGGAGCCAGCAGGAGGTGTAATGGTTAGGGCACTGGACGCCCACATGGCCAACAGCAGTGGGAGTTCAGGACCTAGCAGTTTGCTTTCCCACTTTTCCTTTGTCTCTCTCTCTGTGGTCAAAAAAAAAAAAAAAAAAAAAAAGACAAGAACAAATAAAAACTAATAAAAAAATTCTTTTAAAAAATCTGAAAATTTCTGTGTGGTACAATATACATTTGGGAAGACTTATTTAATATAATAAAGGAACTCGGTGGTTGAAAGTTTATTCTTCTTTACTGTGAGAAAATGTTGATCCTGGGTTTAGAAACAATTTCAGTAGGGTTTCTATAGACCAGGATGAAAATGATGGAGGGTAAGACCAAGTCTATTCTCGGGAGAAGCAGCCATCCTGTTTAAAATGTATTGGTGTTTGTAAACTGCATATACACATCACCAGCCACATGAGGTTTATTGTCTATGTAATATTCTTACTTGAATTGTAATGCTTATTTTTCAACAAAAATGGAATTCTAGGAAACTTCCATCTCCAGAAACTTCTCCATAAAATAGCTTAGATCGGAAGCATTTGTTTTCACTAGGGTATCAGTGAAAGGGTAAAAATAGTCCAGGTCGTGTTGTGGAAACCAACTTCTCTCAAACAACTTTACATTTTCCTTGTCCAAACAAAGTCATGTTGTGGGTCTAGCAGCTCCCAAAGACGATTTCCTTTCAAACAATGAGTCAGGGATCCAAGTTTCTGTTTCCTCCTCCTCCTCCTCCTCCTCCTAAAATCCTCCTCCTCCTCCTCCTCCTCCTCCTCCTCCGTCCTCTTCTTCTTCTAAAGTCTTGGTTTGATTCTGCTTTTTCTTTTCTATAACTTTCTTTTCCTTTCTCTTCTTGTCTATTTTTTCCTTTCTAACTGTAAGAGGGAATGTGTGCCTCCCATAGAGGGACAAAGAGACAGAGAGGGAGATGGGAAAAACACTCTCGTAGGGTGTGCTCATGCTGCGAGCTCTTTCTTCACTTTTCCATCCTGTCAAGATTTGGAGCGTGCACGCACACACACACACACACACACACACACACACACACACATGCCTATGGTGTTTTCCAAGCTGCTGGGGCTGGAATTCAAACTGTAGTTGGCGAGTGGGGGTCTGGCTCCCTTTACCACTAGGCTATAGGGTCTTCTCCTATAGGGAGAAAGTTTGAAGAGCTCACATTGGCTCTTAATACTTCGGCCCAGAAGTGACATGCCATTGGTGTTCATGGCCCATCGGCCAAAGTACCTTTCCTATCCCACACTAGCTACACGGAGCCTGGAGCAGTACGTGAAACATGAGTTCTAAGGTCCACTCCTTGGTCCAACTGATGGCTTTGAGCTTTATCTGTGAGGGTCTAGACTGAACAATTGTTCAAACATTGCAGTCTAGAGCTCTAAGACAGAATTAGCCTGGACCCTTGCTGTACCTCTGGGAAGAAACAGCTCTTGAGACCCCCTGAATCATAGCCAACTTTGTGTGAACATGTAACAAGTATATATGACTCTGTGAGATTTCAGGGGTTATTTTGTTGCTACATTATAGTCTATTGTATCCTGAGTAGTAATACAACTGGATTGAAAGTCTTCTGTCTTACATTACCCATCATGATCACCAACTATGTAGCTCATTCTACCAGAAATATCCTGGGGTTCTCCCTCACGTTTATCCACAGCTTTGTTACAGTCTCAGCTCTGGACTGATTCTTGGCTTTGTCCTGATGCTTCTCAGTTCAATGCTCTTTGATGTCTTGATTTATCTAGAGGAACACATTTTCTTACTGCTAAAAGAAGTAGGAAAATATTAACCTATAAGAAACCCTAAATAAACAAAATCTATAACTAGATCTTTTAAAAATATTTTTAATAATTATTTATTTAATTTTATTTATTTATTCATTTTTTTTTAATTTGACCAGAGAGAGTTACATGGAGAGAGAGAGGGAAAGTGAGAAAGCAAGCTCCCAGGTCCAGTATTCGAACTGCAGTTGCCCATGTGGGAGTGTCCAGTGCCTTAACCACCATGCCACCTGCCGGTCCCCTGTAACTAGATCTTAGTAAAACTTACTACTAAATAAATATGACAACATGAGAATGTGTCTGTTTAATTTGAATGATCAAATTTCTCTAGAATTTTTGCTGTCATTGAGTTGAGAGCTCAGAAGTGAAAATTCTCAGGAAGGGAAAAAACTATATTGGATCAGTGATTTTGAAGGTGTGCTGAAACACCAAGAGATGACTTAAAATAGCAAGCATTACATAGTAATGCCTATGTGTACTTTTGGATTGAAGTTTCATCTCACTAAGCAATTAATCATGGCTTGCCATGTCCGTATTCTTCATTGCTTTTAATACCTTTAGTCACACGGGGTGGAAAATTTGTATTTCATCAGGAACAATTCCAGGCAAGGGAGCATCAGGGACAATGACTACCGAGTTATGGCTCTGATGACAAATCTTTTCAAGTAATCTTCAGCACTCCTTCTGAAAGTCTTGGAGATTACAAGATTCTGTAAGCATATTCTTTTTTCATTATGTAAAAAGAAAAACAAAAGTTTGAAACTGCTCTCAGAAATAGGGTGATTTTAACCATATTTTGAGTATTTTGTATTCAATCTAATAACTAGGTATAGCGGTTCTAGTAAGTTGAAATCATTGTGTTAGGTTTTTCTCTCTGTATACACATATTTTAATACTATGCTTAAAAACATAGTTATAGTTACAAGATCACGTTCTTCAGCACCAATGAGTAAAACAATAGTGGTTATATTATAAAGAGAAGAAATGATAAGTTAATATTACCCCCATTAGAATAGAATGCATGGGTTTTATAAAGTATATAGTCTCTGGGATGGGATGGGATGATGTGATGTTTCCTTCCCACATTTTCACAATGAATCATAACCTTTCTCCTAGTCTTCCAGTTGCAGGTCAGAGCAAAGGTGCCCTGACTTTCACACCCAGTAAACTCCATTGACTCTGGGACAACTCCTTCATTCGATGACTAACTGAAGATGGCCTGGGGGATAAAGGATCAGGCAGTGTAAAACATATCCTAGCTAATTTTGGTTTTGAATTATTCTTGGCTTTCTGAGAGTAAGTGAGCAGAAAAATCTTTTTGGGGAACCTATTCAACTCAGTGATGTGAATCTCAATGTCTTGCTAACAATAGGATGTGTTTTTCAGCCCTGCCTTACATTAAGCCAAAATTGTACCACCAATTTTATCTTAAATGTAAACTGAACCACAGAGCCTATATTTATGAAATGGAACAAATGTATTCCAATTTGTCATTGTATATTTAATACTCTAATACCATTGCTGGATTTATTTCTCATACAAGTATGCATCCAACTAATATTTTTATATGTATTACAATATTATATATCCTCAATATACCTCTATTGGCCTTGATTTTTTTCCTTTAAATACCTATTTATGTCAAGAGAAGTTATTCATTCAGAAAAGTAATACTAAACTCCATAGTGATCTCATAAAATTGCAAGTGGGGTAGATTTGTAATAATTAGGGTTAATTCACCTTATTTGGTAGAATTATTCTTAGCTGTTATTAATTGCTGAAACATGAATATATGATTTATAAATATATCAAATAGAAATACTTTTAATAATAATAAAATCAAGCTCCAAGAAATATGGCTTAATTGGAGTAAGTTTCTAGCAAATTGTTTACAGTTACTAGTATATATAGATGTTTTTGTTTTATTCCTTAGGAAAGAGAAACATATTTTGTCATTTGGCAGGAAGACTTAAGGTAGCAAAATAAGCAGAGGAGAGATGGGATAATGTCTATATCCTACAAAATTTGCTGGATTCATTTTGAGACACCATGAAGAAGTCAACAAGATAGGCTGAGAAACCATGGGAATACTAAGATTTTTTTTTGGAGTCCAGTCTCCAGGAATGTTCTGGAAACACCAAGATTGGAAGCTTTTGATGCATTTGAAGGCAATACTACTGGTATAACACTGGACTCGTGATAATGAGTGATGATGGGGTGGAGGCTTCTCCAAATAGCTTAATAGGCAGCAGTCTTAAATCATGAATAAGAATGAGTAGAAAAGAAGACCAAGGTGGATCTGGTGGTGTGCGGTGCTGGTAAATTTAATAACAGCTGTCTAGGTGTGGGAAAACACCCTGGCTTGTAATGTTTACCCCCATAGCCAGTTTTAAGCTAACAACAGTCGTACAACATGGATTTGAGAGAAGACATGCATGATTGGCTCTGTTCTGGCTACAGACCCCTTATCTTTGTTGAAACTGACAACTGACTCGGAGTTCATGAGAAACAATCCTTAAGTCACCTCATACTTCCATGGGCATTATTTCCAAGCAGTTAAGTGAAAAGTCAGTGGTCATAATAGTTAAGGAATAAAAATGAAGCTCTACTGTATCTTTTTTGCCAATGGCATCAGGTTAGTCGGATATGAGATATCTGGGCAGTAAAAATAGCATGCCATAATCCTAAGAATTTCTGAAGACATACTGATGGTCTTTATGAGTGGAGCATGCAGGAATAGAAATGAGATGAGACAATTTAACACCTAACATAAGGTCCTGTGGGCCCTGTTCATTCATTTCCCTTGCTACTTTGTAGCTACCAATATTTCTCATGTTTTGACTTGGTTGTTTCCCTTTTGAGTCTGCTTTAGTGACTCTTCCCAGTTTAACATAATTGTTTCCTTAACATCTCTGGATTTTCCCAAGGTATTGAGTGACTGCTAATGCCTGGGCTGACTCAGCAGTGGCTTCTGAATTTGCATAGGTGAGACAGTTGTTTGAGTTCCATTTTCTATTTCCTGGCATTGTTATTCCCGGTTTCAGATAGATTTTTTTTTTTTAAGAGAGATTTTCGCTACAGAGTGCTTATGCTCACTGGAGAGACAGAGAGACAGAGAAACAGAAAGCAAGAATTCACTCCCAGGAGGAATGGTCATGCCACAGTCCCTTTTCCTCCATTCTCCTCTCAGGATTTGGGGTATGCATGCACATGTGCCCAGCATGAGTTTTAAACCACTGGGTCTGGGACTTGAACTACAGTCGACTACATAGGAGTCCAGCAACATAACCATTATACCATCTGCAATCTCCTGGTCCATTTTGTTTGTTTGTTTATTTGTTTTATCATAGGGCATGTGTGCTTGCCAGAGAAAGACAGAGAGAGACAGTGAGAGAAAGCAAGAGGGAAAGTGAAAAAATCACCCCACGGGATGATGGCCATACTGTGATCCCCTCTCCTCCATTTTTCTCTTGCGATTTTGGACATACATTCACATGTGCCAAGCATGAATTTTAAGTCACTGGGTCTGGGACTCAAATCATGGCTGACTTAATCACCACTCCACTTTCTGGCCCTGAGCTATCTCATTTTCACTTACAAACTTATGATTAAATATGAAAGAAACAGAGGTGTGTGCTGTGTTTAGAGCCCGAAAACAAAGGCTGCGTTTAATACCAGCATCAGGGGAATAGCTCCGGGAAGAACTCCTTTATTGCTGAAAGGTCAAATAAAGGAAAAGAGAAAAAGAATTCTGAATTTATTCACAAGCTAAGTGATGAATAAAAAAACCAAAATTTATGAACTAACATCATGTCATAGTATAGATAGTTATGGTTTCAATATTTTTAAAAAATAGTAATCATTCTTAAGTTTTGAAGTTAATACAAAAATCATGACTTTAAAGAAAACATAAATTACTGCCAGAAGGTGTGTGTTTTTGCTGGAGAGAGAAAGTGTGAAAACACCCCTCCCCCGGAGGGGATAGTCACACTGCAATCTCTTATCCAATTTTCCTCCTTTCTGGATTTTGGGCATGCACACTCCACTCCCAGCCTGTTTCTCAAGCCACTAGGTCTGGGACTCGAACCAGACAGTCTGCCACGTGGGATCCAGCTGCCTTAATCACCACACCACTGGCTGACCCATCATGACCTTTTAAGTAAAATGATTTAAGTCAGAGAGTCTTTATAATCTTTACATTGAATGTCAGAGAAGATAGAGAAAGAACCTATAACTTAGGATAAAGAAGAGGACATGTCTAATTTTCCTTCTATTTGATCATGTCAACAAAGGCAATTTGTGACAGAAAATCTGAGTGAAGCGCATGTGGAGTTTCATGACTTTGATTCCTGTCTACGCGAACCCCCTTACTCAGTCTTACTGTGCTTTCTTTCTTTGTTATTGGGTGTGTAGGGGTGTATGGCCAAACCACAATCACTTCTTTATTCTACTCGTGAGATTTTGGACATGTTTGCACATACACCCAGCATGATTTTCAGTCCACCAGGTCTAGTTGAGATTTTGGGCATGTCTGCACACATACCCAGCATGATTTTCAGTCCACCAGGTCTAGGACTTGAACCACGTTGGCCATGTAAGAGTCCAGCACCGTAACCAGTACTCTACTTGCTAGCTCCCTTATTGTGGTTTTCAATTCTATTTTAATAAAGGCTATTTTTCATCTCAAGGAAGATTATATACCATATCATATATTATATGTATGTATTATCTGCAGTTGCCGCATTTACTCATTCACTGTTTCTATCAGCAGGTAAAGCAACATCAAGATGCATCTAAGCAAATCTCTCCAATTCCCACATACTTGATTCTGCTTCTATTTTATAAAAGCAATCCCGAGTAAACTTTTCAGAGCCCACATTGACAAAGTATGAGTCACAGCTTCAGGTTCCAGTAGAATAAATGTTATATCCTTTGTCTAATGAGGCATAAATTTTGGGGATAAGAAGCACACAAAGTTTGAGGACTCCTTATCTGAAATGCTTGAAAACAGAAGTGTTTGAGATTTCAAATATTTTGGGTTTTTTGAATATTTACGGGTCCACAAATTATCTTGGGTATCAGACTCAAGTCTAAACACAACATTTATTTATAGTTTATAAATGAAACATAGAACCTAAAGGCAATTTTAGACATGTTTTGATTTATTGCAGTATTTTGACCCATCACAGGAAGTCATGTGTGGCATTTTCTACTTGCAGTGTCATGTTGGCTCTCAAGAAGTTTTAGGTTTTGAGGTGTTTTAGATTTTAGATATTTGGGTTAGAGGTGTTCGGCCTGTATTCTGTAAATGGACTCCTGGGGATGGAAGTGAGGGTTAGAGCGGACACCAAGGATGTTCTTCCTACAGCCCCTTGCATTTCTATTTCACTCTACACACATCTTCCCCAGGTGCTCTCACCCCCACTAGCTGGCATCTATATGCTTGTCAATGGCTGCTAAATTGACCTGCTAGGGCTGCTGTAACGAAGTGTGACAGACCGGGTGACTTAAAGTACATACATTGTTTTGGAAGCCAAGCATCAAGGAGCAAGGTGTTAGCAAGTTCGATTTCTTCTGAGGCCTCTCTCCTTGCCTGATATGGAGAGAACAGAAAGAAAGCTCCTTTCTCTTTAAAGGTCCTATCTCTAAATATAATCACATGTGGAGGTACTGGGAGTTAGGACCTCAACATATAAATTTGAGAGGAGGGTTGGCGTGTGTAATTCAGCCCATAAGAGCTACCTTCAGGCTGTCACAACTATGTTTCTTACACAAAAGGGAAATTAAACATGCCTTGGGATTTGCATGTCCCCAGTCATAATTCTGAATTAAGGGTTTGCAGGTACACAGGTAAGAGCAATCTCTTCCTTTCCTCTGATGACCAGCTCATAGTTATGACCTGTGCTGTGCTCAGAACTCCATGACTAATTGGAAGGGTAATTCTTAGTTGAGTGCTGCCTTGTAATGACTCCTTGATGTGTCCTGTAAAGTTACCACTCCCATTGCCCCTTCCATATTTTCTTGGGAATATATCCCAATATATTACTCACACAATAATTCTTATCATGGGATTTGTGTTTGTTTATCTTTGGGACAGTATTGTGGTTGAATTGTGTAGCCCAGAAAGATAGGTCAAAGTCCTAACCTGTAAATGTGGCCCTATTTGGCATAGGGTCTTGGTAGATGGAGTCAAGTGGAGATGCGATGGCACTATGTTGGAGGAGGTCCTAACTCCAATATGACCACTGTCCTTATGACAGTATATTTCTATACCTGTTGGTAAAAACTGTCAAAGAGTGGGACCAGCAGATAGCATCATGGTTACATCACTGGACTCCCAAGTAGTCTGCCACAGCTCAAGTCCCGGACCCAGTGATTTAAAACTCATGGCAGGCGCATGTGTGCATGCCCAAGATCCTCAGAAAAAAATAGATGAAAGTAGAGCGTGACATGGCCATCCTTCTGCAGGGTGATTTCTCTCTTTCTGTCTCTCCAATGAGCACATGGACCTCATGGCAAAAGTCTCTCAAAAAAAAAGACAAAAAAAATTGAACACAGAGGCTAAAAGTCATGTGACCATAGGACCACAAAAGGTAGAATGTCACATAAAGAAAGATCAGAGTGATACATCAATAGGCAAAAAAAAATGCCAATGATTGCCTGAAAACCACCAGCTGCTACAAGAGAGGTATAGAATAGATTCTCCCTCAAAGCATCCACAGAGAACCAATCCTATTAACATCTTCTAACCTACAGAGTTGTGAGAGACTAAACTTCTGTCATTTTGTATGCCATAGAGTCTGTGGCACTTTCTTTTCTTTAGGTTTTTGCCATAGGGCACATGTGCTTGCCAGAGAGGAGAGAGACAGAGAGAAGGAAAGATAGAAATCACCCGCAAGGGGAATGGCCATGCCACGATCCCTTCTTCTTCATTCTCCTCTCCAGATTTTGGGCATGCACATACACACACCCAGTGTGATTTTCAAACCATCAAGTCTGAGACTCCATCTGCAGTCAGCCATGTGAAATCCAGTCACCTTAATCACCGTGCCATCTACTGGCCTATTTAGGAAACTAGTGAAGAAACCAAACCAAAAATAAGGAATTTCAAAAGTAGTTCTAGGAAGCAAACTGCAGGGATAGGAATCTGATATTAGATCATATGCCAGCTGGGTAACAATAAGATCCGGCTGTTGGAGATAAGCAAGATGTTAAAAAAATCCCTGCAAACTCTACCATTATAACTGCTGTAACTTGAACTAATGGTGAGTTGGGGTGGGATGCAGGTAGAAGGAAAAGCACTCAGTTACAGGATACACCAAGCATGTCAGAGATCACAGGGCAGATCAATGACTACAATGACTGAGTAGGTTGGTCATTGCTAAGCATTGCTGTTGTACCAAAGAAGAAAAATGACAAGCTCAGATGTGTCAGTTATTGACCAGCAGCATAGTATGAAAGTGTGAAAGGGCAGTATTTAAGGAGATCAACGTTTTTGTCTGTTTGTTAACAGCAGATGAACTGAGGATTAGACGATGGCATTACCGCAAAAGTGGTAGAACTATAAGGAAGGCTGAATTCACACCCTTGGCAAGTTAGTTTTGCAAAATCTGACTCATGGAGTGGGTCTCTCCAATGGCATGGGGAATTATGGGTGGATATCCTCAAGAACATGGGACCCCCCAGATTTCTCTGAACTCCTGGGCCTGCAGGAGTGGTTGAGTTTGTTTTGCCAGAGGATAGCAGCCTTCTCTTGCCTGAAAATCATGATGAAGTCTCAAGTGAGATGTACACCTTGGCAGATAATATTCATTATCTTCAAAATAGGATCTTCACTTAATTTCTTATCTTCTATAGTGAGGGTCAAGACTCAGCATGGGCCAACCAGAGGAAGAAAAAAATTAATTATTCACCAAAGAAACTTCAGCACATGATTAATTTGTAGTGAACAAACCAGGAAAGCATGACAGGAAGTAGATCTTGATAATGCGGGACTTGAATAGGGGTTGGAGATGGTTAATGATACGTTGGATAAAAGGAGAATTTGTCAAATCTCCCTGGCAAAAGCACTTGGAACTGGTCCGACTGTGCTGCTTGGATGGCTGCTGGAAGCCTGTGGGGGAATAAAAAGGCTTATATTAAATGAAGTAAAAATGAAAGAACTGCTTTAGCCAAGTTTTGAGGAAGGGATCAAAAGGCTCAGAGAAGTGAACATGCTAGAAGGATTCCATTGTATGACACCAGGGAGCCTGCCAGCTGCCTATGCCCACTGAAAGGGTCAGGGAACACTCACATCACTAATCTGATAAGGAATGTGCTAGTGAGGCAGGGACTGTCATTTCTGGGCAGCTCAGTTGTAGCTGGGCCAGGGTCCATGGGAGATGGTATTGTTAGAGAACTGAGCTCTCCGAGTCAGTGGCAATAGCAGGATTCCAGAATAACAGAGGTTAAGCGACAGTACTCAATCATTAGCAATCTATAGTGATGTCTGATATACCAAGGTGCTTATGAAAATTTAAAATATAGGTGAACAGCCAACAAGAGCATGGCTTGGCATACAATAATCAATCATTACACTTGCATGAACATAAGCCTCTTGTCATCAGCATCCATGGTACATCACTTCTGCACACAGTTTAAAAACCTGAGCTAGGTCTTGAATCCATATAAAGACACTGCAGTGCCTCAACTCCATTAGAAATCTCTGTACATACAATTTTACACAAACTTCGCTAATAATTTGAGATAATAATAATGAAGGTCATTCTGCATAGTCTAATATTTTGATCTTAGCTAATTATGCTTCTCACCTCTAGAATCCCTTCGGCATCTTCCCTCTAGGTGAGTGCTGTTCCGTTTTGTTTTTTAGTTTTTGCTAAAGGGCATAGGCACTTGCTAGAGAGAGACAGAGAGAAAGAGAATATGAAAAATCACCCCTAAAGAGAATGGTCATACCACATGCTCTTCCATTCTCTTCTCAGGATTTTGGGCACACATGCATTTGCACTTGGTGTGTTTTTCAACCTTTGGGTCCAGGACTCAAACATGCAGTTGGCTATGTGGAAGCTGGTCACCTTAACCACCAACCCACCTGCTGGCCACCTTTCTGGGATTTGAGACTTCAGCAGGGCCTCTTCTGTTGACTTCCATCACTTGGCGGTCACTGTTCCCTCCAGACAGCTATCCCATTCATTTAACATTTGCTATATTTAGCTTTGGATCATTGTTAAAAGATTTTATGGGGGGAACCAGCAGTTAGCGTAATGGCTATGTCGCTGGACTCCCACGTAGTTGACCGCGGTTTGCATCCTGGACCCAGTGGCTTAAAACTCACGCCGGGCGCGTGTGCGTGCGTGCCCAAGATCCCGAGAGGAGAATGGAGGAGAAGGGATTGCGGCGTGACCATCCCCCCTGGGGGGTGATTTCTCACTTTCTGTCTCTCTGTCTCTCTCTGTCTGTCTGGCGAGTGCACGCGCCCTACAGAAAAAAATCTCTCAAAAAAAAAAAAAAAGATTTTATGGGTAAAAATAGTAGATATTTCCCAGTAAATTCTTAGTCCTTTGCAAACAGGAATAATATCTTATACCACAGACCTTGTTAAAATGTTTATGCTTAACAAATTTTTAATTAGAATTTTCCATTTAGCATGTTTAGTTTCTTTCATTTATTAAACTTGGAATGGGACCATTTGTCACTGATGATCAAAATACAAATATTATTACATGAATACATTTATCTTAGATTCTTAATTGGTGGAATTACTTAAAATCCTTGGGATAAACTTATATAGAATATATACTATATATTTATATATGTCTATTTTATTTTTTTCCTTTTTTGGGAGGTTTTTTGCTATAGGGCATGTGTGCTTGCCAGAAAGACAGAGACGGAGAAACTGAAAGTGAGAAATCACCCTCTGGAGGGATGGCCATGCCTCAATTTCTTCTCTTCCATTCTCCTCTCAGGATCTTGGGCACGCATGCACACGTACCCTGTGTGAGTTTAAGCCACTGGGTCCAGGAATTGAACCAAGGTTGACTACATGGGAGTCCAGCGTCATAGCCCCTACGCCAACTGCTGGTCCCTATCTAGGATTTTTTTGAAAGCTGGAATTATAAGTTCTTCAATATAGAACAGCTACATGGTGTTGAAATTTCATCTCTTATAGATGTCATCTATTCGTTCATGATTAAGAAGTGACAGTTGTTATCACAGGTCTCTTCCATAAGTTACCATGACAAAGTAGGAAATGTGATGAGTTGTTTTCTGATTTAAAATGATCAGTGGACCAGGCACTGTGACTTGGGCAGTACGCTAGAAGGTGAGTGGATACCGGAAGTTCAGGTCACAGGTCAACCTGACTATGCTAGTAGCCTAGATGCAGATCCATGACTCTGGCTGGCTGGAAGGCTGGGGTGTGGGTAGTTTGGAGCACAACATCATGCGACCCTGTCAAGGGGGCTTGTGATGAAACAGAACAGAGAGAAAAAAGGATATTTACTTATATCTACATCTCTATTTGTATCTATAGCTATGTACCTATTAGGTTGTTGGAGAAGTCATGACTTTTTTTTTCCGTTTTTCTATGCAGAAATGACTTTTCCAACAATTCAATATATTATACACACAAATATGCATATGTATACACAAATATATGTGCGTATCATATATGTATATACTAAGTCTCATCAAAATATGAAAAAGAAAGACCAAACCAAATGTACTGTTAATATAAAGATGGTTTTTAATTTTTGAGTATTTTTTTCCAAGGTGGTGACATTCCAGTACACACTGCAAATGTCAAATAAGTTCATTTTCCTTTCAAAGCTGTATTCCTCCTCAATCTCTAGATTATATTCATCCTCTGTTCTAGATTAAAATCAAACATTCTCCATTTCACAGGAGCCCTTACTTCCTGTTTTCCTTTCAAAGATATACTTACGATGATATCACCCCTTTAAAGATATACTTATCCTCAGTTTCTTGATTAAAATCAGACATTGTTCATTTGATAGGGACCCTTACTTCCTGTTTTCTTTAGCATCTGCTGATGACTCTGAGGACCTCAGCAAAGAGCCTCACTCAACTTTTGCTGTGCTGAAATGGAATTCTTGGTTCAATGGTTTAAAGAAGAAAACTTGCATTTCAAAGTTTTAATTCAAATAATGATGAATTAAATTTTATCTCCCCTTTAACCTTAAGGCTAGGAGAGCAAATACACAGAGATGATCGTACTTCTGCTTGAACACCGACCTGCTTCGGATTCTCAAAGTTGTGTTGTATGATTATTTCTATAGCAACCAGCTGAGGAAGTGCCTTGACAGCACAAAGGCTCGAAGAAAGATGTGCAGCGACAGGCTCAGAGCTTAGCCTTCAGGCCTGGTTGCTTCTGGAGTGTTAGCCACCACAGCTGCGGAAACCCAGCCACGCTCTCTGTTCTCCTTGGCTTCTAGTAGTAATAGTATTTCTGATCCTACCACATGCTTGGTAATTTCTTCTAACTTTTTCTTTCAGTGTTTTCGTAGGTACATTCTTCTCATTCTGTTTTGTGACAGTCTCCTGATAATGAAATGATAAATATTTTGCTTGCTTTAGATGGTAATGTAAACACAGTGAGAAGAAATGGAATAATAAATGATTCATGTGTTTTCTTTCAACATAAGATCTCTCCTAATCTGTTTTCTTCAATGGTCTAACTCTTAGGGAAGTTCAATCATGTGTCTTTAAACATAGAACAGTCCAGAAAACATCAAAGAAGTACCAAACATGAATCTCTTCCCCCAATTAACTTCATTTTTACTATGAAAAAAATGGAAAATGATCCAATAATCCCTGCCAAAACGTCAGCTGAACTTGTCTTGTTTTTAAATTCATCTTCATCCTAGAAACTTTTTTTCTTTTGCACCATAAGAGAGAAAGAGAGAAAGAGAGAAAGAGAGGAGAGAGAGAGAGAGAACCTGGTCATGCTACAAACCCCTTCCTCTAGTCTTCCAGCTTGTCCGATCTTGGGCAGCCACCCATACCTGGCATGTTTCAGCTGAAAAGGGCAGGGATTTGAATTGCAGTCACCAGGTAGAATTCTACGTCTCTCGACAGCTCGTTACAGCTGCACCATAGAGCCAGCCCAAGAAAAATCTATGTTTTCCAATGGTCTCATTAAGCACTAGTTTCATTCTTTTTTTAAAGTTTATTTTTGAGATAAAGGGCAATGGGGATGGAGGGACTACCCTTGACATAAGCTTCACAAGCACTATAATGGTCCCCCAAGTCCTATGGCCAACCAGGGTCACAAAGCTCTCGTCAGCATGCTCAGCATCCTTAGGGAGTAGACTCAGGAAGTGAACCCCGAGCCTTCTTGTAAGGCCTCTGGAATCATGCAGCAGAACTACTGCCTGTGACACCACAGCTGGTCAGGAACTAGTTTCATTCTTATTTAAAGACTGAAGTATTTAGTCCATTTGAAAGTGAATCTTTACAGAGAAATCTCTATGTACCATACACTATTAAATGTTCAGTACAGATTGTCTCGTTTCCCCACTAACAACTCTACAGATTGTCTCGTTTCCCCACTAACAACTCTACACAGTACAAATTGGTATATTTTGCAGATGGGAAACCAAGGGAAAGAAAAGATGAAAAAAGTGGTAAAACTCATGTAAACTAGTAAGGAGCAAAATCATATTTGTTTTCCAATCAGATTCTAGAACCTTTGTTCTTGGACTATGTTGATTCTCATCATCGTCTTGTCTTTAAACTATACATCATCATATTTTTAGTGCCATTTCCATAAAAGAAAGAAGTTAAAGTGACACCATCTGTGTTTGCTAGATGAGGAAACTAACAGAAAGGCATTTGCCTAAGAACTTGTGTAAAACTATGTTTTTTAAAATTTTATTTACATTTTTTAAATACATTCAATCACATTATTTAGCTTACAAGGTGATCATTTCAATATGTGAACATTTCTCCCCAGTCCAGTTGATCAAAATATAACAATACTACCTCCCTGTCTCAACAATGCTGTCTCCATATCCCTCCTCCAAATGTCCTTCCCTAGACCCCACTCCTCCACACACACCACATCTGGCATTCACACCCATCTCTTGTGTTTGTACATCCTTTAAAAGTGTGTCTCTGTGTATACAGAAGGGATATGCCAAAAGTTCAAAAAAATGCATATTCTGAAAAACCCATGCATAGATTTCAAAGATTTTTTTTGGCAGTAAAAATACATTTATGCTTTAATCAATTTTTTCATGAATGTTTGGTCTCCTCATGTGTGTGTGTGTGTGTGTGTGTGTGTGTGTGTGTGTGTGTTAAGCATAGTTTTACTCCTCTGATTTAGTTCACTTTCTCATATTAATACATTTCACTTTTTCATATTAATGCACTTCTCATATTAGTACATTAGCGTTCAACTCACTTAACACGAATCTTTATGTATTAAAATTGAAAGTAACATTCTGTAATAAACAGAGCTGCTTATTACATAGTTTTTCAGAGCAGAATCTTTGGAGAATACTTGCTCTAAGTTCAAGTTCTCCCATTTAGGGAGTGTGAGACAGAAAGCTATTTAACCAATGTGAGACCCCATTTAAGGAAGGGGAAGCAATGGTCTCCAGTCACAGTATGAATTATTTATGGTAATCTAGGTTATGAACTTTAGCAGCACGTTCTGTGCTGTCTATGTGAACAATAAATGTTCTCTTACATCTTTGTTACTTAAGAATGGTTGAAGCAGAATTGGAAGACAGAAATATATAAAAGTCAATTTTAGATGAAGAAGAGGTTTTTACTTTCATTCTTTCTTTTCTTCAGTTTCCCCTCTCCTCCCCCTCCATGGTGGCATACACTCACCAGAGAGAGACAGAAAGAGATGGAGAGAGGGACAGCAAGAAGTCACTCCCTAGGGGGTATGGCTATGCTGCAATCCCTTTTTCTCTACTCTTGTCTTGTAACTCTTGGCACGCACACACACACACACAGCATCATTTTCAAGCTTCCAGTTCTGGGACCTGAACTGTGGTCGGCCATGTAGGAATTCAGCATCTTCACCACCACTCCACATCTGGCCCCAGAAAGGATTTACTTGTGGAAAATTTTTAGGTTCTATGCTTAAGCCTTATAGGAACTAACAGGGTAGAATACATGAGTTTGACTAGAAGCAATTTAATGATTTATTACTTTAAGTCATTACCAAACACCATTGCTTTATTCTATAACCTATAGATTTACTTCATAATGAGTGATTCTGTAAAACCATATTATAAGCTTTATTATTATTAAGTTTTTTTCTGTTCCTTACTACTACTAGTCGTAACCAACATTTGAAATAATCGTTTAGTAAGAAAAAACCCACGATTTAAGATCTCACTAGACTGGAGTTCAGGTAAAGTTACTTACTGGATGAGTGAGTGCCCGTGTACATCTAGTCCATACATAAAACAGTAAAGGAGTAGAATGGCCTTTAACTTAGAACTTTATCAGCGATATATGAAGCTGACATAGAACTAATACAAATTTGCAACCCTGACAAACGTTCGTGATTCACACATACATGCACAGTGAGCTAAGACGTGTCTTTCTTAATAAGATGTTAAGGACTCTGGCAACTGTCTTGGCATTCTCAGTTTGTGTGTGACGTAGTGTTTTCCTAGGTGACTCTTAGGGCCCCACCCTGATGACATGATTGTAGCAAGCTTCCGCTTCTGTACCCAGGATACTTTCTGCTCCTTGCTCACCAAAACAGCCTAGAGGGTTTATGACACTCGAGGTAATAGTCCACATCCAGATACTTTCAGAAAGTACTTTTAGACTGACACTCCCTGTGCTTCTGCCCATTTCCCACCATATGCTGAGAGAGGAGTCAAGTCCCCCAGCATCAGCCACAAATGATAGATGGCAAAGGCTATTTCCTGGGCCTTTTCTTTTTTTCTTTCTTTTTTTTTTTTTTTTTTTGAGAGTTTTTTTTTCGCTATAGACAGACAGAGAGAGACATAGAGACAGAAAGCGAGAAATCACCCCCCCAGGGGGGATGGTCACGCCGCAATCCCTTCTCCTCCATTCTCCTCTTGGGATCTTGGGCACGCACACGCACGCGCCCGGCGTGAGTTTTAAGCCACCGGGTCTAGGACGCGAACCGCGGTCCACTACATGGGAGTCCAGCAACATAGCCATTATGCTAAATGCTGGTTCCCCTTCCTGGACCATTTCTTAAGTGCACTGCTCCTCTACTGAAATTGTGCTGAAATGTGAACCAGTGACCACACTAAGTGGGAAAAATATCTTCCAAGGGCTTGTCAGAAATTTCCAAACCTCCCCTTATTTGAAAATGATAAATTTTTGGTAGATTTGCTGTTGCTTTTCTTTTCCTGAATTTATTTTCTTTAAAAGAAATAGTGGCCCAGCCTAAGTGACAGAGTTGGCAACATACTGACCCACAGTGCTGGAAGCCACATGGGTGACCATGGGTTCAGATCGCTAGCACAGTGATGGGCATGCGTGCGCATGCCCATGATCCTGACAAGCTGTAAAGCTGGGGAAGGGGATTGAAAGAATGACCATATCATGTTGTGGCACTCCTCTCTTTCTTTTTCTTTGTCTCCCATATGTGCATGTATTATATATCATAAATAAAATAATTGAACTTACAAAATATTAGAAATAGTCAAAGAGAGACAGAGAAAGTGAGAAAACATCCCCGTAAGAGAAAATAACCACACTATAATCTCTTCTCCTCCATTCTCCTCATGGGATACTGGACACACATGCACAGACAGTGGGCATGCTTTTCAGGATTCCCGTCTGGGACTTGAACCATGCAGTCGGCCATGAAGGATCCAACCACCTTAACTACCACACCACTGGAAAACCTGATATTTTTGTTTTTGAAAAAATGCTTTCTGTAATTATTTTTATTTTATTTTATTTTATTTTTTGGAGAGGTTTTCTTTTCACTATAGGGAGCATGCGCTCACCAGACAGACAGAGAGAGAAAGAGAGATAGAAAGCGAGAAATCATCCCCCCCCCAGGAGGGATGGCCACACCGCAATCCCTTCTCCTCCATTTCTCCTCTCGAGATCTTGGGCACTCACGCACACACGTCCGGCGTGAGTTTTAAGCCACCGTGTCCAGGATGTGAACCGCGGTCGACTACATGGGAGTCCAGTGACATAGCCATTACGCTAACTGCTGATTCTGTTTCTGTAATTCTTGAGCCTAAAAGTTGTAGAAATTATATATTTTTTTCTCTTTTGGAGTTCTCATTTTGATCATTAAAAAAAATCTAAGACCATTAGCTTGAGAAAAATGGAAATCAAATCATTTGCCTTTTGCTCTTCAACAGTTAGCAAGGTCTCTGAGACAAAAATTTTAACGCTTTCTCAGATTATTCATGTTGCTGCTATAAGCATAACATTTTATGTCATAAAATTTTCCAAATTTCTACCAGATGAATAAAACATAAATTCCAATCATTAGCGTCAGCTATTATTTAAATATATCTCAGATACAGAGTGGTAGAATATTTAGGAGTTCAGAGAAGTTGATTATTCTCTAAAACATGAGTGATCAGAGTAAAGCATAATGTCTATCTAGCACACTTATTTCATACTTCAGTATTTTTCTGGCTTGTTTGTTTTGAAGACAGAACGGTGGCATTCTGTACTATATTTGCTGTGATTGATATAATTCTATGTCTGGCAATTGTGTAGAGGTTATAACTTATTCAAAATAAAAAATACAAAGAAAGCTATCTGGAGAGTCAGCCTATTTATTCATCTTTCTGAAGAGCTCTAAGGAAATTGGAATCCAAGCAGTTATTTACAGTCAACAACTTCGGTGAATAGAAGCAAAGACACAATGAAAAACAGAACTTTAACATAGAAACCAAAGGGTAAAAGCTAATTCAAGCGATGAAAAAATTTTAGAGACTAAATCAAAGAAAATTATGAGAAATCGCAGAGTTCAAGAACAATCAATGCCGAGAAAAGCTCATGAATGGAAAAAAGCTAAGTATGCGTGATGCCTTTGCATTAAGTTCCTTTCATTACAAAGATGATGAATAAGCCAAACTGTCTCAGTTTCATCACAACTTTGTTTCAACTGTCAGGTTTGAAAAATGACTGAGAAGAACAAAAGTTTTTAAGAGGAATGAAACTTTTGCAAAGTATGAGTACCCTATGAGTGCTAACTCCAGAAGAGCTGGTTTTTCAAGAATCATACATGAAAGAGTCATGATACAGTAGTTAGAAATAAAAAGGTACTTTTGAGGTTCTCATACCTTCCCAAAGAGGGGAAATAAAGTGGGTACCTGTGATTCTATATATTTTGAGAATATATGTATATGTATATATATATATATATACACACACACACACACACACACACACACAGAATTTAATCTACCTATTCACACACACACACACACATATATATATATATATGTGTATATATATATTATATTATATATAGTAGGAATACATCTACAGAGAGAGAAAGGAAGAGTGAGAGTTCAGAAGGTGACAGTTCAGTATTAAAAGGTAGCTGAGTAGGGCCAGCAGGAGGCCTGGATTCCCACCTGACCATGGTTCACGTCCCAGATCCAGCTACTTGAAAAATCACACCAGGCACATACGCGTTTGGGTCCAAAATTCTGAGAGGAGAATAGAGGAGAAGGGATAGACCGTGTGGCCTTCACCTCTGGCCAGGTGACTTCTCACTTTCTCTCTCTCTCTCTGGCAAACATACCCACCCTATGGTAAAAACCTTAAGAGAAATAAAGGTAGGTGGGACCTGCCAGAGATACAGTGGCAAAACGCCATGGTCTATGGGGCTGACATGGGAAAGTTTGGGTTTGTGTCTAGAAATATCTGTGAGTATGCCAGGCACAGGCATGTCTATTGTTAGGGCTGCACTTACTAAAGCTGGGAGTGGATCGTGATGTCAAGATTTTGTTGAGGGTGTTGTCTTTCTGTTTCCTACTCATGAAAGAAATAAATGAACTTAAAATGTTCTTAAAGGTAGCTATATAAAGTTTCATAATCCCTGGAGTCCTCATATTCTGGTCTCATTATTCGGTTTTATTATCAATACATACTTTTGCATTCCAAGTAGGACTTTAGATAATTTTATGCTTTCAAATGTCTAAGATAAGGTGGACATCATGGTCTGGCATTAGGAACTCTGCACATGAAGAAGCTAAAAACCTGGATGAAAGTTGCAGATCCCTTATTTACTAATTGTTGACTTCAGGTAAACCTCAACTTCACTGGGCTGCAGTTGTGAGAAATGTGTAGGGGTCACATCACCTGCCTTTTCTTTCTCACAGTGCAATTGTGAGAACAGAGTAACTATATTTGGAAGAGTTTTGAAAGCACTGACATGTTAAGCCAATAGAAAGTTTCATCTTTAAGCAATGTAGCACATAAAATTCCACTTCATTTTTTATTTGGACAAGTCTGTAGTGACATGTTTGGGTAGAGAATGTTAGGTAATTACCAATCTTTCTGCCTTCAGAATCAGCTCAAGAGTCAGGTCATCAGAAGACAAAGTTCCAAATGATCAATGATACACTTCGATGGCATGGTGACATAATTCTTGACACGAAGAGAATTTCACCTACCTATGTTTAAAAATAAGCACACATGTATGAACACACATATTTTATCCAACAATGAAAATAGTTTGAAGCTATCTTTGTTTGAGATGTCTTATAAATACAGTGAATCATTGATGTCTTCTAGATATGGTGAATCATTGATAGATAACTTTGTAATTCTAATATATTTTTTTTAAATCCCAAATTGAATAGTGACCATGATTAGATTTACCTTTCTGAATCCACATTTGCCTAATTTTTTTTTTTATTTTATTATCATCATAATCTTCTTTCTATTACACTAGATTACATATAACTTTACATTGACTTCCATTGCTTTTTCAAAAGGGAATGCCATGCATGTCAGTCAATACAGAGATATCAATCTCCCCGCTTTATCATTCAATATCTTTTCCATGCTTTTCCCAATAATTATTATTATAATTTTTTAAACAGTCAATCACTATTTCTCATTTTGCTTATTAAAAAGACTTCACCCATCATGAAATACTTCCCAGACCGGTTCAGTTGAGAATACTATACATGTCATCATCAACAGGTAATAAACCATATCTATTTCTCATTAACATCCTGCCTCTCTATTGTTCACTGCTGTCTTTATCCTCTTCTCCCTCCTTTTTTGAAGGGCCCGGGACGTCCCGTGACCGGCACATTTGCCTAATTTTTTAAATTCTGGTGAAAAAAATCTATGAAATGTTACAAGAATTGGTAGAAGAAACATAATGTAATAACTGGGGTCCCTTTGATTCAGACCCAGTAGCACGATCCACTACTCCCTTGTGTTTGAATGGCTCCCAAATTAAAGACTGCCAATTATCATTCAGTCAAAAAGGTTGAGAACATTTAATTCATTGCCATCTAGTAAACTTGGTATTGAGGGAATACTGAAGGTGCACACATACAGCCACATACAACCATATTTGTCTGAGCTATTGCAAAACAGAACCAATTTAGTTTATAACTTAACTCATCACATTTTGTTAAAGAATTTCTACTACAGTGGAGTGGGGGATTATTCAGTGAAAGAACCTTATGGAAGAGTTTCTTATACCCTAAAATTTACCATGGAGAGGCCAGCAGTGGCATGGCAATTAGGTAGCTGGATTCCACGTGGCTGACCACTGGTTTGAGTTCTAGACTCAGTAGTGTGAAAGACACACCAGGCATATGTGCATGTCCAAAATCCTGAAGGGAGAGATAGCGGAGAAAAGATTGTGGAGTGACCATCCTCCCTGGGGGAGGTTCTTTCTCACTTTTTCTTTCTCTCCTCTTTTATTCTCTCTGTCTCTCTTGCTAGTGCACACACTCTCTAGCAAAATTTTTAAAAATAAATAAAGTTACCAGGGATAGGTGTGAGCTGCTAATATCCCTCTGTACTTTCCTGTGTTTCCATTCACCCTTTACAGAGAAGTTCAAGCTTGCCTAAAGGATCTCAATATGTATCTGAGCCTTCATTAGAGAGTGGGATCACTGGGTTTCAGTATTAAACCACAAATAACCATCTAGTCAACCATACCTAAACACAGTCGCATCATTCCTCTGCCATCTGCCCACCTGGGCACAATGCCCTGCCCAGTAAAGTTTTATGTTTCAGAGTTTCAAGTCATGGGTACAGAAAGACTGCTGACTGATCGAAGATAGACTTTGTATTAGCTGTAGCCAGAGCATTAAAAGAACAAAGAATATAAATTCAGGTTTACCAGGTGGATTGAGTTACCGCCTTACTCATTTGGTTTCATTTAGCTCTGCACTGACCCCATGGACAGTATTTACTCAGGAGCTTATCCAAGTTGGGCAGGTATTAACAGAGCCTCTTTTATCTTTGATTCTCCTGCTTAGCTTCATCCTTTCTATGTCCCACCCTCATGCCCTCTCCACCTTCTTGCCAGTTTTAAAAATTATACCCAAGAAATATCTATGTTTTTCTTTCTTTCTTTCCTTCTTTCTTTCTTTCTTTCTTTCTTTCTTTCTTTCTTTCTTTCTTTCTTTCTTTCTTTCTTTCTTTCTTTCTTTCTTTCTTTCTTTCTTTCTTTCTTTCTTTCTTTCTTTCTTTCTTTCTTTCTTTCTTTCTTTCTTTCTTTCTTTCTTTCTCTTCCTTTCTTTCTTTCTTCTTTCTTCTTTCTTTCTTTCTTTTTTACACAGAGAGCATTCTGAATTCATTTTGGTCATTCCAAATTTTGTTTTTTAATAACATGCCTACAAGGGATGATTTAACAAGAAAACTATTCTTCACTGTCATCCTATAATTAACAGTGAAGGCTTCCATTTTAAGATGAAGTGAGTGGGAAAATGTTAGAATGCAGAAACTGAAACTAGGATTGATATCACAGATAGAAATTTTCCATAGCTGTTGCTCAATCATGAGACCTGAGTTGAATAGAACAGGTCAGTATCGGCTCACCTTTATCCAGTCCAAAAGCCCTAGCAGATTTCCTTTTAGGCTACTGTGATAGATATACAATTAGCTCCCCAATAATGGATGGTAACCAGACTATCCTTCCTGATTATTTATTATTAAAGAATTTTTTTGGTGCATGAGCTCAGTCTAATATGGAAATATGTCATCATTTATTACTTATTTAACAAGCACTTATTAAATGCCTGCTATGTGATAGGCACTATGCTAGAATATGAAAATAATATATCAGTTTGTCAGAAAATTCATGATATGTTTTTTTTGTTTTACTATGCAAAGTGTGTCATGTCTTTTCCAACAACCCGGTAAAATGAAGAACCTTGCAGTCTATCGGAGGAGAGAAAATACACATTTTTTTCCATTTCTGAATAGAAATACATGAATAACAATGAATTAAAATACCTGTTCTGTTTTGAGGTCAGTTTTATGTGGTAAGTGGATATGTTCCTTGTCATGGCAAACTGGGCCTAAATTCAAGTATTGTCATATAGTTTACTTTCCCTTTAGGAAAAAACATATGAAATTCTGTAAATTATATCTCATTTTTATTTTCAGAAAGATAGAAATGGCAATAATTTCTTTTGGGGTTTTTTTGGAGAGATTTTCACTGTAGGGCACGTGCGCTCGCCAGACAGACAGAGACATAGAGACAGAAAGCGAGAAATCACCCCCCAGGGGGGATGGCCATGCCACAATCCCTTCTCCTCCATTTTCCTCTCGAGATCTTGGGCACGCACGCACATGCGCCCGGTGTGAGATTTAAGCCACCGGGTCTGGGACGCGAACCGCAGTCGACTATGTGGGAGTCCAGCAACATAGCCATTACACTAACTGCTGGTACCGAAATGGCAATAATTTCTAACATGATAGTTCTGAGGATTAGATTAAGGATGCAAGGGAGAGAGAAATGGAGAAGGGGTTACAGCATGACCTTCCCTCATGGGGGATACTTTCTTACTTCCTCTCTCTGTGTTCCTTTCTCTCTGTTTCTCTCTGATGAACACACATTATCTCTAACAAAATTTTAGAAAAAAAAAGAAAGGAATAATTTTATTGTTCACTTTATATATTTTTTTCATGCATTCTCAACCTTGATAGAACACATGCACACACACACACACACACACACATTATATGTATACACACACACACACACAGATGTGCACACACATTTTTTTCCACAAAGTTCCACTTGAAAGCACATATTTCCTTTATATCAGTGCAGTGAATAAATATGAAAAAATAATGAAAAGATCAACCATTAGGAGAAGAAGATATTAACATGGAGGACATTGATTAATGTTCTTGATAACACTGGAGAAGAAGAAAAAGACTAGAAATGGAAAGAATAGTTTTTAAATGAAACAATGTTTTCTTGCTTTCTTAAAATAACTGATTTTTTTCTTTTTCTCTATATAAAAAACTAAATGTTACTTACATGCCTATCTTCTAAGGCATAGGGAAATTGCTGCTAATATCTAGCACCTGGATCAAACTTTCCTTTAGAGCAGTCAATGCCACACACATTATTTAGAGTTATAGTCACAAAAAGACTTGATCTACTTTTTGTAAATACTGATTTTTGTAAATACACTGATTTTTGGTAATACACTGATTTAAGAATGACTTCTAAGAACTGAGTTTAACGTAACTTTCAGATTTCATATGAGAAGTGGTCCTTCTCCAAGTGTGAAATGACTGACATCCCTAAACACTCTGCATCTCCATCCCTAGGATGGACCTTCTATAACTTTGGGTAGATTAAACCTTAATTGAACACTTCTCATCCTCTCTACAAATGGACCTCCAAACTAAGCCATAAAGTAGGGGAAACCTTCAAAATAGGCCATAAACTTTTTGTTTTGTTTTGTTTTGTTTTTTGTTTGTTTGTTTTTGTTTTGGAGAGGTTTTCACTATAGGACGCATGCGCTCGCCAGAGAGACAGAGAGAGACATAGAGACAGAAAGCAAGAAATCACCCCCTAGGAGGGATGGTCACGCCGCAATCCCTTCTCCTCCATTCTCCTCTTGGGATCTTGGGCACACACGCACACATGCCCGGCATGAGTTTTAAGCCACCGGGTCCGGGACATGAACCGTGGTCGACTACGTGGGAGTCCAGCAACATAGCCATTATGCTAACTGCTGGTTCCCAATAGGTCATAAACTTTTTAAACAAAGTATATATTCTTGATTATCTCTCATTAGCTCAAATGTGCTACCTTTGGGAGGTTATTCAGTTGATTGAACATCTTACAAACGGTCGTAAAAATTTAGTTTTATTATTTGATTTCTGGTTCTCAGTAGCCCTACCTATGAAACAAAGCACACCTTATTCAAAATTCATTAATCTAGCCCAAAGGCTATTTTACATTCGATTGTGATCAATTCTATTCTATCTTGGCAGTTATCTACAATAAAATGGGAGAATTGTATAATGGGACTTGGTAAAAGTGAAGGACTGAACAGATGGAAAGGATAGTGGTTACCGTAACAAACATGAAAGAACCATAAAAAGACCACATTGGTATTTGTACATTAGCATGAGATATACTATATTGGCCCATCTTCACTATATTCCACCCTAGCCCAGTCATTAAAGGAAGCCAGATCCCACATGGCCAAGCAATGTTTGAATCCCTGTCTTCACAGTTTAAAAAACATGCTGGGTGTTGGAGCAGCTGGTGGCGCAGAGGTTAAGGCAAGGCTGACTGTGCAGTTGGAGTCCTGGACCTGATGGCTTGAAATACATGCAAGATGCATATGTGCATGTGCCCCAAATCTCGAGAGAATGGAGGAAACTGTGGCATGACCATCCCTCCAGGGGGTGAATTTTCATTTCCCCCTCACTCTCTTTGTCTCTCTCCAGCAAGCAAAGGTGTCCTATAGCAAAACCTAAAATAAAATGAAATAAAATAAAATAAAATAACAAATAAACAATAACAATAACAACAACAACAACAAAAACGCTGGATGCATGTGTAAGTAGGCCCTGAATTCTGACAGGATGGAGACATAGAGTTGAAGGGATTGGGGCATGACCATGCCTCATCGAGGAGTGATTTCTCCCTCTCTGTCTCTCTCTCTCTGTCTCTATATGGTAAGTGCATGTGCCCACTGGCAATATTTTTAAAAAGTGTAAAAGAAGGAAATGAGGTTCTGTGACAACTGTGAGAAGGAATAGGTCTTATTTATACGAGTTTTCTAATTTTGTTCATGAGAAGTGTCACACAATTTACCACTTTTGTAAAAATATTTAATGCATAAATCATTTAATGCTGAAATAATCATGCAGTAAAACTCAATTGAAGATTAGAAATTTTTAAAGATTAAGTCAGCACCAATAGAAGAATTTATTCTGTGTCTGTTGTTACCTAATGGGGGAAACATACTACATTTTACCCACTTTTTTTTTTAAGAATTACCTATTTAATTTTATTTATTTATTATGTTTATTTTTAATTTGATCAGAGAGAGAGAGATAGAAAGGGAAAGTGAGAAAGCAAGGCACCAGGCCCAGGACTTGAACCATGGTTGGCCATGTGAGAGTCCAACACCTCAACAACCATGCCACCTGCTGGTCCCTTTACCCATTTTTGAAATGTCATATTAGGACACGACGATGGCAATATAGGAGGTAGGCTGCTGCAGAGCAAGTTTGAGGCTACACGAGAAGCCCAGGTTTGGTACTAGGACCAACCTAAAAGCAGGCTGGCATGACTGTGGTGTGTGTCTGTAATTCTAGCTGACTGGGAGGCTGAGGCAGAAGATTTCAACATGATGTCCTACCAAAAATAGCCCCTCCCTCGCTTCTCTTGTATGCGTTTTCTCTTTCATTAAAAAAATAATAACATCATGACCAACAGATGGCATAGTGGTTATATCACTGGACTCCCACATAATTGACTGTGGTTCAAGTCCTGGACCGTGACTGTGGTTCCTGGACCCGGTGACTTGAAACTCATGCTGGGCATCTGTGTGTGTGTGACCAAGTTTCCAGGGGAGAATGGAAGAGATGGGATTTCTTCGGCATGGCCATCCCTCCTGGAGAGTGATTTCTCACTTTCCCTCTCACTGTCTCTCTCTCCCTGGCCCTTAAGGGAAAATCTCTCAATCTAATATATATATATATATACTGTAAGTCATTGTATAAAGTATATGTAACTTATAGGAGAATTTTTCTGGTTATATCAAGATGAAAATAAAGACAATTAATTTTAGACTGAAACTTAAGAATGAGAACCCAGTTTACAAAATGAAACAGGAGATACTGAGGAAGACTCTGAATTCCATTTCTAAAAGAATGTTGAAAACATTCATAAGTTTGTCTATGAAGATTTCTCCCTGATGTTAAGAACACCCTGTCTTCTTTGAGCTCAAACTACCAAGTGATCAGAATGAGGTCTTTTGATCACCGTATATCAACGCTGTCTTCACAGTGGACTGTTTCAAATAAAGTCCCCTGATCTAAGCTAGGCCAATCAAAACATTCACAGGGTTTTGTTTTTATTTCCTAAGGCTGGAGAAGAAACAAAGCTTCTCTTATAGTGAAGCTGTGAAGTGCTAGAACAGGAATGTTGGCTGGCTTGTTTTCTACCATGAAGAGAAACACGGGTCTTATAAATTAGGAGCGAACTTGAGAAGGGAAAGAAAACTCTAACAACGTTCAACGAGTCTGAGGGCCAAGCCTAAACCTTGAGTTACAAAAGATACTCCATAGATTTTCTTGTACATTTTCTTCTTTCTATCTAAAGTTGTGATTCAGCTTTTGCTCTAGGAATCCTAACTCGTCCAGGGGATATAAATTTTAAAATACAAATGAACACTGCAGATACTATCTATATTAGGGAGAGGTTAACTAACTTAGCAAAATTGTGGCAAGTGAGACATAAAGCTGCTCTTAAATGCTCCTTTTCTTGAGGGAGTTACTGAGGACTCTGTATTGCTCACCTTGCTAAGATCTTCCGGTTCTGTATTTCTTCAACATTTCCCCTAGTAAAGCCTGCTTGCCAGTGCTCAGCCCTTTGAGAGTTTAGTGACTATTAGTAATTAATATTTACCAGCTATTCTGTTCTATTTCCATAGATTGTGAAGAACCTGACCTCCTGCCCTGTGCTATTGAAAGTTTCTAGAGCTAGGTTTAGCAGGCTCATCCTCTGGATCCTTCTTCTGTGTTCCTGGTTCTATTGGTCCAAATAGAATGACTTATTCCTCCTCCACTCGACTTTTACTCTTGAACACAGCATTGTTAATGGAATTCCAAGGTCTCCGTTGACCTAGCCCTTTCTGGCCCACACTATAGAAGGATGGATGAGACAGCTCGTGACATGACCACAAAGGGCAGATCATTGACTTTGGATGCCTTCATTATTATTGCTCTTATATTATCTACCTACATTTTTTTTAATTGAAAATATTGGCTATGGTTACAAGAAGAAAGGCTAAGCTGTGAGACAATCTTCCATTTATGATCCATTAGCTACAGCCATCTTTAATAACAAAGTTCCAATTTCAAAGTCAGTGCTATTTATGCATGGACCATGGAAATGCCATAGGGATGTGAAGAATACGTTGACTTTTCTGACACAAGGCAATGACTCGTGTTTTTAGACTGTAAGTTTTGTGAATGGAATAGATTTCTTGTCTTTATCACAGGGTCCCCAGCGTCTAGGGTAGCACCTGGTTATGTGACTGACTACTAACAGTTTTGGGAGGGCTCACACACAGTCCTGGGTAGAACTGCATCAGTGTGCTAAATAATAGATTAAATGTTGAGTATTTTGTGGTGCACATGTAACATTCAAAACCTGTGGAAATTTGCAGCATGAATAAGAATACCTCTTAAATAAACTCAGGCTAGTAGAGGAGAGCAGCACTATAAAAACACCTACACCACCCATTCAAGTGAAATGATTTTGTATCCAAGATCCAACCAATGTGCTTTTTGCTTTCAAGAGAGGCAATGCTCCTTTCTATAGAGATTTGAAATTATGCTATAAAAGATTGGCTTTTGAATTGGATCTTAAAATATGAAGAGGATTTCAACAGAGTTCAAAGTCAGAGAATGCCTTGCCCTAGAAATCAGTTTTAAAGTCCTTTCTGAGCCTCTATAAGAAGAGAAAAAGTAAAGAATATGTCTCTGAAACAGAAATAACTTTCCTGTAATTTATTAAGTACTAGAGCTTCTTCAAGACTCTGGTATTTTAAGCAATGCTGAGTGCCCTCCCTCGGGGAAGAATGTAGCTTTTCAACCACATCTCCGTAAAGTGAAATGAGTAATTTGAAAAAAAGCTCCTTCTGTTTTTTTTTTTTTTCTTTTCAAGAGCTCATATTTTAATTTTAAGCATCTGTTGTGTTAAAGTTGAACTGTCTATTGCATAGATCTACAGGTATTCAATAAACAGAAAATATTATCTTTCTTTCCTTGGGTTCAGGCAGGACACTGTATTATCTCCAGCAAATCTCCCTCCCCCACTTCCCTACTCCAGGGCAAATTTTAAAGTCATGATTCATCAAACCACAGGCAACCATGAGGAACTTTGGTAACTCCCCTGCAAAGGAAGTTAGTTCACAAAATGGATTCTTCTTTCTTATGATAGTGAAATTCACAATAGTTCTCTTCAAATGCAGTACCCTTTTTTTTTTTTCTTTTCAACAAAACCCTGTCTATAGAGTTTTAAAAAACTACCTCATAGTTAGGTTAAACTTACTACATGCAAGCTATGGAGAAATGTAACTCAGATGTTTAAAGCAAGTTTAAGAGACATGGCATTTTAAGAAATCCATGAGGCAGCTCCTGTGACATGCCTTCCATTTCCATACTGCAAATATCAAATGCCATAAAGAATATTTGCCTAACCCATCAGTTCTAATCCCAGGGAGTGCTTTGTGCTCCCTTTCCACCCAACTAAGCTTTTATTCTCTTTACACTTAGAATTCTTTAAGCAAATTTACCTGTGTCCACAGCAAATAAGCCTTGGCTCCAGGCAGCTGCTGACTTCTTGTTCGCCCAGGTGGAAATTAATCTGCCATGTGCATTTTGCAAGCACCTGCTACAGGCTGTTAAAAATGCAGAAAGAGGCAATGGGAGACAGTTTCATATAGGAAGTGGAGTTTCTGATGAGGTCTAAGGATACTTAATTCTCTGGATTGCCCACTGGACACCCATTATCTGAATATACATTTCCTAGGGTTCTTTTGAATCTGAGTATCACACGTGGAATTTAAAATTGTTTTTCTTTTTCTTTTTCCCCCACATTTTGCTTATTTTTAGTCTCCCTAAAAGATTTCTTGTTATGTATCAGATTTAGGGAAAATGTTAGAATTTGCATGTTTGGCTTTGAGCTTAAAGATGATCGTAGTTATAAAAGGTGTGTGGGTTTTCCCCCTGCTTTTTTATGTTGTATTTTGATGCTCATTTTATGACAGTTGCGTGACCTTCCATATCTATATGGGTGTATAAAAAGATAAATATTCCAAAAGTTAAGGGAATAATATTGATATACTAGGAAGTTACATAGCAGTCACTTCCATTTCTGCACAATTACAACATTGCAAGACATTTTAAAATATTCAGCTATTAAGAATGATTTCTCTACTTGCTGGTCATTGCCAAAGGATCTGGGGTAGCTGCTGCGATGTTACCCTACACTGTGAACTTCAGGTTTCTGCCACAGCCCCCAATGCCAATTAGATGGCAGTGGACCACAGGCTAAATATATAAGGTATAACTTTTTTTTTTTTTTGGAGAGATTTTTGCTATAGGGCACGTACACTTTCCAGAAAGACAGAGAGAAACAGAGAGACAGAAAGTGAGAAATCACCCCCCAGGGTGATGGTCAAGCTGCAATGCCTTCTCCTCCATTCTCCTCTCAGGATCTTGGACACTCATGCACACATGTCCGGCGCGAGTTTAAGTCACTGGATCGGGGACTCGAACTGTGGTCGACTACATGGGAGTCCAGCGATGTAGCCATTACGCCATCTGCTGGTCCCAAGATGTAACTATTATAAATTATTACTGAGAATTTAAATGTGTATAATTTAGAAAAATAAATGAAAAGAACCCTCTCTCAAAAGAAAAGAAAAGAGAATGGCTTCATGTTCCCTGCCACCCTTATTCATGCAGAAATAAAAATGTGTTGTTGCAAAACTCAAGCATTATCTGTGACCCTTAAAGGACGGTTATACTTATCTTGCAACATGAAAATGAAATAGGTTTTTCTTTAGGACCTCATCAATATCAGAAAGGTGAAGTCTTTTAAAAATTCTTTGTAATAATCAATACTTCAAGATGTCAGGGACAAAGATTAGTCAAAGAATTATTCTACTATACCTTTATTCTTCATCCAAAATATTACATTAAAAAAATGATCTTTTCTATTGATGAGATGAATTTCTTTTTAAGTAGCAAAGCATTTCTGGGCCTGCAGGTTCTTAAGGGATTGTGGATGATCTTAACTGTAGTTCTGCAGGCATGGCAGGGCACTGCTTCATAGCAGAAAATTCTGGCCCCATCCATTGCCTCTGCTAAGACTATCTAGCTCACCTCTATGCACCATGAGTGGCTCAATCAAAGGAAACTTGTTCTTCACAGTTTCAAGGCTGAAAATATGATCTCAAGGCATCACCAGGGTTAGTTCCTTCTAAAGGCTGTGGAGAAAGATCTGTTCCAGGCCTGACTCATGTGCTGTCTTCTCCCTGCTTCTTCACATTGTTTTCACTTTGCAAATTCTTTAACAGTTACAGAAGGTAAAATAGCTCTCTATTGAATATCATATATTAGGTTGTCAGGAAAATCATGGCATATTTTTCTATGCTTTTTTAATGCAAAATATGCATCATGATTTTCCTACCAACTCAATATACGGTAATATCTTTGATTTGATTGTCACACACTGCATGCATGCCTTGAAAAACCATATGGTACTCTATAAAGATATAAAGATGTGCAGTGATTAAATGTAAATAAAAAATCATAAAATAAGAAAAGCAAGGTTAAAAAGACAAGAAATAGTAAGATGATGGAAGTAAAGGATACTGGTTCTGACAGTACTGCAAATTTAACAGAAGAGAGGTTAATTACATGAGAATGAACTGGTGAAATAGAATTTTATAACTTTTGACTAAAACATTACTGATTTTCTTCTATGCTTTGTTTTCCTTATTTAAGGATATTTGTCTTCTTTTGAGTTGTTGATAGGTTTAGCAATTTTTTTAATTACTTTGTTTTGTTTTGTTTTGAAATTGAATCAAACTTTTCTCCCATTCTGACCCCTCTGGAACTGGAAAATATCTGTGAGTATTCTTATTTTGTGGCAGAATTGTTATTTACATAAGTTCAATAATATCTGTTGCCTTGCATCAGAAATTGGAAGTAGTGGTTATTTCATGTTGTGTAGTTCTATGGCTATTGCTGAATGCATTATGTGTGTGTGTGTGTGTGTGTGTGTGTGTGTGTGTGTGTGTGTGTGTGTGTGTGTGTGTGTGTGTGTGTGTGTGTGTGTGTTTGTGTGTTGTGTATATATATATATATATATATATGCATTACAGTATCATACAGAATTGTTTGGTTTCCTTAAAAATTCTCCATACTCTACCTATGCACTCCCCCCAACATTCTCCAAGCCTTTGACAAATAATTATCTTTTTACTTTCTCTGCAGTTTAACTGTTCTAGAATGTATGCATATCATTGGAATTATAGAGTGCATAGTATCTTTTTTTTTTTTTTGAGAGGTTTTCGCTATAGGGCGCGTGCGCTTGCCAGACAGACAGAGAGAGACAGAGAGACAGAAAGTGAGAAATCACCCCCCAGAGGGGATGGTCACACCGCAATCCCTTCTCCTCCATTCTCCTCTCGGGATTTTGGGCATGCACGCACACGCGCCCGGCGTGAGTTTTAAGCCACCGGGTCCGGGACGCGAACCGCGGTCGACTACATGGGAATCCAGCGACAGCCATTACGCTAACTGCTGGTTCCCAGAGTGCATAGTATCTTCATACTGGCTTCCTTCACTTTAGCAATGTGCATTTATGATTCCTTCATGTCCTCTGGTTTGAAATCATTTCTTGTTTTCATTGAATAATATTCCACCATGTGAATGAACATACTACTGTTTACTTATTCACCTCTTTAATAATGTCTTGATTATTTCTATTTTTTTTTTGTAAGTACAAATAAATAGCTATAACCATTTTTTCATGGGATTTGTGTGGACACAAATTTCCCAACTTATTTGAATATATATCTAAGAGGGCATATTGCTGACTACATCATAAGACTTTGTAAGATGGGACCAGCAGTTAGCATAATGGCTATGTCGCTGGACTCCCACGTAGTCGACCATGGTTCGAGTCCCGGACCCGGTGGCTTAAACTCACGCTGGCCGCGTGTGCGTGCGTGCATGCCCAAGATCCTGAGAGGAGAATGGAGGAGAAGGGATTGTGGCATGGCCATCCCCTCTGGGGGGTGATCTCTCGCTTTCTATCCCTCTGTTTCTGTCTGTCTGGTGAGCATACGCGCCCTATAGCAAAAACCTCTCCAAAAAAAAAAAAAAAAAAAGACTTTGTAAGAAAAAGCCAGCCTCCTTCCAAAGGCTCTGTACTGTGTAGCATTTCTAGCAGCAATGAGAGTGCCTGTTAATAAATGATATATGATACTTAAACAAATATTGTTATGCCATGGTGTATATATATATATATATATTCTTTCCTTATCTAAATGTTGTGCTACAAGAGGGTTGAAATGCTAAAAAAAACAAACAAAAAGAAAGAAATCATTCTGAAAGCACAGATTACTTCATTGTTATAAAAGAATTTGTACACAAAATGTATGCTACCTAAGCTGGCATTAGAAAACCTAAAATTTCACACTTGGGATTTAAATAGCTTCTTTGTTCTCCTTGAATCTAAAAAGCAAAGTTCGATCTCTTGACTTTAACACAAATTTTAATTTTCTCCTTCAAAAATTATTGAAAATGTATTGAAATAAAAATTTTCTTAATACCGAATACAACTTTTTTTTGTCCTATTGGGGAATGTGCCCTTGCTGGAGAGAGAGAAAGAGAGAGAACAAAGGAAAGTGAGAAGCACTCCCTCTCCCCTTCACCGCCCTTGCAGGGAGGTCATGCCGCAAAGCATATTCTCCATTCTCCTCTCAGGGATACCATATTCTGAGGAAAAAAGACTTGTGAAACTTCAAATTACTAATCCTAGCATGATCCTGCCTATAGAATTGTACTAATTAAATTGCCAAGTCACTCACTGACTTTTACTTTGAACTTGAGTGTTCATCTTCTCTAAGATTTTTCGCCCACAAAGGAAATGCAGAGAGACAGATAAGATCTTAACACAAGTCTGTCAGCTGTTTTGGTTTGGAAGCTATTTGAACTACAACACTGTGGAAGAAATGACACATTTATGCAAGCTACAAATCAAATTAAAATTCACCTCAAAATTCATATGCTGAGAATAGCCGTAAATTCAATATGCGTGGATTTTCAGCACTTCTCTTATTCTGGGGTCACACTAAAACACAGCACTTCAGTACCCCTAATACAATGGGAAAGAGCACTGTCTTATCTTGGTTTAGGATGATCTCATTTGCTGATGATCAACTCAGCAGTGGGATCCATGTAAGGCTCAGGCCTGTGACAGTAGGTGCTGGCTTCACTCATGCCTTCAGAGTCAGCCCTTTCTGTGACCATGCTGTGCAGAATCAGTGAACTAGACTCCAAGAGAACCCAAGATGCGTGTCCTCCTTCTAGGCCCCGAATTGCAACCACCCCTTTGGATCAGGCCATTTAATTTGTGATCTGGAGTGAGTGTGTGTGTGTGTGTGTGTGTGTGTGCAAATAAACGCATTTAAAAGGAAATGATGTCATTACCATAAAGAGAACACTAACATTTCTTGCTGTAAATCAAATTAAAAATAGAACAAATCAAAAACAAATTTCTGTTAATCTTGTGTACTGATAACTAAGGACTGCTTTTTCTCTTTTATGTATGAACAGAATTGAAGGGTAGCATATTGAAAGGTATAAAGTCATAACCATACAGTTCAGCGACTTTTTAGAAAATGCATGTTAATATATCAGTATATTAAAAACCAGAACATGACCAGAGCCACAGAATTGCTTTAGTGCAAACAAGAGTAATTCCCGCATTTGTTTCTAACTCCCGAGATAAGATGGCCTGTTTGTGAACATTGCATAAGAATCTACAACATATAAATTAACTCCTACAGGCCCAATGGGCTAAGTAAAAAGTATAATTCTGAAAGCCGAATGGAAGATCAGGGTTCGATTCCTATGTCTACGTGTACATTCTGGGTGCCTGCAATCATACTTGTGTTTCTGGCAAGCTAGAAAAGGCTAGGGGTGAAGGATCATGGCATGAGACCTTGTTGAAGGTACTTTTCTATCTCTTTTTAATCTCTCTCATGAAATAAGCAGACAAACTTTAAAGAAAGGTTTAAAAAATGACTCCTGTAGTGACCAGCAGATGGTGTAATGGTTACCTCTCTGGACTTCCACTGGCCGACCATGGTTTGAGTCCCAGAACTGGAGGTTTAAAACTCAAGCTAGGCACATGTGCATGCATGACCAAAATCCCAAGAGGCAAATGGAAGAGAAGGGATTGTGACATGGCCATAGCCCCTGAAGGTGAGTTCTCCCTTTCTGTCTCTCTTTCTCTATCTGTGTCTCTGGCAAGTGCATGTGCCCTAGAGCAAAAATCTCTCTTAAAAAAAAAAAAAAGATGCCTGTAAATTGATGAAACACACACACACAAAAAAACAGGTAATACAGAATGGAATCATTATATACTATTTCACATAGAAATATTATTGTATATGAAAACATTTTTTCTATAGACACTAAATAGTTCGATGTTTAAAGAACTTTTTGAGTGGTATCATATTTATCCTTTTCCCTGCTATGTTTAGACCACATTTTTTTTCATGATTTATTCATGTTGATATTTTTAGTTTATTTATATAACTTTCTTATCCATCCATTTATCTATTGTTAGAAAATTGGGTTGTTTTAGTTTTTTTCTATTCTTTTTTTTGTTTTGTTTTAAAGGTTTTTACTATAGGGTGCGTGTACTCACCAGAAAGAGAGACAGAGAAACAGAAAGCAAGAAATCACCCCCCAGGTAGGATGACCACACCATAATCCCTTCTTCTCCATTCTCCTCTCGGGATCTTGGGCATGCACGCACACGCTCCTGGCATGAGCCTAAGCCACCGGGTCCAAGAATCAAACCGTGGTCGACTACATGGGAGTCCAGCAACATAGCCATTACGCCAACTGTTGGTCCCCGTTTTCAATTTTTGATAAGGCAAGTAATACTTCAATTTTTACATGTACACACGACTTTTATGTAATTACATTATACAGATTATATAATTAGGACACAACCTTTATTTTCTGTATCTCTTAGGTAACTCATTTTTAACCTTTTTCAAACTTTTTAAAAACATTTTTGCTATAGGGCACATACACTTGCCATAAAGAAAGAGAGAGACAGGGAGAGAGAAAGTGAGAAGTCCCCCCATGGGGGGATGGCCATGCCGCAATCTCTTCTCTTCCATTTTTCTTCTGGAATTTTGGGCATGCACACACATGCTCCTGGTGTGATAGTCAAGCTGCCAGTTCTGGGACTTGAACATGCTTGACCGTGTAGGAGTCCAGTGCCACAACTACTATTCCACCTGCTGGCCCTGTTTTTCAAATATTTTAAAAGAGAACCTTTGGGGTACCAGCAGTTGGCATAATGGCTGTGTTGCTGGACTTCCATGTAGTTGACTGCGGTTCGAGTCCTGGACCCTGTGGCTTAAACTCATGCCGGGCGTGTGTGCATGTGTGCCTGAGAGGAGAATGGAGGAGAAGGGATTGTGGTGTGGCCATCCCCCCGAGGGTGATTTCTCACTTTCCCTCTCACTGTCTCTGTCTATCTCTCTCTCTCTCTGGTGAGTATACACACCCTAAGGTAAAAACCTCTAACAAAAGAAAGAGAACATTCAGTTGGAATATATCATACAGACACTCACACGCATATGCACACACATATAACGCTGTCAATCAAGGTTTCATGCACTAATACCCGTATACAAGTGAAACACTTCTGAGGTCTCTATTTTATTTCATTTCATTTTTCACTTCATCTCATTCCATTTTATTGTTTTTTTTTTTAATTTCACATTTTTAAAGCTTGGTCATTATGTAGTGAGTTAATTTCATATTCTACTAATGGTTTTCATCTAAAAGTCAAAGCACATTGCTCCAGATGTGTCTGGGGCCTCAAATCTCCAAAATTGTCTTCCCAGGGCTGACCTAATGAAAACTTCTATTTCCCTTCAAAGTACATGGAAATAAGAAATTCCAGTATCAGGGATTTCAAATTCTTGGGTTATTCTGTCAGGAACAGATTCATATTCTGCATTCTTTTTTGTTCTTCATTCCAGTCCATTTCAAGAAAAGCAAAATGATTTATCATAGGGTTCATCTGTCATGTTGTTAACCAGTCACCCTTCTATACCAAACAGGTTATGAAAATTTAGTTTCTTTTTTTAACTTGTATGAACTCACATGATTTTTCTTTTTTCTTATTGTCAGAAAGCACATGTGCTCCTAGACAGAGAGAAAGAGAGAGAGAGAGAGAAAAGAGAGAGAGAGAGAGATCCCCTAATGAGAAGTGGCCATGCCATAATGCCCTTTCTCTCATTTCTCCATCCCATCAGAATTTGGGGCATGCACACCCACACCTGGCTTATTTTTCTAGCTTCCCTGGGATTCAAACCAACGTTGGCCAAGTGGGATCTAGATCCTCATGCACAGGGCTCAGCGGCTGCCTTGCGGGTCTGGCCCAGCTCATTTCACATTCGTTTCCTTACCTGAGCTCCAACAAAGTGCACTCTTTGGCCTTAGCTTCCCACATGACTACTTCATTAGCTTAAGAGAATAATATCTGAAGACATATTTCTGTCTTTATTTCTTTTTGACGTTGGAAATAACTGAGAAATAACAATATTAAAAATAATCTTAGAAACTTAGTAGGTGATTGTGAGAAAGAAAACAAACAAACAAACAAAAAGAACACCGTCTTCTAAATTCTCATTCAACAATCAACACAAATGATTTGCACAACCAAATTTAAGGGAATTTCTCCCCACCAGCACATGAACAGTTCTGAATTAACATCAGTTCAATTCTGATGCCATCCACCTGGACTTGGCATCGAGTCTCACAGGTTCCAGGCTCAGCCCCAGAAGACTGCTTCCATTTCACATACTGACTTCTGTTCTAGGCCTCTGAAACTTTGAAACTTGGCACCAACCCAATATAAATTGGAGTTTCTTCTAGCTCCTTTTTTTTTGAGAGATTTTTGCTATAGGGCATGTGCACTTGCCAGCAGAGAGAGAGAAAGCAAGAAATAACCCTCTAGGGGGATGGCCACACCATAATCCATTCTCCTCTCAGTATCCTGAGCACACACACACACACACACACACGTTGGCATGAGTTTCAAGCCATGAGGTCCATGACTCGACACCCTTTGGCAGGAGTTTCAAGCCATGAGGTCCAGGACTCGAACAATACTCAACTATGTGGGAGTCCAGTGACGTAATTGTTATGCCACATGTTGGTCCCTCACTAGCTCCTCTTAAGACTCCATTATTTTACTAGAGCAGCTCATAGAACTCAGGTTATTATTTACTTACATTATACCAGTTTATCATAAAGCATTTTAAAAATAATTATTTACTTATTTTTTTTATAATTAGTTATCCATTTATTTTTAAGTTTGGTACAGAGCACATGTGCTCATCAGAGAGACAGAGACAGAAAGAGAAAATGTGAGAACGCAAGTCTGGGACTCAAACCACAGTCAGCCAGGTGGGAGTCCAGCTCCCTAACCACCATGCTACCTGCTGGTCCCTACAAAGCATTTTTTAAAGGACAAAAATCAATAGCTAAATGTAGAAACACACGATGAGGTCTGGAAGGGAATTAAGTGCAGAGGTTTTGTCTCTCTGGAGTTGGGTGTGCCATCCTCCCAGCACATTGATAGATCCTTCTTGTAAGCTTCTGCATGTTCAGATGAACAGAGGCTTTTTGAACTTTGACTTTTTTTTTAATGGAAACTTCGTAGCTTAGGAGTTTCTTTTTCTCTTTTTTCTTTTTTTTTGGAGAGTTTTTTCTTTCTTTTTTTT
>NW_006205908.1:497352-533775 GCF_000334495.1 Tupaia belangeri chinensis
ATCTTTTTTTTTTTTTTTTTTGAGAGGTTTTCGCTATAGGGCACGTGCGCTCGCCAGACAGACAGAGAGAGACAGAAAGACAGAAAGCGAGAAATCACCCCCCAGGGGGGATGGTCACGCCACAATCCCTTCTCCTCCATTCTCCTCTCGGGATCTTGGGCACGCACACACACGCGCCTGGCGTGAGTTTTAATCCACCAGGTCCAGGACGCGAACCGCGGTCGACTACGTGGGAGTCCAGCGACATAGCCATTACGCTAACTGCTGGTCCCTCCTCTCGGGATCTTGGGCACACATGCACACACTCCCAGCATGAGTTTAAGTCACCGGGTCCGGGACTCGGACCACAGTCGACTGATTACATGCAAGTCCAGCAACATAGCCACTACGGTAACTACTGGTCCCAGGTGTTTCAATTCATTTTTCTATTGCTGAATAATACTGACTTGATAACAATATAGAACAGAAATTTAGTTAGTTCACGTTCGGGTGGTCCAAGGTTAAAGCACTGCCTCTAGTGAGGCTCTTGTTGCTTAACTCTCTGCAGAGCTGAAATCTGTGCAGGACATTACATGGAAAAAAGACAAGAGCGTGTGTGTGTCTGTGTCTTCTCTGGTCTCTCTTCTTCTTATAAAGTCACCAAGATTTAATCATGTGATCTCATTTTTGAGGACCTTATCTAATTGTAATCACCTCACAAACACCACATCTCTTTATAGTGTAATTTGATATAGTTTCCTTCCTCTTAATACCATTAACATGGCAGGTCAGTTTCCAACATATGAACTTTTTAGGTGCACAGTTAAGCCACAGCAACTTATTTGGAACCATGTGGAAATGTGACCAGATGAAAAGGATATGATCTCACGCTAATGGGCTGAGTAATGAAACCCAGCAAGGTGTGTCCTGTTCAGGTATTTCTTGGCCTCTGCGCACATTCCTTCCTTCTGGGAATGGGCAGGACCTCTCTGGAATGAGGGTCTTAATTTCCTTATGACCAATTCTATGACCTGTCTTGGGACGTGTTGGGAACCCAGAACAACAAAAATAAATGATCATGAGCCAAGAACTGTGGACAGAAACTGAAACACATAGATCATAATATCACTCAGTGGATGCATGTATGTGAGGAGCGTGTGAGAGGTAGTCATTTGACAGATTTAGAGGTCAAGGGAAAACTCTAGAACGTTAGCTCCCAAATTGTTTTAACCTAGGACTACATTAGAAATAAAACTAAAGCAATGATTTTCATTGGCAGTGGATAGTGGGTGTGAAGAATAGTGGAGAGACTGGGTTTTCCACTAAAAATTATTTTTAATGATTCTGAATATGGCTTTTTTTCCCTATATGAAAAATAATACTTAAATAGAGCTTAATATAAAGAGTGCAAAGAAGACTTATTAAAATATTTGGCTACAGTCCTATGCAAATTCTTTTGCTCTGCTAAGGTATGAGATGTACTTGAAGGACTCCATGTTTCTCCTCTTCGTGCTCAGATTCTACACTAGAGGAAAGGGAAAAATATGCTATTAAAGTGTGATATTAAAATAGAGTGGCCCGTAAGTGTCTTTCTTTTTCTTTCCTTCTTTTCCTTTACTTTATGTTTCCCTACTTGTCAAAAAAAAAAAAAAAAAAAGTGGAGATGATGAATCACCAGCTTCTAGAAACAGCAAGTGTGGTGAGTCATGTCTCTGGAGCTGTAGTATGTGGCATTTCACTCACATAAAGTCTTTAACCCATGACTATCCCTTAGCTTTCAGTGGTAACATATTTTATGTGTTCTTTTATTATCACAAATCTACTTGGCATTATTACTGCATGAGAACAAAAGGATTCCAAGAGATTATTCACAGCGATGTATCTATATGATTAGTGGCATCCTTTTGTTTCCAAGTTTGAAAGTTTCACTCGCCTTTAAGAGTTACTGCTGGAGGTTAATTTGGGAGGAATGTTCTTTTAACATGTTTCTTCTGCCTCCAGTACCATGTTTATTATCGTTATTATAGGTTTTTCAATGCCTAAGAAATCTAGATACAGAAAGCAATTTCACTTGGTTTATGCTACAGATAATGAACAAAAATCAAAGGAAATGATGCTATATATTTCCTTTAGGTTGTTATATTATTTATTAAAACTACCTAGATTCTTTTCTCCATTCACAATAATACCACTGTACAGGAATTGTTCCAGTTTTTCCATTACCAAAGTTAGACACTCAAATAGAAAATCAAAAAGAGAATCAGATTTTATATAATCATTTTTTTCCTTCTCAGCTGACAATACACATATAGTTTTAGAAAGCTAGTCTATATCTGTCAAGACCAACTTGCAATAAGATAAATCAAAGTAATAGTAGTTAAGTAATTAGTTTATTCTTAATTTCAACACATTTATATTAATGCCAAAACCACAGATTGACATTTTAAAAAATATTTAGATTAGATGATTATTCCTACTTCAAAATATGTTGACTTTCAAAATTGATAGAAGTATTTAATTTAAGAAGTATTTTCAGGGACAGGCAAGAGGCATGGAAGTTAAGGTACTGGATCTCATATGGCCAGCTACATGGTTCAAATCCCAGACCCCACAGATGGCAAATCCTGCTAAGCACATGTATGTGCATTACCAAAATCCCAAGTGGAGAAGGGATTGCAGCATGGTCACCCTCCTGGGAAGTTATTTCTCCCTTTCTTTTTTTTTTTTTTTTTTTTGAGAGGTTTTTGCCGTAGGGCGCATGCGCTCGCCAGACAGAGAGAGAGAGAGAGACATAGAGACAGAAAGCGAGAAATCACCCCCCAGGAGGGATGACCACACCGCAGTCCCTTCTCCTCCATTCTCTTCTGGGGATCCTGACCACGCATGCACATGCACCCGGTGTGAGTTCTAAGCCACCAGGTCCGGGACTTGAACTGCGGTCAACTACATGGGAGTCTAGCGACATAGCGATTATGCTAACTGCTGGTCCCTCCCTTTCCTTTTCTTGCTGAGGGAAGCATACATGCCCTATTGCAAAAAGTAGAAAAGAAAAAAAGTAGTATTTTCATTGAAATTTCTAAACCTTACATACATACTTGCCTGAGATATCTATGGCAAAAAAGAGAAAAATGAAAAACAATAGAATGCAGCATAAACTGAACAATAGTGCTGTGAGAGGGTTTGCACTAATTAAAACATCATGTCATATTTTGTAGAGTTCTGTGAAGAATAGAAATAAGTCACTATTGAGATTACCAGGACGAATCCACCCTTGCCTCCCCCCATAACAACTGGGAAGTTTCTGATGTACCTTTTCAATAATAGCTTCTACTCTGTTAGTTCTTTTAATTTATAGTTTCAGGGCCGGCAGGTAGTGTGGTGGTTAGGGTGCTGGATTTCCATGTGTTCAACCTTCTAGTCAGACCTTGTAGCTTGAACATCAAGTGAATGTGTGTGTGTGTGTGTGTGTGTGTGTGTGTGTGTGTGTGCAGATGTGCATGCATGTTTGTGCAGTGCCCTAGATCCTGAGAAGAGAATGGAGGGGGAGTTGTGACATGACCATCCCCTCCAAGATGGTGATTTTTCACTTCCCTCTCTCTGTGACTCTCTGGTTACCTCAAGCACTCCATGGCAAAAACCTAAATACGTGTGTGTGTGTGTGTGTGTGTGTGTTTGTGCGTGTGTGTGTAATGTAAAGTTCCAGGGCTTTGTTTTCCTATTCAGCTACTTTAGCATGTTAAGAATCTACTTCTACCAAAGCTGATCTGTAACTGATTCTATACAAAAGAATTAATGAATTATAGATAGACTTTTACTGAATGTTGTTGTGATCAAATTTTTAGCCTTAATTTGGGTCAAAATTTTGAACCACTCTGGAATTTTATTTCTTTTATATATTTTTTCATATCAATAAGATATATACAGGCACAAAAAGTCTTTATTTTGAAGGTAGGAAAAATGCTGGTAAACATAAACAAAAAATATTGAGTATTCCATAAAAGTAAAATGTGTAAGTATTCATTATTTCTCAGTGATCAGGCAGCCTCGCTAACATAATTCCTATAGAAAAAAGTAGATAAAGGGACAGGAAAATTAAATATGCCCCACAGTGACATAGTAGTAAGTGAGGGACCTGAATTTTAATCCTAGAGGTTTTTTGAAAAATAATAATTTATTTAATTCTACTTATTATTATTTTTTAAGTTGACCATAGAGAGAGAAAGAAAATGAGAAAGCAAGTTGCCAGGTCCTGGACTCAAATCCCGGTCAACCACATGGGAGTCTAACAACTTAACCACCATGCCAACTACCAGCCCCAATTCTAAAGTTATTTTTTTTAATTCAATCAACTTTTTATTCTATAACATCTTTCATTAAAAAAGTGTGCCAATCCTTGATGGGAGATAGGACTATTAGGACAGTGAACAGATATTTGAATATTTATTGCATTCTACCTACTCTGAGGGGGAAAAAAAAAGTACAAAATAAAGAAGGGAAAAAAATCCGCCCTTCATTTTCTTTCTTCTGTGCTGTCAGCTGAGTTGGTTTAGCGAGTAGTTTTGCAAGACTTGTTTCACTTTGTTTTTGGGCAAAGCTGAGGCCCGTACTTCAAACAAAAGGCAGCCAATTACTAACTTCTGGTTGCTAGGTGTGGCCTCCTTTCCAATCCTATAAAATAAGCCCAAGGCTTCACTTCTAGCCTGCAACCTTCAGAGAAGAAGCTGTCTTTAGTTCCTTGGAGGAAGGCAAAACAAAAGGTAAGCCACCGTTTTTCTTGGAGTTACTTTTGTTTTTGAAAACTTTCCTATTACTCTGTTAAATGTTAGTGCTTCTTTACATTTCATAGCTAGCTGTATTTCATATGTCTTGAGAAATCTTTCTGTAAAACAACATTGGAGATTTATAGTTTGAGAATCACAAATAGTAATTTTTTTACTTATGCAAGCAATGTGATTTTTGAAAATATGATGAATTTACTTAATACAGGCTCATTGTACTGTGAGTTAGCAAGAAAAAAAAAAAAGAAAGAATGTGCTTTTCTTTTGGTAGCCTTAAAAGAATGTTTTTCTCTTCCTCCTCCTCGGCATATGAGCTTCCAAAAGTTGTGTATGTTTCACACAAATATCACCATGGGGGTGGGTGTTCCCAGAGGTGGGGGCAGGAAACTTTCAAAATAGCAGAATTTTCATAGATCATTTCCTCTTTTATAAGGAAAACTAAATAGATTCAGGCCTCATAGTGGTAATTACAAAGTGCCCTTTGTAATTAACGTTTTGAAATTAATGTTATGTTTACTCATGCCCTTTAAAATAAGAAGGTTTGCTTATTACTCATTTCATTTAAAGAGGGTGTGGTCACATTCTTTTTCCTGGAGTTTCTGTGTCATAGACAGGCTTTTCCCGTGCTGGTTTGAAAACCTAAGGAGAAAAGAACTATTTCCTGGGTGGTGTCAGATAAGTTATCCCCTAGGAATGCCCATGGGGCCCTCTCTACAAACTATTCCACATCTTGATGGTTGAATAAGCTGATAAATAAATACAATGCCTTAGAAAAGTACAAGGCAGAATCTAGCGTTTTTACTGATGTTGGATATATATGGAAGAATGAGTGATTATGAATCATAGCCATATTTTTGGTTTTTGTTCATTACAGATTTTCTTCATGGGTTTTTCTCTTGATACTTCCCAAATGTTACTTAAGTGCTTTAATTTCTATAATTTGTAATACTAGTGAATTAGGAAAGACATGCTTTTCTATCCTTGTTTATACTTAAAATTATGCATGAGTTTTGAAAAAGTAATATTCCCCTCTGTCCCCAGGAATGCATTTTGGTAGCTGTAAGAGAAGCCACCTTGCAGAGTATTCTAATGTGGTGAAATGCTGGTTTCATAATTCTGAAACGGCCTCTTCCCCAGAAGTTACGTTACCTCCTTCACCCAAGGCCCAACCACATCTGGTAGCGATCCAACATTTCACTGATGTTGATGAAATAGTTAATAACAGTATCAAGGAACCAGCTAGCGTTTTATGCTTATTGAAAATATATTCAATCAAGAACTCTGCAAAGGTCAGTTTATATATGTGAGGCTAACTGGCTGAGTTGGTTGTTCTTAACTCTCTCCAGAACATTGATTTATGACACATTTAAAAATCAGAGCTAAACCAGTGGACCTATTACTTTTCAGAGTTAAACCATTGGAAGTAATTTTGTTTTCTTTTGAATCACACAGATTTTTATAAGGAAGATCAGAACAGACCTAATTTATAAAATGCCTTGCCTCATTATGCTAATTTTCTTCACCTCTATCTACTGCAGGTGAAATTTAAGATTGGCACTTCAGAGCTGTAATAAATCTTAGGCACTATTTATTCCAACATTATTACCTCATAAATGAAGACTCTCTGGAGAAGTTTAGTGTTTTCTTTTTTTTTTTTTTTTTAATTTTTTTTTTGGGGGGGTTTTTGCATACCGCGCGGGGGGTTTGCCAGAAAGCCGGAGACGGCGAGTGCGCTTGCCAGAAAGCCAGAGAGAAACAGAGAGACAGAAAGCAAGAAATCACCCCCCAGGAGGGATGGCCACGCCGCAATCCCTTCTCCTCCAGTCTCCTCTCGGGATCTTGGGCACGCACGCGCATGTGTCCAGAGTGAGTTTAAGCCACTGGGTTCGGGACTCAAACCACGGTTGACTACATGGGAGTCCAGCAACATAGCCATTATGCTAACTTCTGGTCCCAAGTGTTTTCTTGAGGTCACATAGCCATCTAAAGAAAATTAAAGAAAGCCCAGAAGACTTTTGTTTTTATTTGTATGTCTGTACTTGCAGGTAGATGTTTTGTTAAATTAGTATAGATATGTTTCCTGAAATATGAGCAACAGCACACTATTTATTCATTCAATAATACTTAGAAACATTCTAATTACCTGGCATTTTTGCCAGGGATTAGACATACATAATGAATAGTACATTAGTACTGCTTTCTTGAAATGATTAGTCCTGGGGGATATAGGTAAGTCCATAGATAATACAGAATGGTGATGCTAGGGTAGGGGTAAAGGCAAGTTGCTTTGGGAAACTACAGAAGGTGGTGACCAGTCCAGTGCTGAGAAGCCAGTAAAGGCTTTCTGGAGGTGAATCCTCTAGAAGTAGCAGTTAATTAGGCAAAGGTGAGTAGGTGTGGCATTCCAGGAAACAGGAGCATCCTAACCAACAGCCCAGAAGCAAAACATCCTTGAGGCTACTTGTAATAACTCGATTCTTCAAAATCATGCCATTGTATAGTCTAATTGCCTTCTCTCACAAGGCTAGGTATGGGAAAGATTGAGAAACCTATATGCATTCAAGAGAATCCGATATACAAGGCAAATCATTTAAAAACAAGCTCTCTGTGTTGACTGTTAATGAATTTGATTCCCAAGTGTGAGTTATTAAAAATAACATTGAACAGGAGCAGCAGTTGGTGTAATGGCTATATTGTTGGATTCCCACGTTGTTTACCATGGTTCAAGTCCGGGAACCAATGACTTAAACTCACACCGGGCACGTGTGCATGTGTGCCCAAGGTCTGGAGAGGAGAATGGAGGAGAAGGGATTGCAGTGTGGCCATCCCCTCTGGGAGGTGATTTCTCTCTTTCTGTCTCTCTCTGTCTCTTTCTGTCTTTCTGGCGAGCACACCCACCCTATAGCAAAAATCTCTCCCAAAAAATGAATAAATAAATAAAATAACATTGATCTTGTTATTGTCTTTTGGGTCACTAATCTAAAATAATATACAACACTTTGGAATCCAAAGGCAGGGATTTATGTCTTGATTCTTGCTATTGCTAGTCAGAAGACTGCTTGAAAATTGCACTCAGTTTTTTCAGATAGAAAATGGGGATAATGATGATAACATCATTGTTTCATGTTAGTAGCTGCTACTGTTTTCTCTTCTGACACTGTGAGTGTGTAGCCAGGAAGGCATGATAACCACAAAACTCAGGCTCCTGCTCCCAAATTCTGGAGGTAGTCTTTCATGAGGCTGGGAAAGATGGAATGATAAAGGGGATACATGAATATATCAAACGTGCTAACTTTTATAAAGCTACACATTTCATCTACACATGCACTGAGATTATTAAGTAGTGCATATTCAAAAAAGGATCATTCATTGGAAAAAAATATTGTTCATTTCCACATAGGTAAGTCTATGTACAAATGGCCAAAATGACCTTCAAATTATCTGTTGGTAAGCACAGTGATAAACTTGGTTTTAGAGTTTATCAGGAGCTAGTTGAACTATATATTGAGGTAAAATAAGTTACAGAAGAGGCTCTCTAAAACTATATTCCAATTTTAAGCACTGTGGTTGACGAGTTGGAATAAAAACCCAAAGCACCTTTTGTGAACTCATGAGTTAGTCTGGATTTCTTGCTAGGTTTAAGTATTATGTTGACAGGATGGTTTAGCAATATACTTGACCAAAATATTTTTTGTAAGGTGTGTTACAGTTATTCGGAAATTTCCTTATTCATGCAGCAGTTTCTGGGTGCTTAACTAGCAGGACATGTTGAAACCTATTTCCTTTAGAGCAAGTTCTTACATCCTGCCATGATCTTTGTCTTTAAACTTTGCTAAGAGCTGCTAGGCAGTATTTTGCTGAACGCAGATTACATTTTTCTCTAATTACTTTTTTAAGGAAAGCTCTATTTTTGGATGTTTTTCCTTTCAGATCATGCTTTTAGGCCATCCAAATATTTTAGACTAAAATGTAGAAACTCAGAAGATATAAGTCACAAAGCTGTCTTCCCTAGAGACACACAGGGAATCATATGAGTTACTCAACCTCTCCTTATTTGTATTTTGTGTTATATAATTAATAAAGTAATATTGCTATTTTCCTTGGATTTCTTCAGTTTTATTTATTAAAGAAAAATTTGATACATTATGGATTTTTTAAAGAAGTAAAACAGCTGTAAAGTTTTTCTAAACATTCTTTCGAAGTTGTTGGACTCATTTTTTTATACAGGCTGAGTATCCCATACCTGAAATGCCTGAGACTGAAAGAGTTTTGAAGTTTGAACTTTTTTAGATTTTGAAATAGTGATATATACAGAATAAGATATGCTGAGTATGGGGCCTGCCCCGTAAGTCTAAGTATGAAATTTATTTATGTTTTATATACACCTTAGGTACCTAACCTGAAGATAATTTTGTACAATATGCATTTTTTAAGTTTTAAAAATTTATTTATGTTTGGGACACACACACACACACACACACACACACACACAGAGCCACACACAACAGGGTCTCTATGCTGTAGCCTACCTCAGTCAGCCAGGATCATGAGCATGTACATGCCTGCCCCGCATGTATAAGGAGCCTTCAGTATGCCAACCAAGGCCTTCCTTTGTGGATCTAGCATCACAGAACATTGCATCAGCACTGAATCTCTTCCCAATTTGATAAGATATTTTAAATAATCTTGTGCATGAGAGTTTTGTGTGGGTGTATTTGCATGAAGGAATGTGTTGTGCACTGATAAGATACAACTGAATCTGTTCCCAATTTGATAAGATATTTTAAATCTTGTGCATGAGAGTTTTGTGTGGGTGTATTTGCATGAAGGAATGTGTTGTGCACTGATAAGATACATCACAGTTGAAGGGAGGAAGGATGCTCAATAAACTGTTTTGACTACCATCTGTACCTGAGGTCAGGTGGAAAATTTTCCACTTACGGTGTCTTGTCAGTGATCAGTTTTTTGGGGGGTTTTGTAACTTTTTGCTTTTCTGATTGTCAGATCAGGATGCTCATCCTGTATTATATTTGACAGTATCTTTAGACTCAGTTTTGCTCTCTTCTGAAACTTTTCTTTTCTAATGAGAAAGAATGGAACTCTTGAACATGCTTTGTAAGTAATGGAAAAATACTTTGCCAAGTGATCAGTCACACCATTCATTTTGAGGATTCAGCTGTACCAAAGGTTTGGATGAGATGGTGCAAATAGAAATTTGAATACTTGAATCTTTGCCAAAATTGCTTTGAAGTTTTGGGTGTGCCAATTTAGCAGTTCAAATGTGAAACTTTATATGGCAATGACAATCGCACCAAGTTAGATTAAAATGGAAACTAAGACCTTATGCAAAATAGTACACCATGACTTTACTTCAGGAAATAGCTTCAAGTTTATCGATTACTGGAGGGAAGACATTATTTTAAGTGAATACACAATATATTGGTTTTTCTCACTGATGACGAAACTGTAATTTAAACAATTCCCATGGTAATTAAGAGAGGTGGTTTCTGCTGTGGATGTTATTTTTCTCATGCATTTAATCTCATTACTCAGAACTGTGGTTATTTTTTTCCATTGAAATTTCAGGTGTGTATTGAAATACTTTGTCTGAACATGCTACAGAGGCATCAGGTTTGCTATTCGTGAGTCACTCAGCTTTATATCATGAACTTGGAGCTGTCAGGGTTATCTTTCTAACCTCCCTCATCAGTATCATGATAGTAATCTGTAGAGGGACAAAACAAAAGGGTATAGAAAAAGATCAATGTGTGGACCTTGAATCTGGACTCCTCATAACTCCATTCTCAGAAAAAAGGATTGTTGATGGCATCAAGTTTATTGTTTCTTTGTTTGTTTTTGTAAAGAACACAGACAGAGAGTGCATTGATTTTTAAAATATGTCAGGTTTTAATAATATACATATTTCATTAAATTAAAATATTGCCAAACCAGGGTAGCAATTCAAGAATTTGTAAACTGTCAAGAACTATGGAGTATTGGGGAACCAGCAGTTAGCGTAATGGCTATGTTGCTGGACTCCCATGTAGTCGACCATGGTTTGCGTCCTGGACCTGGTGGCTTAGAACTCACGCCGGGCATGTGAGCATGCGTGCCCAAGATCCCGAGAGGAGAATGGAGAGGGATTGTGGTGTGACCATCCCCCTGGGGGGTGATTTCTCGCTTTCTGTCTCTATGTCTCTCTCTGTCTTTCTAGCGAGCGCATGCACCCTATAGCGAAAACCTCTCCAAAAAAAAAAAAAAAAGAAAAACTATGGAGTATGAGCTAAATTTTTTTGATATGTAAAGTAAATGTGAAAAAATGTAAAAATAAATAAATAAAAGGAAAAAAAGAATTTCTTTTAAGATAGAATTTATAAGAAGTGCATGCATGCTGCAATTTTACCCCCAAATACTTTCTGTTCTAGTAAAAACAAAAACAGAAGTAAAAACAAATCCAAAAACCTGGTATAAAATAAATCTTTGGGAATTATTTGTCTTAGATGGAAAAACACGTGAGACTACTGTTTAAGTAGCTCACATAGGAAAAAATGTAAGGGTAGCAAGTATTTGAATTGCTGAAATGATTTCAAACCAAGGAATGAATAAAGTTACTAAATTATTTGGGAAGAAGTATGTGGCATGAACTTTGAGTCTGAATGCACTTCTGCAGCTAGTAAGAGATGACTTTACCTTATAAATGTAGACATTATGCTCTTTCTCAAGCCATTACTTGTATGCAGCCCTTACTAATCCTGCATAGTTTCTCTCATGGCCTACTAAATGACCACCCATCTCTCAGCCATTCTCCATGCTACAGGTTGAATGATCTTTCTGAAATATAAATGGAATCATGCAGCTTTTTTTTTTTTTTTTTTGAGAGAAGATTTTTGCTATAAGGTTGGAGAGACAGACGGAGACAGAAAGTGAAAAATTGCCCCACATGGGGTTGGCTACACCATAATCCTTTCTCTTCCATTCTCCTCTCAGGATTTCAGGCATATATACCCATGTGCTCAGACTGAGTGTCAAGCTCCTGGGTCCAGGACTCAAACCATGGTCAGCCTTGTGGGGAGTCTAGTACCTTAACCACGATGCCACCTGCTGACCCCTGTTTTGAAAAACTCATTAATGTTTTCCCAAAACTTTGGGGATATATTTAAACTTTTTGTTGGTTAACAAAAATTCTATTCAGTTTATTCAGAAAGCTTTGGCAAGATAAATTTCAGTTGCAATTTCACATGAACCAAAAATACAGGTGCTCTTTATAACAATAGTTTATGGATACAAATTAATGATAAACTCCAGTTTCACAAAAGATTGTGAACACTTTGCACACTAGCCAGTCCTTTCTTTCAGGCAATATGTTTTTTCGATGACAGATACACATTATTGTGAACTATTTCAGACAATAACAAAAAAGAAGGTTTGGATTTCCTTTACTCTTGTAAACCGAAGTTTATAATTTATACTCTTTAAAACTTATTTGCACTGGAGCTTAAAAAGTTCATTTAAACGTTTTTTTCTAGCTTCTGCCAACATTTCAGCCCCTAACAAACTTCTTTCAGCTTCCCAAGCTTTTTTTTGTTTTATTCTACTTTTTTGCTTGGTAAATCTTGATTCATTTCAAGAGGGGCTGGGATTGGCAAACACATGTTTTATCATGGAGTGTACACCCTAGCTCTCAGATACTGAGGCATAGGATTAGATATTTCAATGTTCCTATCCCCTCAGGGCTGGGCATGTGGTGAGAAGTCTGTAACTTAGACATGATGGGCCAGCAGGTGGTGTAATGGTTACATCACTAGATTCCCACATAGTCAACTGCGGTTTGAGTCCCAGACCCTGGGACTTAACACTCACGCCAAGCACATGTGTGTGCATGGCCAAAATCCAGAGAGGAGAATGGAGAAGGGATTGCAGCATAGCCATTCCCCACCACCCCTGGGGGGGGTGATATCTTGCTTTCTCTCTCTTTGTCTCACTCTCTGTCTTCCTGGTGAATACACATGCCCTATAGTAAAAATTTCTGTCTCTAGGGGAAAAAAAAAGAACAAAGAACAAAGACATGAACCATCAGCTCTTCTGTTGAGCCTATATGATTACTCATCATGGTTATCTGATCCCTCAAAGTTGAACTGAATATGACAAAAGCCCATTTTCTGAGGCTATGAGTTTTTGTTTTGTTTTTAAACTTAAGTCTCTCGTTTATTAAGCTCCTGAGTGAAATCCTGGGAAGTTGAGACAAGGCTACTCTATAATGCCATGGCTTAGGTATCTAAGGGGCGAAGGTGCTTGTGTGTGGTGGTTTGTTTTGTAAAAGCATCTATCTGTTTTCTTTCCAGATTCATCTCTTAAAATGGCAATGGTATCAGAATTCCTCAAGCAGGCCTGGTTTATTGACAATCAAGAGCAGGAATATGTTGTGAGTAGAGTAACAATATTTGAAAGGATTTAGTTATGATATTAAAATAAAAATGGTATTTGTGAATTGCCATTCATTTATTTCTCTCCCATTCATAGCAAACTGTGAAAACATCCAAGGGCGGCCCTGGGTCCGCGGTGTACCCGTATCCTAGCTTTGATCCATCCTCTGATGTCGAGGCCTTGCACAAAGCCATCACAGTTAAAGGTGATTGTTCCCTCCTGGACATCGTGTAATGGCTCCTTGGCCATTGAAAAACAGACATGTGCAGTGGAGTGTTTCATTTTGAACTAAAATGACTTCTTGGGCCAGCTCAATAGCCCACATGGCTGAATCCCACATAGTCGACTGAGGTCCAAACCCTGGCTACAGCCACTTGAAAAACATGAGTGCATGTTTACCATATCCCATTGGGGGATGCTCCCTCTCTCTCTGTCTCTGTGTCTCTCTCTTGCAAGTGTGTGTACTCTTTGGCAATTAGAAAAATTAAAACAATAATAAAAAATATTTCTTTGTCAAATCAAGATGTACTTCCTTTGTTAGCCCTTAGGCAATTTTAATCAAATCAGTGGAATGTCTGTTACCATATGTGTTCTTACCAGTTCATTTCTAGCAGACACTCAATGCTAAAATCAACACTTCTGCCTACATTTAGGATTTTAATGAGGAACAAATACTGCAATACTGAGGGCCAGGAATAAATAAATATTGATACTTTTTCTTTTCTTCTTCAAATGAATGAAGTGTCATCTTAGGAGCTCCTGTTTAAAAAATAGAGTAGTGTCTATTTCCTACATTGAGATAATTTGTATTTCTTTGTTTGTTAAGATCTTTACTTGAAACACCTTGATAATGATTTTTTTTTTTGAGAGATTTTTGCTATAGGGTGTGAGCACTCACCAGAAAGACAGACAGAGACAGAGAGACAGAAAGTGAGAAATCACCTTCCAGGGGGCTCGGGCACACTGCAATCCCCTTTCCTCCATTCTCCTCTTGGAATCTTGGGCACACACTCCCATGTGCCTGGCCTGAGACTAAGCCACCAGGTCCGGGATGCAAACCGTAGTCGACTATATGGGAGTCCAGCGACATAGCCATTATGCCAACAGCTGATCCTGAAAATGAATTATTTTATGTTAATCACTGATGATGAAGAAAATTGGTTTTAATGCCTGGTGCTCCTTTATTTCCAGGCGTGGATGAAGCAACCATCATTGACATTCTAACTAAGAGAAATAATGCACAGCGTCAACAGATCAAAGCAGCATACCTCCAAGAAAAGGGAAAGGTACGTTAAAATAGTAAAGTTTGATGTATAATTTTGGTCATGTTTTTGTCTAATCATGGTTCTGAAACACAAGAAGCTAGTTCTTCCAGTTTCTAACCACCGTTTTTCCATTGCACCTAAGACTGCGATTGCAGTATTTACCCACTTCATGGAAATTGAATCAATTCTAGCAAATGTATTGGTATCATATATTGGTCATCTTGGTGTAAGTTCTTTGCAAATGTGGTGTTCTTTGTCGGAGATCTCTTTAATTTGAAGATGATAAACATCAAGATCACTATTAGCAGCAAAGAATGTGTTCTGATTGGAATCTACCTTCTGCTAAAATCCAAACCAAGCTGTTTATGGTTAACTATAACATTTACATTTAATTCTATTTAAAAAATGAACTTTATATCTTTCATACCAGATATGGACAATTTTTATTTTAAGCAATGCAGTTAGAAAACTTCATAGCTAATATCTGATTATAGTGCTTATTTAAGCACTTCACACCTTAAAGCTTAAAAAACAAATACCTTGTTTTTAAAGTATTCTTGGTTTCTGTTAACACTTAGTCCCTATGTTTTTAGCTCCGCGATTTCTTTCCTGTATAAACGATTGGGTACCCTATCCTTTCTAGTCCTCTAGATTAAGGTGTTAGTCTTAAACATCAGTTACTCTTTCATTTGTGAAGAGAAGAAATTCTAAAACACGGTTGGTTTAAGACATCAGTAGTAAGATGATCTAAAGATGAGGTAATATCACAATGTACACATTTGCTTTTAGAAGCCCTGATTCTAATCTCTTTTGTACAGCCCTTGGATGAAGCTCTGAAGAAAGCCCTTACTGGTCACCTTGAAGAAGTTGCTTTAGCTATGCTAAAAACTCCAGCCCAGTTTGATGCTGATGAACTCCGAGCTGCCATGAAGGTAAATCAGTTGATTTAAACAAGACTCCTTTCTTTAATAGAATGTAGAAGGCGGACCAGCAGGTGGTTTGATGGTTAATGCTCTGGACTCCTTTGTGGTTAACTGCAGTTTGAGTCCTGGACCTGGCAGTTTGCTTTCTCACTTCCTCTCTCTCTTTCTCTGATGAATTATAATAATAGTAATAATAATAATGAATAAAACAAAGTCTTTAAAAAAGAATGCATGAGGCAAGTCTGCTTATGCCTATTATTATATCCTCAATATCTGGAATATACAGTGGTAAATTCCCCCTTTGGGAACCAGCAGTTAGCGTAATGGCTATGTCGCTGGACTCCCACGTAGTCGACCGCGGTTTGCGTCTCGGACCCGGTGGCTTAAATCTCACGCCGGGCGCGTGTGCGTGCGTGCCCAAGATCCCGAGAGGAGAATGGAGGAGAGGGGATTGCGGCGTGACCATCCCCCCTGGGGGGTGATTTCTCGCTTTCTGTCTCTATGTCTCTCTCTGTCTGTCTGGTGAGCGCACGCGCCCTACAGTGAAAATCTCTCAAAAAAAAAGAAGAAGAAATGAAATTTAATGAATAGATGAATTGATGAATCAATTAAAGAATTAATAAATATATGAAAAATATATTGGCACTAATATCTCCTAGCAATGTCATCATATGAATCTTATATCTATACTTTTTATATACTTATACTAAATATTGGCTATAAATCCATTTTGGTTCAGAGAAAAATGATAGATCATATTATAATTATTAAATATTATGAGTGAAATCTATTAAGTGACAAATTCAAACAAATTTAGGGTCACAATATGAATTGATTTTCTTGAATGAACACTTTTCTATATTTCTTTTTTTTTTTCTCCTCTTTCAATGCAGGGACTTGGAACAGATGAAGACACTCTGATTGAAATTTTGGTATCAAGAAATAACAAAGAGATAAAAGACATTAACAGAGTCTATAGAGAGGGTAAGTTGTAATGTTCAACAGTTCAAGTGCCTTTGCTGGAAAAGAAATATAGTTTTTTTAAACTAAATGGAATGTTAATTATGAGGACTTTGGAAATGCTACATATTAAAAGCTTTCTTTATTATTTGACACATGACTATTGAATGCATACACCATTACCAGGTAACATTCAGCTGGCTAGGGCACTGACAAAGGAGACGGTGTCACAACCCACATCAAGCCTGTACGTTAATAGAAAATGTTCTTATAGGAAAAATGATCATGTATTATTATAATGGAAACCTTGATTCAGAGCATCGACATTTAAGACTTTTCTAAAAACATTCTAAGATCTATTTCATAAAAGCATTCCTTAGTCTTTTATTTTGAATGCATAATAATGAAAATAAACATCATCAAACAAAATAGTCTCCATTTGTCCTTGAAAAAGTAAAGAATTAGGTGATAATTCTCTATTGGAAACTAACTTTTCTAGTATGAATATACCTGATTCACTTACTCTTTGCCTCTATTAGACCAGCCATTGGCTCATTTTATCTATTCAGTGAAATATCTCATTTAAATGATAAGCTCCATACTGGCTATAGGTCTTTTACCACTTTCTTTCTCCAGTTTCCATGAGTCATTGGCTTTTTTGTTTTCCCATTCCAGTTTGTGGCATCATAGAGGATCTTTCTGCTTGATTCTCAAACCAAGCACAGAGAGTACAACAGCTCTTGCAAATTCTTTTCAGAGCATTTTAATAAAAGAATCAAAATAAGGAAACTAGTAACTTCATTTTCTGCCATTCTTATCTCATTACCAATGTTTACCATAGGTGCATATACTAGAGATAATAATTGATAGGACTCTTTTTAGTGTTCTGTTTGATAAAGTATAGTTTACAAAGGTAAATATTTATATTTCTCCACTATATCAAGATATAGTACAGTGATAGCCTCTTAAATTGTTGTTTTTCAGTTTCTTTTTTATATTACAGCATTATTTTACATAGTGAATTAGGAGGGTTGAGACAAAGAGCTTTGGAGATTATTTGTCTGTCTAATCAGTATACTTTTTCTTTTTTTTTCTCAGAATTGAAAAGAGATCTGGCCAAAGACATTACCTCAGACACATCTGGAGATTTTCAGAAGGCTTTGCTTTCTCTTGCTAAGGTACAACTCAAGTACTTCCGGAAATACCTCTTCTTTTATGAAAAGTCAAATTTTAGATTTGAGATCTAGATTATCTTTTTCTCAAAAATTGGTGTTTTTTGCAATTTTAAGAGAACTAAGTAAATTCTGTGATTACATGCTAGAGAAGATCTTACAATAAAATGAGATTTCTTTCAGGGTGACCGATCTGAGGATTTTGGAGTGAATGAAGATTTAGTTGATTCGGATGCCAGGGTAAGCAAGTGTTTATAAATTCTGCTGTGCTCAGCCTGCCTGCCCCAGGTGGGTTTCCACCTGATGCTCTTTATGTGGAAGTAAATCTAGGCTCCTTTGAGAGACTGAGGGCTCCTAAATGTTCACTCTCAGGAGGCAACTTTCCTGAAGCCCAAGAGAGAAAAGCATAGTCTTTAAGTTTTCGATAGATATCATTCATAAAGCCAGAGAGAATTAAAAGAGAGCAATGAGACTGATTTGTCTTTCCTAAGAATTGTTTTATTTTTTCAGAAAACTCTGAATTTTCATTTTATCAGGTATGAGAAAGGGAAAGGGAATTTTTTTATTTAGATAAATGGAAGGAGTAAGTCTGTCTTACATTCTTTTAAAAGTGGTCATTGAAATGGTTTATAAATATCAGTTTATGTTATAAACCATTATTACAATGATATCACAATAATATTAAATAAGATTTATTCATAGTCTTTCAGATATATTGTTTCATACCGTTTCAGTGAGGTTGCTAGTTAATCCTAACTAATCTATTGGCAACGTTAGACAAAATTATGCCATTTTAAGGCATGGAATTTCTGCTTTTAAAAAACATCTATCTGGGGAACCAGCAGTTAGTGTGATGGCTATGTCGCTGGACTCCCACGTAGTCGACTGCGGTTCATGTTCCGGACCCGGTGGCTTAAAACTCACGCCGGGCGCGTGTGCGTGCATGCCCAAGATCCCGAAAGGAGAATGGAGGAGAAGGGACTGCGGCGTGACCATCCCGCCTGGGGGGTGATTTCTCGCTTTCTGTCTCTATGTCTCTCTCTGCCTGTCTGGCGAGCGCACACGCCCTATAGTGAAAATCTCTCAAAAAAACCCCAGCTATTTGGATTATACCTTTTTCGTGGAATAGTATTCTCTACATAAGTTCATCATGATGAGTCAATAAGAATAGAAATATATTCGTTTTCCCTAACCCATGTTGCTGTACCACCACATTATCTTGTGCATAATAAGCACTCATTAACTTTTTGTTAAGTAAATGCATACATATCAGACCAGTTTGCTTGAAAAGTCCAAAATAACTTCTTATGTCCATTGGAAATCTGATGATTTTAATTGAAATTACGCAACCATATCAAAGAACAAGAGTTAGCATTTGAATAATTGCCTATAGTGAAAACCTATTCTTATTTGCTTGGGACATTTTTGAATTTACTTTCTATTTTAAGACTATCAGTACTCTTAGATGTATACCTATGGAGGCTACATGGATTAGTGTGATTCAGAGGGATGATGGTAATTAACATTTCAAAGTTAACAGAACATGTGTATGACAATAGGGCAGGGATCATCCTTTTCATTTACAAAGGAAGAAAATTTGCAGTGTAGTAAAATTAAATTATTTGTCTAAGATTACAAATATTTTAAGTTGCAGAGTGAGAATTTGAATCCAGAAATTCTCAAAATGAAAGATCTAGGCGGTGGTTAAATTATTGATTTATAAATACCATTTGCTGGTAATTACTTCAAATAATAAAGAGTAAAATGTCTTTTTTTAGAGAGCCTCTTGGCATTGTCTTAATACATGGCCTAATCTTAAAGCAATTGAATTCTTCAGTCTCCAGTGTTTACAGGGTACCTTGAGACATACTTGACAAACAAAACAATGTCCTTTTCTTTAAAGAACTTGCGATCTCAGCGTTGCCAGCTTGAATTGCATTGGTACAGAGCAGTTGCCTAGAAAATCTGTTGAGATCTGATACTCTTGTGCAAATAGCGCCTCAGCAGATAGGCTAGTGTTTATTATTTCCTTTCTTTACAGGCCTTGTATGAAGCAGGAGAAAGGAGGAAGGGTACGGATGTGAACGTATTCACTACCATTCTTACCACCAGAAGCTATAACCACCTTCGCAAAGGTAACAGGAAAAAAGTGTGTTTTTTTTTTTTTTTTTTTGATATCTGTTTATGGAAAACGCAGTTTCTGTTTTGAGGACAAATAAGAAAAAGGAAAGTGGGAAGTCTTAATTAGTGTCATTCCAATATCAAATGAAGGTACTGCTTCGAACCCATTGCTGCTATTTGCCCGTTTATCTCCTTTGTACAGACATGATTGTATAATATTTGAAATGTAATTCGTGACTTCAGCGTGTAGGACTTCATCTCATTAGTTTTTACTTTTTCTGTTCCTCCTAAAGCTTTAGAGTAGATGTGGCTAAAGCACATGTATGACAGAACAAATAACATTTCAATGAAGAAAAATAAACAAACAAGAAGGGTTGGCCCTGTCACCCAGTGGTTAAGGGATCCAGTCTGACATGGCTGACTATTGTTCGAATCCCATACCTGGTAGCTTGAAAAATGCCCTGGGTGCATGTGTGCACATGCCTTCAATCCCAACAGGATGGAGAAATGGAGGAGGGATTGCAGTGACTACATTCTGTTAGCGGATTCTTTCTTCCTCTCCCTCCCTTTTTGTCTCTCTAGTGAGTGAACAAACTCTTTGGCAATGTAAATAAATAAATAAATGAATAAAGAAAGAAAACCTCTTAAAGCTCAAATGAAGAAAAGTGTATGTAGACACTCTAGAAAGAAACAAACAAAAGCTGTTCAGCCTTTGAGCACAAAAATTAGCTCTGAGCCTATAGAAGCCAAAACAAAGGAGAGTCATGATAATTACCTGAAGTTCATTGTCATAAAAGAACACACTGATATCTAATGTTAAACTTAGGAAAAATATATTACCTAGATCTTTTTTTTTTTTTTTTGAGAGATTTTCACGGTAGGGCGCATGCGCTCGCCAGACAGAGAGAGAGAGACATGGAGACAGAAAGCGAGAAATCACCCCCCAGGGGGGATGGTCACGCCGCAATCCCCTTTCCTCCATTCTCCTCTCGGGATCTTGGGCACGCACGCACGCACACGCGCCCGGCGTGAGTTTCAAGCCACCGGGTCCAGGACACGAACCACGGTCGACTACGTGGGAGTCCAGCGACATAGCCATTACGCTAACTGCTGGTTCCCCCTAGATCTTGATATAAGGAAAAATCCATCTACTGTGGCTTTAACATATCTGTAGTAAATGTTAGAGTTGTCCATCACATGCCACTTCTAATGACTGTCAACACTTTCAAAAATACCCCGCAATAAATACATGGTAACATCAAAATGATCTTGTGCGTCACCTTTCTAGAAGACAAAGTGACCATACTATGTTTAATTGCACAAATAGCTTGAAAAGTGTAGCTGAAGTTTGGTTATCCCAAGGAATTCTTTGAGTCAGTTGCTAAAATTTGTTAAAGAATAGGATGTTTTTGGGCCAGCAGGTGGCATGGTGGTTAAAGATGATGGACTCCCATGTGGCTGACGGCGGTTCGAGTCTCATACCTGGCAGCCTGCTTTCTCACTTTCTCTCAGTCTTTCTCTGTGTCTTTTGTACAATTAAAACAAACAACAACAATAATAATAATAAATAAAGCTAAATAAAAAAAGGATGCTTTGTACATATCTTAATATTTAGATTTAATATTTAATGTTCAGTATTTCAGAGATACACCAAGTACAGTCAGCATGACATGAACAAAGTTCTGGACCTGGAGTTGAAAGGTGACATTGAGAAATGCCTCACGGCCATTGGTATGTAATCCTGGAGCTGGGAGAGATTTCTAGTTAGAAACTCTCTTTTCAATACTACTCTCTACTTACAACAATAAAAATAAAAGGAACACACATACAAAAAAATTCTCAAAACAGAATAAAACAAAATAAAATAAACCATTAGAGATGGTGCTTCTATGTTTCAGATAGGAGCATGTAAAACTGGCAAAGAAATATGACAATATTCTTAATAATGCACATATTATTCCTCTATTCCAAAATATGGAGAGCTGGAAGGTACTTATTAGGCACCTTCTTAGACCAAGGGGTGCACTACGCTGTGCACCCCACAGAGACAATTTAGAATGGTCTCTAAGAGTGTGGGATTTGTTTGATAGATAAATATAAGATAGAATCCTGGTCTACCACTTACTAATTGTACCACTGCGGCAAGTCCAGGAGGCTCTAATTTAGTGGGTTTGGGTTAGCCTCTGAAAATCTGTATTTTTTGCAGGTCTTCCAGAATATTCAAATGACCATTAGAGTTGGGGAGCCTATGTTCTCAAATAGTGCTTCTTAACCATTACCATACATGTGAATCCCTTGAGAACCTTGTTAAAATGCAAATTCTGATTCAGGAGGTCTGGACTGGGGCATGGTTCAGCATTTCCAACAAGCTTCTGCTTGAAGCCAACACTGTTGGTCCTTGGTTTATAGGTTCCTATCAGAGTAGCAAAGTGAAAAACTCCAAGAACTGACATATCTTCATATTTCATTTGGGTAGCTGTCTTATATTTAAAGCCTGTCCTACCTCAGGTTTTTTTTTTTTTTTAATCTTATTACAGCACAAAGAAAGTATTTACTCATATGACTTTAAACATCTACTGGTTAATCTATTTCTAAGTAGAATATATTCAGGATAGTGGTAACTATGAAAGTTACTATTGGAGTGGACTTAAGCATTCCTAATCCAAATATCCAAAACCCAAAACCTTTCGAGCACCAACATGGTGCCACAAATGGAAATTCCACACCTGTCTTTATGTGACAGGTTGCAGTCAAAACACCACAATACAAACATATTGTATAACATTATCTTCAGGCTCTGTGTCTACAGCATACATAAAACAAAATGAATTTTGTGTTTATATTTGTGTCCCATGCTCAAGATATTTAAAAAAATATATTTATGCAAATATACTAAAATCTGAAAAAAAATTAAAATTCCAAAACACTTCTGGTCTCAAGTATTTCAGAAAAGGAATACTCAACTTATAATAGAAAATAGGTGATGAATAGCAAGGAAAGAGTCACCGTTACCTTCTTATAAGCCACATGTCCCATACAGGGAGGAAGGTAAAGAATAGTGATGGAGTATAGAATCCTGTTGGCAAAATTCTATATTTTATGTTTATTTCATATGCATCTTTCTTCTTTTGTGGTATATATGTCAACCCAATTTTACCTCTCCTACAGTGAAGTGTGCTACAAGCAAACCAGCGTTCTTTGCTGAGAAGCTTCACCTGGCCATGAAGGTACCATTTTCTTATATGCTTGACTTAGAGTAGAAATCTTTATCTGTAGAGAGAACAGAAAACCTCGTGTGGTTTGAAAATCACACATTTAGTATCTTCTCATTAAAGAGAATCATTGTTCTGTTTTGATGCCAGAGGTGATAGACTTTAATATCCTTAGTAGGATAAACTCCTGTTATATCTGGTATGTTGTTTCATAGGTGAGACGGTAAAGTGAGCTTTTAAGTGATGCATGGCTTTACTTGTGACTGGTTTAAAACCCGAGGCACCTCAGGAAGGTCGATGCACAATACTTCCTCTTTTAATGAGTGATTTTTACTAACCTACTTGTGCTAAGGTTGCGAGTTCTATCATCTCTCACTTCCTTTCATTTGTCTTTTTTATCATTTTATCTTTCATGGCAGGACTAATAGTTGAATTTTATAAAATGTCAATCTTATTACAGCACAAAGAAAGTATTTACTCATATGACTTTAAACATCTACTGGTTAATCTATTTCTAAGTAGAATATATTCAGGATAGTGGTAACTATGAAAGTTACTATTGGAGTGGACTTAAGCATTCCTAATCCAAATATCCAAAACCCAAAACCTTTCGAGCACCAACATGGTGCCACAAATGGAAATTCCACACCTGTCTTTATGTGACAGGTTGCAGTCAAAACACCACAATACAAACATATTGTATAACATTATCTTCAGGCTCTGTGTCTACAGCATACATAAAACAAAATGAATTTTGTGTTTATATTTGTGTCCCATGCTCAAGATATTTAAAAAAATATATTTATGCAAATATACTAAAATCTGAAAAAAAATTAAAATTCCAAAACACTTCTGGTCTCAAGTATTTCAGAAAAGGAATACTCAACTTATAATAGAAAATAGGTGATGAATAGCAAGGAAAGAGTCACCGTTACCTTCTTATAAGCCACATGTCCCATACAGGGAGGAAGGTAAAGAATAGTGATGGAGTATAGAATCCTGTTGGCAAAATTCTATATTTTATGTTTATTTCATATGCATCTTTCTTCTTTTGTGGTATATATGTCAACCCAATTTTACCTCTCCTACAGTGAAGTGTGCTACAAGCAAACCAGCGTTCTTTGCTGAGAAGCTTCACCTGGCCATGAAGGTACCATTTTCTTATATGCTTGACTTAGAGTAGAAATCTTTATCTGTAGAGAGAACAGAAAACCTCGTGTGGTTTGAAAATCACACATTTAGTATCTTCTCATTAAAGAGAATCATTGTTCTGTTTTGATGCCAGAGGTGATAGACTTTAATATCCTTAGTAGGATAAACTCCTGTTATATCTGGTATGTTGTTTCATAGGTGAGACGGTAAAGTGAGCTTTTAAGTGATGCATGGCTTTACTTGTGACTGGTTTAAAACCCGAGGCACCTCAGGAAGGTCGATGCACAATACTTCCTCTTTTAATGAGTGATTTTTACTAACCTACTTGTGCTAAGGTTGCGAGTTCTATCATCTCTCACTTCCTTTCATTTGTCTTTTTTATCATTTTATCTTTCATGGCAGGACTAATAGTTGAATTTTATAAAATGTCATCTTATTATGGAAGTAGAAGGTGTTATTAAGATGTATTTGAGATATGTCTTCAACTATTTCACTTTATCCTTACTCTCTCACATGCATGCTATTATATAGTATATTGCTTTTATATTTATATTTTGAGTACCCAAAGGAAGAGTAATAAAGTTATCTTGGTTTTTCTTTGGCAATTTCAAAACAAGGAGGTATTAAGAGAGAGGGGGTTCTTGTTTTTTTTAAAGGATTATTTAACATTTTATTTATTTATTTATTTATTTTAATTTTACCAGAGAGAGGCAGAGTGAGAGAAAGAGAGAGAGAGAGAGAAAGCAAACCACCTGGTCCAGAACTTGAACTGCAGTTGGCCATGTGGGTGTCTAGCACGCTTAACCACCACTCCACCTGGTACCCCCAAGAGAGGGAGATAGAATAATTCAAATATTAAGGAACTTCTGTTAAATGATAGAGGTGTTGGGACCAGCAGATGGTGTGACAGTTAAGGTGGACTCCCATGTGGCTGACAACAGTTTGAATTCCAGACCTGGAGGCTTGAAAAATCACACTAGATACATGTAAAGGTGTGCACAAAATCCCAAGAAAAGAAGGGATTGTGGTATGGCCATCCACCCCGGGGGAGTGATTTCTCCTTTCTCTTTCTTTGTCTCTGTCTCTCTCTGGTGAGCACAAGCACCCTATGGCAAAGCCTAAAAAGAAAATAAAAATAAAATGATGGGCATGTGCTGTTCTATGGTAGTTATCACAGTTGCTGCCCCATGCGGTATTTGGCAGGTAATGGTAAATAAATACATAGTACTATAGAAGAACACAGTGAGACATGTGCCCCAGACTCTGAAAAAAATGTTTCTTGCTGTCAGCTAAACTAAGATTTAAAATTTGAGTAGGAATGAACAAGGTAAGGGCAAGGCTGAAAGAAACAGGAGGCAGGGGTTAAAGCAAGGGTGATCTGAAAGGAGGAAACGACCTGTACACAGACTTGAAAGATAAAGGTAGCATGACCCTTTAAAGATAATACATATTGGGGCTGGCAGGTGGTGTGGTGGTTAAGGGCACTGGACTCCAGCATGGCCAACTGTGGTTTGAGGCCTGGACCTGGAAGCTTGATTTCTCACTTTTCCTCTCTCTCTCTCTCTCTGGTCAAAATAAAATAAGTAAATCAATAAAGTTAAATAAAATAATTCTAAAATATAAAATGATAATATATACTATTAGAATGATGGCGTGAAATACAAGAGGTGGTGGCGGACCAGTGGTTAGCGTAATGGCTATGTCTCTGGACTCCTATGTAGTTGACTATGGTTCGAGTCCTGGACCCAGCAGCTTAAACTCATGCCGGGCACATGTGCGTGTGTGCCCAAGATCCCGAGAGAAGAATGGAGGAGAAGGGATTGTGGCGTGGACATCCCCCTTGTGGGATGATTTCTCACTTTCTGTCTCTCATCTCTCTCTGTCTTTCTGGCAAGCACACGTGCCCTATAGCAAAAACCTCTCCAAAAAAAAAAAAAATGAAAATGAAAAAAAGAAGAGGTAGTGGAATTTGGCAGACATTATAAGTCTGTTAAATGATTGATTTTCATCCTAAGAGCAACAGAAGACCATTAAATTATTTTAAATAGATAAATTAGATCATCATATTTACAGTTTTGGAAGTTCACGTTATTCATTATTATTGGATAGCATAGACAGAGAAAAGAGTGGATGGTGGGAGACCAGAGGGCTGTAAAAGCTGTCTGTCACTACTGCTTATGTGGCCATGTTGGTTTCTTATCTCGTTACTGCTTGAGTAGCCCATGTGTGTGTGTTAATGTGGAGATAGTTTCTCTACACAAGTTGCATAATGACTAAAACGGGCTTCACTTTCAAACACACTTTCTTTAATGAGAGTATTTTCTAAAATACAAGAGGCACTTAACTATCATTTGTTTTGGACAGGGTGCTGGAACTCGTCATAAAGCATTGATCAGGATTATGGTTTCCCGCTCTGAAATTGACATGAATGATATCAAAGTATACTATCAGAAGATGTATGGTATCTCTCTTTGTCAAGCCATCCTGGTATGTTGTGTTTTTCATAACGCCTTCCCCACAAATGAAATGTTTTTTGGTTTGTTGATTTTTTTGCAACATCTTCAAAGAGAAGAGTTGACTTACTATACGCTTTTATGTGTTGGATTTACACAATATATTAGGTTACATACTTCAGTAGTGAATTGAACTTATACTGGTGATATTTACTAGTGAGTTCTCTACTGGAAAACTAGCTACAGTTTTTCAGCCAAGATCCTGGCAATGTTTATTTCCCATGAATAAATTTAATAATTAAAATTCTTTAATTTTTACTCTTACAAGTAGACATCATGATTTATTTTGCAATGTATGTTGGTCAGAGAATTAGGGACATATTGAAAACATTCTTCATTTTGTTAGATAAAAATATTTAAAATATATATTCATATTATCTCATTAGAATGTTGAAAATGAGAAACGTTGAGAGTTTTGTACTTATTGATGGATAACTATCTCATTTCAATTCATTATTTGTATAGAAAAACTAAAATCTACCCCAAAATGGTGAGAAAATAATAAGCTTATAACTTTCTATTTCCCTAGTGAATGAATCAGGTATTTCCTTATATATGAAATGAGATTATATTGTACTGTGCTTATTTAATTCTGTGTGATATTTTATTTAATTGCTAGAAAATATCGATTCCAATAGGAAACATAATTCAGAGGAGATTATAATCCAAATTTTGTAAGCTATTTGTTTTAATATAACAAGAAGTATCATGTATGTGCTCCATTTATTATTCAATGAAATTAATTATATTTTTATCAAGTAATTCAGATAATCGATGTAATGCATAACCTGACTGCAAGTCTGCAAGTTTAATTTCTTCTATAATTCAAAATATCTTTTATCATTTTGAGTGCTGGTTTGCATTAAGTGTACTCTTTTTTTGAATCATCAGGATGAAACCAAGGGAGATTATGAAAAGATCCTGGTGGCTCTATGTGGAGGAAACTAAACATCCCTTCGATGGTCTCAAGCATGATCAGAAGACTTTTTAATTATATCTTTTACTCTATACCATAGGCTTAAATGGGAAGTTTCTTCAGCAAGATTATAGTCTGGCTCCTGACTTTCTGAACAATATAGCCTATAGCCTATAAGTAATTTTTATATCACAACTCTGTATAATAGAGATAAGCTCATTTTTTAAAAAATATGTTTACCATAAGCCATAAAATGCCATAAACAAGTTGTTCTAGTAATATTACTTGAGAAAGCTGTTTATGTAACTGAAAATAAAATGATGTTATAATACAGTAGGTGTGTCAGTGACTTTTTTATTTTGATTTTTTAAAAATGCATAATCCAGAAATTTAATTTGATGTGGAGGGTCCCTGAACCCTAATCCCAATGATTTAATGGGGAAAAAATCACATTCTAAATTGAAGAAAATATTTACAGAGTTATATGTAGATTCTTTGTATTTTATCATCCAGAACAGATTATTGAGAAAGGGTCTCTGTATAATAATAGATTTATTGCAACACCATTATAACAATTTGATAACTGCTATATTTCATGGGCCAGTATGAAGATGAAATGACAACACCAATAAACATTTCCTATGTTCATTTTATGGTAATTTCTTGTTTAATTTTTAAAGAAAAAAAAAACTGTCAGGGTAGCCTATGGTCTAGTGATTGAAGGGGCGGAATCTCATATGGTCAATGGCTCAGTTTGGGTACAGATCCAGTGGCTTGAAAAACACTCTGAGTAGAATTGCAGGTGTTCCCAATATCCTGAAAGAAGAGAAAGATGGGGAAGAAAGATCTGTGGCATGACCATTCCCCATGATTTTTTTCTCCTCCCTCTCACTTTGTCTCTCTCTCTCTGGAAAGCATGTGCACCCTCCAGCAAATAAAAACATAAAATAAAATAAAAAAGGAAAAGAAAAGAAAAGAAAAAAAGCAAAGTAAAATAAAATTAAATAAATAAAAATACAAAAGAGAGCATATCTGGAATATGTACCTGAAAATTTTTGTCTGCACGTTGACTCATATGGATTACCCCATGGCCAGTCTTCACTGACTACCTTTTGCTTGAATATATCTACCTAGTAATTTTGTGTTTTATCTTGAATATTATGCATGATTCATTATAGAAATTTTAGATTCTATTATTTTCCACTGAAGAATGTTGTTATAGGCATTTATTTCTATGTAATAAATCATTGTAAAATTTAGTGGATTAAAACAGAGACAAACTTTTATTGTAAAAAAAAATTTAAAAAAAAGAAAAAGAAGGTATCAAACCGTTTTCCAGAGTAGTATCATTTCATTTTCCCACCATAAATGTAAGTCATTCATTTTCTTTGCATCCTTGCCAGCATTTGGTGTTGTCATATTTTATGTTTTCTGTTGTTTATTTTTTTATTGTATTTTTAGTGTGTTTGGTTTTTTTATTGAGTTGAGATTTGAGAAATTTTTACCAATTCTAGATATGTCCTTCGTCATATATATGGTTTACAAATATTTTATCTCAGTCTGTACCTTATTCTTTATCTTCTTAACAGGGTCTTTCTCGGAGCAAAAGTTTTAAATTTTAACAAGGTAAAATTTATTAATTTTTAAAATTTAAATTGTGCTTTGGGTTTCATGTTTATGAACTTCACTTAATCTTAGATCCCTCAAATTTTCTGTTTTTCACTTAAAGTTTCACATTTTACATATAAATTTATGATTCATTTTTAGTTGTTTTTTTTTTTTTCCCTAAAGTATGAGACCTAGGTCAAAGGGTTTTTCATCTGTTTTTGTTTACAAATGTCCCATTGCTCCCACACTATTTATATGTTACAAAGACTATACTGCCTTTACTAAACTGCTTTATTAAACTACTTTCAAAAAAAAATTTTGTTAGAGGGCATGTGAGCTTGCCAAAGACAGAGAAAAAACAAAAGAGCATCCTATTCATGAGGAAACAGTCAGATACTTACTCCTTTTAGTTTTGGGGACATATGCACACATACACCCAGAGTGCTTTTCAAGCCAGCAGGTCTGGGACTCAAACTGCACAGCTGGCCTTGAGGGTCTAGCCACCTTAATTACCATACTCCCAACTGGCCTACTTTCGTGCCTTTGTCAGAAAATATTTGGACATATTTGTGTTGATCTTAGTTTAATTTTAATAATGGTGTTGGTCAAAATGGAAAACCTTTCAGTTTCTCCTGGTCCATGAACAGATGGTAGAAATCAATTTAGGTAGGCTTAATATTCTGAGGAGAGGATCAGTCATGGTACAAGCTCTCTTTCAAAAAAAGTAAGGGAGAGAGTTTATTTTTTCCGTGAGAGTTTTCTTAACACATAGCACTAAATGAAGGTGGGAACTTGATTTTCCTTACTTTCTTGACTCAGCTGTCTTCAAGGTTAACCATCCTTCACCTGATGGTGGTTTATGTGCCTTGACCATTCCCCTCACTTTCTTCTATATACACCTGCCCCCCGCATTCTGTGGTATGGCCACCATACTTTGACCCACCACATACAAACCAAATGGGCAGACATATACTTAGCCCTTTGGCATCTGGATTGTATAATTCTTCTGAGAAGACTTCATACATTTTGTTCTTATGAGAAGACTTCACATATTTTATGGAAAAACAGAATTAAAGTATGAGTTTATTTGGTGGAAAAGACATTTTTAGATGGCATACATCATTTTTTTTTCATAATATGCATTTTCCATGGACTTTTTGATCAATTTACCTTTTGTGCTTGATTTGGAAGGAAAAGGACCTCAGTGGGAAATCAGGAGCAGGTATACCAAAGAAGAATGGAGTTATCAAGATAAATTTTCAATAAGTTCTATTTCTTTCTTTAACTTTATTTATTTCTTCATGAGAAAGAGAGAAAGAGTCATCCCCAACACAGTCTTTACACCATGAACCAAGTCCAAGTCAGTCTCTCAAGGGCACTGAGTACATATTTGCAAGCCACAGGGGGGAAACCTGGGCCTCCCCGTGTGGGTGCATAATCATAGAGCTTTGAGTTACTGCTGTGCCACCAATGGATTCCACCAGCAGTGTTCTCCCTGATTGTTGTTTATAAGCCGGAGGGTACATGCATATGCCAGAGAGAGAAAGAGAGAGAGGAAGAAAACACCCTGCAACTGGGCATGGTCATGCCATAATCTCTTCTCCTACATTTCTCAATCTTGTTGGAATTTGGAGAACCCATGCACACCTGCCTGGTGTGCTTTTCAAGCATGGCTGGCCATGTGGGATCCAGCTCCCTTAAGCACTAAGCAACAGGACCAGCCTGCCATGAGCACCATTCTAAAAGTAGGATCAAGGTGATATGAATATTACTGCCTGTCAACAAGAGAGTTGACTTGCTAAATTTGCATCCTACCTCTCCTCTTCTAAACAAATCAAATTTCTTTAAAATTAATGTGTTTATACTCTCTTGTTTCTGCTCTGTTCTAGAATGTGACTTCTGAAGACTTTATCATGCATGCACTGTTTTCTTTTGAGAATTCTGCCACTGGTAGGAACTGACCAGGCTGAAGGTCAGGAAAAAGTATTCTTTCCAACTCTCCCTGATTCTACATATATTTATTAACATTTTGCCCCTCAGAAGACATATGACAACATCGGGAGACATTTTTTGGTTGTTACATCTAGAAGATGGATGCTACTGGCCTTCAGTGGGTAGAGGCAAAGTATATTGGTAAATATCCCACAAAGTACAGGACAGTCCCTGACAACAACAACAACAACAACAACAACAAAAACATTCACTCCCCAAATCTTCATAATGTCAAGGTTATGAAATCCTAGCATAAGCCAATTGCCAGATGCTGGCCACAATGTACTTGTTTTCCAAGATCCTTTCCTCCTTTCCTCCTCTCAAGGGTAGGTCATATCTACCTCCACACAGGGAGCTGGAAAAACACATGAGGCACCAATGCCATCTTCTCTTCTTCTTCTTCTTCTTCTTCTTCTTCTTCTTCTTCTTCTTCTTCTTCTCCTTCTTCTTCTTTTGAGAGATTTTTGATATAGGGCACTTGAGCTCACCAGAGACACAGAGATAGATAAAGTGGGAACTTACCCCCTCACCCCCAGAGGGGATGGCCACATCACAATGCAATCCGTTCTCCATTCTCTTTTTGGGAGTGTGTACTTGCTCCCAGTGTGAATTTCAAGTTGCCAGGTCTGAAACTCAAGCTGTGGTGTGCCACATGTGAGTCCAATACTTTAACCACTATGCCCTCTGTTTGCCCTAGATGTCATGTTCTTTATTGGATTAGTTTGGTGGGAGCTCATAGAATGCTTCCTCCATCTTGGAGCTTATAAGGCACGTCAAGAACACTCAGAAGTGCTTCTTCCCTCATAGGTCATAGCCTGGACTTGAGCTGAGCCAAGCAAAGGCTGAGCCAAGCCATGACCATCAGGGCTGAATGAGTGGAAACAAGGACAAGCAGAGCAGGGCTCACTAGCAGGGCAGAGCTGGCTGACCAAGTACTCCTTTCTTCTAAAGGGGCTGCAGACCATAGTGGCTCATTGCCAAAGCCATACCATTGTGCACAAACACTCATGTGACGTTCAATGGCATAAAACAGTAAGGTCGTAGTTACATAACAAGCACATAAATGCAATCCAATTAATAACATAAGTTGCTTACCCTGTGACCTTCAAACATGATAAGATAGGAGGTGAGGGAGTCAGACTAAACTATCCTGACTCCATTTATAATACAGTACCCCAAACAAAATTGGGGCTTTAAAGCAAAGATTGGGAAGACGATCAGTACAATACTAATGTTTACCACCGTATGTCTAGATATTCTCCCAAAATAGTCAAAACATTGCTCAAGTTCAGGTGCATTTTTAAGCAAATGTTAGAAAACAGTGATCTTAATTTTCAGTTGTTGTTCACTTTTTTAAATAAGAAAAATGAAAAGTTTTGGAAAAGACTGTAAATATCTAGCCCCACACTTTGTCTGCTTTATACTTAAAAAAGAAAGTTTTATAAGCATGGGCCGGCCTGCGACATGGTGGTTATATGAGATAGATCCAACAAGGTCAATGGTACAGTTTTGAGTCCCAGAGTCAGTGGCTTGAAAAACACACCAGGCATGTGTGGGTGCATGTTCAAAATCCCAACAGGAAGAAGAGATTGTGGCATGACCATGCCTCGTGGTGGTGGTGGTTGGGGGGAAGTTGGTGCTTTCTCACTCCTTTCTCTCTCCGATGAGCACATACACTCTGGCAAAATTTTTAAAAAGGGGAAATAGTTACTGATTTTTGTAATTTTCCATAAGCATGGAATAAATACCAAAGTCTAGCCAGACGTCTCTCTTTTTATACAGTAATCTTGATGCTCCTCTAAGCAAATGAGATTGTGTTTCCTCACAGAAGGGCCATCTCAGGAGAATACAACCGCTGATACAGCCGCTGTGGGTTCCAACACAAGAGTTCGAGGAACCAAGGCTGAGCCTCACACATTCTTACTTCTGTCACACTCTTTTAGTTACAAACAAGTCAAGCCCCCACTCAGATTCAAGGGAAGAGTAATGTAAACCTCTCATTCAGAAAGGGAGTGATAAGGTCAAAGATAATTTGGGGAATAACAGAAACATTTTTGTAGCCATTTGGGAGAAACAAGATGCCATGTGTAGGATAACAGTATTTCATTACCTCTCATGTAACTTTCATTGCAATATTCTCCACAAAATGGCCATGAAAACTAAATTTTAAAATTGTCACTACTGGGTTAGCTGGTAGTTAACAGTACTGGACTCCCACATGGCCGACCGCGGTTCGAGACCCTGGGCCGGGAGGCTTGATTTCTCACTCTCCCTCTCTCTTTGTCTCTGTTCCTCTCTGGTAAAAATAAATAAATAAAAAAAAATTGTCATTACTTTCAAAAGAAGCCCTGGGGTTGGTGCAGGTGGTAAGGTATTGGTTTGCAGTGGTAGAACCTCATGGAAGACAGGAGATTCAGATCCTGGGTTGCTCTGAATCATGGTGAGTACTCACCAGAAGGCTGGAGGGTGGATCGCAGTGTCACGAAACTCTATCGAGGGTGTCTCTTTCTCTAGTAAAAGAAATACATAAACCTCTAAAAGAAAGATTTTTCCTATTCTAATTATTTTAGCACAGATTCAATTACTTTGGGATTTTTCATGGGAGGATGCTGACAAGGAATGTTTAATTTATGAGCATAACTACATTGTTCAGAATATTGTACTAATAATTCATCATGTTTTTTTTTCTTAGAAAAAGTCATGAAAAATTGCTAACTAGGAAAAAGAGAAGAAAAGTCATTCGTAAATATTTGCTAAAGGTTCATTATAAAATGGGAGCAGAGTGGTACAAAAGATAGTAACTTGGAATCCAGAAAGATCTGAGTCTAGTCAAGCCTCCACCATTTATTAAGTGACTCCAAAGACACTGATTACAAGCTCGTCCCATGGTTTCGTGATGAGAGCACAGGGAATTTCCATTTTGCCAAGGTTTATTTTCATCAAGCATCCTAACACGCAACAAGCACAGCAAGGTAAAGAACAGGGCGATGTGAGCCTGTTCAAGGCCGAGTACCTGCATCACACCAGGAGGGGCTTTCCACCAGGAGTCCGTCTGGAAGCCCTACTGGAACTAGACCATCAGCTGAGATAACAGATCTGAGGATTTCATGGGAAGTTCTCCAATGATGCAGCACAGCACGGGTCTGCTGCCCAGTGTCCTGGGGACAGCATGGGAGCTTGAGTTCCACAAGGCAGGTTCCCAGTGACTCCAGACTCAAAAAGAAGAGCTACATCTCCCTGGTAGGTGCTCGAGCACAGCAACTTCTCTGGTTTGTGAATGAGAATGGCCAAGAGTGGAATGGCATTGAGAGCCTGGTTTATATGCTCTCCAAGAGAGGTCTGATCATGGCCATATATTCTGAACTATAGTGCCACTTCAAGTCTTTGTTCCAAGTAAATTTGTAGACATGCTTTTCTTTTCTTTTTGAGAGAAATTTTGCTATAGGGCACACGCACACTTGCTGGAGAGACAGAGGGAGATGGAGAGAGAGAAAGTGAGAAATCCTCCCCCCCCGGGGGAATGTATATGATGCAATCCCTTGTCCTCCATTCTCCTCTGTGGTTTAGGTTTACACACAGACATGCCTGAAGTGAGTTTCAATCTGCCAGGTCTAGGACTTGAACCATGATCAACCACGTGGGAGTCCAGCATCTTAACCACTACACCTCCTACTAGCCCCCATAGACTTTTCAAGCCCATGATGTTGAGGCAAAATATGTTGTTTAGAAGACCATGGTTTGGGTGTTTAGCATAAGGGAGGCAATTCTGAGCGGTGCTCTGTACATTAGTGGTTAAGGGAACTGGATCCCACATGGCTGACTGCAGTTTGAGTCCCAGCTCCAGTGGCTTGAAAAAAATGCTGGGTGCATGTGCAAACATGCCCCCAAATCCCAACAGGATGGAGAAATGGAAGGAAGAGGAGTGCATCGTGGTTACAACCCATTGGAAGTTGCTTTGTCCCTCTCTTTCTGTCTCTTTATTTCTCTCTGGCCAGTCCTAAGACTCTGGCAAGTAAAGAAACACACATATAAATATAGTAATTTTTTTTTCTAAGCTACAGTTTTCATTAGTGAAATCCTACTTCTAGTACTACCACTACTATCACCTGCTATTCCAAATTGCTGTAAGGGTTAGATAGAGTGGAACTAAAGTGACTGACACTTAATAGATGCATAAGGAATTTGAAGAACAGCTAATATTTAGCCAATTAACAGAAAGCTGAAAACAAAATAAATGCTTTCAAATGCTAAGCTAAGTGATAATAGTAGACCAAATATATTGAATTATTTATTTATTTTTCATCCCTCTCTATTGCTAGAGATAATACTGATTTTGTGAGAATTACATTTGAGTTTTAGATTAAGCTATTTCTTAGTATGAAACTGAAATGACTTTAAAAAAGATGGAATGGTCTGAGGATTTTTTTTTTTTCTATAGGATGTGTGCACTCACCAGAGACAGAGAGAGAAAGTGAGAGGGAAAGTGAGAAATCACCCTTCAGGGGGGTTGGCCACACCATAATCCCTTTTCCTGGCATTTTGGGCACACATACACACATGCTGGTTGTGAATTCCAAGCCACCAGATCTGGGACTTGAACCACGGTTGACCATGTGTGAGTTCATCACCTTAACCACTACACTACCTGTTGGCCCCCCGAAGACCTTCTTGTACTGACATTTGTGTACCTGCTACAGGCTGAGCCAGAAATACAGGAAGAGAAAAGACTTTTCCTACCTGGAAAATCAAAATGTAGCCAAATGATTTTCTATCCTTGTCTTCAGCAGTGAAGATCTGGGATATAGACTCAACAGCCAAAGTGACTCACTTGTTAAATCTTTCCTTTGGCTTTGACTTACAAGTGATGCACCTTCTTGCATTCATCACTGTTTACTTTTTGTCCCTGAAGACTGGTTCAGAGTTGGTCCACATCTTCCCAACCATATTTTAGAAATAGCCTTTCTGGATTCAAGCCCTAGCCCCACTACTCACTGACATTTCTTACTTGCTCTGTGTCTTGGTTTGCTCACCTGTAAAATGAGGATATGGTGGTCGTGAGGAGAACTAAATGAGATAATCCACATTCAGCATACAGAAACCATTCAGTAAATAATGTAACTTCTACTAAAAGGAGCTCAGAATGCATCTCTATTGAAAGAAACCTTCCTTTAATGAGTAAATCTCACTTTAAGAACAATTGAAGACATTGAATCATTTCCGGCTACTGCGGAGATAAATGTAATGAGCTTTTCCACATGTCCTAAATTAAGTTATTCAGTGTATTCTTTACTACCTTGCCCCACAGCAGATTATTAAAGTCAATACTGTCAGCTTTTTAAGTAGTAGAAAACTTATTTATAGACTGTACTTATCTGTGACTATTCCTATCCAGAATAGGGGTAGGGAAA
>NW_006205908.1:533806-540547 GCF_000334495.1 Tupaia belangeri chinensis
ATTTGTGAAAAAGAGCAGAATATTAATAGAATGCAAAAGAGTAAATATAAGGGAAAGAAAAGGAAATCAAAATGCCAAAAAATAAACCTGCATATCAAGAATTTCACTTCTTTTCTTCTCTCTCTCTCTTTCCTTCTTTCTTTCTTTTAGAGCCCAGAAATGGGGTTGATAGAAGCTCAGGCTTGTGTCAAGCTGACTCACCAACCAAAAAAATCCATCTGGAAAAAACCCGGTTTTGGCCAGTCCAGTGGAAATAAACTTTTAACTCTTCTCCTAAATGGAAAAAATGATTGTTCCTGCATTTTTATGGAGATTGTGACCACTGGGAAGTTTGTGTTGGTAGAATGCAAACCAGTTATTTATTTCAAAAGCTTAACTATTATACTTTAAATACCTTTATTTTGGTTTATCTACCATCTATCTTCCTTTTAGATTCTCCACCTTCGGTTGTTCAGTCTATTCTCTCTAACTCTATTTTTTTTTTTGGAGAGGTTTTTGTTACAGGGTGTGTGTGCTTGCCAGAAAGACAGAGACAGACAGAAAGCAAAGAAATCACCCCCCCCCCAGGGGGATGGCCACGCCGCAATCCATTTTCCTCCATTCTTCTCTAGGGATCTTGGGCATGCACGCACATGCGCCTGAAGTGAGTTTAAGCCACTGGGTCTGGGACTCGAACCACAGTCGACTATGTCCAGCGACGTAGCCATTACGCTAACTGCTGGTCCTTCTAACTCTATTAGTCTGGAAGAAAAATATCAAAAAAGCACACCCAAAAATATCTATCTATTTACAGAACACTCATGATTTTTTATTACCAGAGGACATGTATGCTTATAGACTAAGAGTCAGAGAGAGGAGTGGAGGAGCAGGGAGAAAGCACTTCAGTGGGATGTGGTCATGCTACAAGCCTTAGTCCTCCATTTCTCCATCCGGGCTGGAATGGGGCATGCACACACATACATCCAACATGTTTTTCAAGCTTTCGGGGCCAGAATTTGAACTGGAGTCTGTCATGTGGCATCCAGCTCTGTTAACCACTGTGCTAAAAGAAAGAATGAATGGGAGAAAGAGAGCGAGGAAGATACAACAATTATTGACTTATCTGTAGTGAGATAACAAATTCAAGTCACATCATAATTTATAAAGGCAGAGAAAGTACAGTCAAGCTTAGCTCCATAACTTGCAGGGCCAGTACGTAATGAAAATGTGAGGGCTTTTGTCTACAAATTATTAATAATTTTAATAAAATAAAGCAAATTATTACATCAAATATAGGTCTTCTCTGAGTATGGACCTGGACAGGTTGAATGAAGCTAGCCTTGAATGTGGCTCCTTGACTTTGCCTAAAAATAATCTACTCTCTTTCATAAGCCCTTCATATTCCATTCAAGAGGGGAGACATCAACTTTGTGTGCCATCTCTGTGTGATTTTTTAAAGTCTGATCTGATAATTTACCCTTAAAAACTCTGTCTAAAATAGAGTTTAGTTTCACAGTTTCTCTTCCACTTCTTCTTCCCTCCCTTGGCTACTCCCTAAGAATGTTTGGAGTTTGTTGCTGGAAAAGGTGTCATTACAGATATGAGGACTGACGTCTCTGGCCCAGTTCCCTGGCCCTTTTGTTTTTGATTTCTGATCTCTTGTCCACCTAACGGGCAATTACTATTGGAAGACAATATCTGTAGGTAATTAACTTGGGGCATGAGAAAGTGCTGGTTCTTATAGTGACTGTCATAATTAGATTAAAACAAAATAGAATATCAAGATAGTTCTTTTCTTCTAACATGTGAGAACTTGGGAGGAAGACCAGATTGACCAGAGATGGCATAACGACACATTTGTACTACATGTAAGTTGAGCCTCAGGGGAAATTCATAACCTAGTCATATGTGATAGTTTTCTAATTTGTTTTAATTTACAAGTAAATCTTGACTTCTATTTTTGGTGAATTTTGTGATAATTTTTGTGACAAAACCCCCCAAAAAACTCCACTTTTTTTGGGAGAGGTTTTCGCTCTAGAGCATGTGCGCTCGCCAGAAAGACAGAGAGAGGCAGAGAGACAGAAAGAGAGAAATCACCCCCCAGGGGGAATGGCCATGCCTCAATCCCTTCTCCTCCACTCTCTTCTCGGGATCTTGGGCACGCACGCACATGCGCCCAGCGTGAGTTTAAGCTACTGGGTCCAGGACTTGAACCGCGGTCAGCTACATGGTAGTCCAGTGACATAGCCATTATGCTAACTGCTGGTCCCCAACTCCCCTTGTTTTTGAAGTCACAAATTTGACTCTCTTTTAGAAGGAACATTGAAATAAAACCATTTATTAAGTGAAGATTCTTTCTACGTGGATACACTTTGCCTATTATTTCTCTGTTTCTGGGTTTTTTATTTTATTTACTTAAAAAAATCTATTTATTTTAGAGAGGTTTTTGTTATAGGGCAGGTGCACTTGCTGGAGAGACTAAGAGAGACAGAGAGACAGAAAGTGAGAAATCATTCCCTGGAGGATGACCATGCCAAAATCCTTTCTCCTTCTGTCTCCTCTAAGGATTTTCAACATGCACACATACATGCCTGGCATGAGTTTTAAACTGCTGGGTCTGGGACTCGAACTGCAGTCAACTATGTGGGTTTCCAGTGATGCAACCATTACTCCTTCTGCTGGTCCCAATTTATTTTTCTTATTTACATTTAATCACTGTCCACCTGTGTAGTGTACAACATGATTTTTGTTTTGCTGAATTTAGTGGAAAATGGCCTTCATAGGACTCATCATTGCTCTTCGGCACTTCAAACCTTTCCCTTTCTCACCTTCGTTTAAAATATTCAAGAATTTCTCATCTTCAAAAGAACAACGTATCTTGTCTAGTACCTGCCAAGAACTTCTGGTGCCATATTAACTAAGGACAGCGTTACCCATTTGAACTAAGTTTAATCATTCTTTGAATCCGTGGAATTTGCTTCCTGGATCATCACCTCACAATAGAATCTATAAATGTTCAAGTCCTTTATATAAACAGTGCAGTATTTGTAAATAACCTACACACACCTTCTGTAAACTTTACATCATCTCTAGATTACTTACGATGCCTCATGTAAATGCTACGTAAATATTTGTTATACTATATTGCTTAGGGAATAATGACAAGGAAAAACAAAGGCTATACGTGTTCCATATTTGGCATGGACACAGCCATGATAGGCCTGACTGCAAAAAACAACAACAACAATCAAACATTTTTTAAAACTAGTTGTTTGAATCCGGTGAGGCGGGTCTGCAGATAGGGAGTTTCGACAGTAATGGGTCATTCATTTCTGGGGTTGTTTAGTAAAAAATGAGATGGAAACCAAGCTAAGAGGAGAAACTTATGATCCACTGGGCTATTCCCTAAGCCATCCTACTTCTCCTTTTTTTTTTTTTTAAGAATTATTTTCTTTAACTTTATTTAATTTTACAAGAGAGAGACAGAGAGAGAAAGAGAGAGAGAGAGAGAAAGTGAGTGAGAATAAGCCATTCTCCTTCTGTGATTCCCCTTGGAGGTATGCCCACATGAGCACATGGGTGTTAGTTCTGATCCAGGAGGACAAACAGTGCTATTCAGAGTACACGGGCTTTAGAACAGGAGCATATGATTGTCACTATCCACATTTGATGGCAAAGAGCCCTGCAACCATCCTAAAATAAAATGGTGGCTCCAAACTGGAAATACCAAATTATTTTAAATGAAAAAACTTCTGTTGTTAAATACATTTAATTAACATCATTAATATGTAATTATTGCTATTATGTATAACTTGTTATATATCATCCTCAGATTGTTTTGTTAGCCAACTACTCCAGAAAGTAAGTGCTAGAATAAAGAATGTTAAACTTTTATTTTGTTTAAATTTTTTTTAGAGAGGCTTTTTTGCTATAGGGCGAGTGTGCTCACCAGACAAAGACAGAGAGACAGAAAGTGAGAAATCACCCCTCAGGGGGGATAGCCACACCATAATCCCTTCTCCATTCTCCTCTGGGGATCTTGGACACGCATGTACATGGGCCCGGCGTGAGTTTAAGCCACGGGGTTAAACACGAACCACGATTGACTACATGGTAGTCCAGTGACATAACCATTACACTAACTGCTGGTCCCAGGAAGGTTAAACTTCTAAATGAAAAGATACCTCAACTCTACTTGTTAAGAAACTTCATACTTCATGTTTCCTGACACAAAGCGCAGAATTGGGCTATAACTCAGCTATGATTCTCATAAGTTGTAAAAAGCATGTAGGATTGTCTCTAGGGAGTTGTGAAGGGTCCAACGGTCATACAAGTAAGGAATGTCAGTACTATGTCGTGGTTTTTCACTATTTGGCATTAATATTTCCTGTTTTTTCCCCTAGAGAATATGGCTTTTAAGCACTAAGAGTATGCTGGCATATTTTAAGTATGTGTGAACTCGAATATTTGACATTATAATTTTATATTAGCTTCAATATACAATTTTATAATTTATTTAAAAATGATTATTCATGGTGGAAGTTTTGTCCTCTGGTTTCATCCAACTTTTGATCTTTGCCGCCATCTAGTGGTAGGATTTCAAAATGGCCTCCTAAATGCTTATGTCTAGAACTGTATAATAAAAAGTATTCTATTTCCTCATACAGTTTGCAATCTCGTTTAGGACACACAAGCTGAAGTAATAAAAATAATTTAAACAATATAAAAGAGCAAAAGTGATCAATGATGGGTAAAAATTATGTACGTACTATGGAAATTTGAAATAAGGGTTGATTGTATACATTTATTACTTTTATTTGAGATAAGCATTTGAAAGTTAATGCCCACTTTTCATAATTCAAAACATGGTCCATATTTAGCAGAATTATCGTCTGTCCTGATAACAGAAGTGTAGTGGGGACGCTAATTACTGCTAATGCGTGTCACAGGGAAGTGACAGACAAGCGAAGAAAAGAGTGAAGCTGACTAGCAGAAACACTATGCTGGTTTTTAATAGCATATACTATCAATAAAATTAATAACTCCATTTAGAATTCAGTAACTTAAAAACAGAAGTCTGGCAGAAAGCATCCCAGTCCTTGAATGAATGATTCAATTTTATGGGAAAAGTCTTTTTTTTTGGAGAGGTTTTTGCTATAGGGCATGTGCACTTGCCAGAAAGACAGAGACAGAGAGATAGAAAGTGAGAAGTCACCCCCCCCAGGGGGGATGGCCATGCTTCAATCCCTTTTCCTCCATTCTCTCGGGATCTTGGGCACTCACGCACACGTACCCTGGGTGAGTTTAAGCCACCAGGTCCAGGACTCAAACCGTGGTCGACCACATGGGAATCCAGAGTCATAGCCATTATGCTAACTGCTGATCTTGATGGGAGAAGTCTTTAACATTTGGCTGGGATAATCTGCTGTAAATCCAAGATTCTGTAGGCACAGCATCAAGGTACAAGAGCAAAAGAGTTCATTAAAATCCCTTCTCCTCTATTCTCCTCTTGGGATCTTGGGCATGCATGCACACGTGCCCTGTGTGAGTTTAAGCCACCAGGTCCAGGACTTGGACTCAGGTCACCTACATGGGACTCCAGCGACATAGCCATTACGCCATCTGCTGGTCCCAACTCTACCCACTCTTATAAATGTTTGTTAGTTATATCATTGTTGTAAGTTGTTCTAATAATTACATTTATGCATATAAATGTTGAATTTATGCTCCAGATAAGAGGAAGCCTGCTTATCATTACAGCATAAACAAGCATTTATTTCCCACTCATACCAACAGGTCAAGAGGACCATGGGCCAGGCCTGGTTAATAGGCCCAGCCACATCAAGGCCCTGCACAGCCACTGTATGAGCTCCTGGTTTTCCCTTCTCTGGCCGAGTGGACTCAGAATTTGCCTCCTCTTTTTTTGTGATTAATTAGAAGTAGATATCACAGCTGGCTACAAACATGAAGGCTCAAGCTTTCGAGTTCCAGTCTTTTACTAATAATTCTGGCAGAAATCCTGTGCGGACTACACACTGTCTCTGTCCACTTTGAGCATGGCCATTTTGGGATTCCATGGGAAGAAATTGTTCCTGGCTTTTTTCAGCCTTGGAAGGAAATTGTTTCTCTCTTTTTGCATCCTTGTCCTTTGGTTCACATGTATTGAGTTGTCTTCTACATTCTAACTTTTCCATGAATAAGATTTTGCCAACTTTCTGTATTACAAAACTTCCCATTTCTGTAATCAGTTGATGGTTTACCATTGCATATTATTTATTCTTCTTGGGTATGTTTACTACAATTTTAGGGAGACTATAAGAAGGAGGGAAGGAACAATCCAAGGTTTGGATCATTTTTTTTTAATTTTTAATTTTATTTTATTTTTAAATTTTTTATATACATTCAATCACATTGTTTAGCTTACAATGTGAGCATTTCCATATGTGAATATTTCTCTCCAGCCCTGTTGATCAAAATATCTTCAACTGATAACACCACACCTCCCTATCCTGTAAATGCTCTATCTTTGTATCCCTTCTCCAAATGTCCTTCCTTAGGCCCCACTCCTCCACACACACCTCATCTGGCATTCACAACCATCTCTTGTGTTTGTACAACCTTTTGTCAATCAGTTTCAGTCATAGAGTGCAGACACTCAGTATATATTAAGTGGGGACATACAATGTCTCTCCTTCATATCCTGGCTTGCCTCACTCAGCAGTAAATCTTCCATATTCTTCCACTTTCTGTCAAAAGCCAGGG
>NW_006205908.1:541017-568147 GCF_000334495.1 Tupaia belangeri chinensis
GTGGTGAAAGGGGAACTCTTTTACACTGCTGGTGGGAATGTAAATTGGTCCAGCCATTGTGGAGAACAATTTGGAGATTCTTTAAAAATCTACAAATAGGACTACCATATGATCTAGCAATCCCACTCCTCGGATCAGTTTTTTGAACTAAAAGTTTCTATGCATCTTTGGAAGCATCTCTTCAAACCAAACAATGGCACACAGATGTACTTTCTGCTTTGTAAATGAAGAACCCACTTTGCGAACGAAGTAATCAAATGGCAGGGACATATTGACTTCAGTTTCCAGGTCAAACGATTTATCCACCACGTTCACTGGAAACTGTAAATGTTTACCTTGACATTTATGAATACTGTATGTGCCAGGAACAGTTTTTAGTATCATTCCCTAAATGTTATATTTCTCATTCTTTTTGAAGAATTTCAGAATTACACAGTTGTTATAAAAGAACAAAGAACCTTTGTATGCTTTGCACTCAGCTACCCTAATTTGAATATCTTTTTTACTTCTCTCTGTCCTTACATTCTGTCTTTGTTCTACACACACACACACACACACACACCACTGATTTATTTATTTATTTATTTATTTATTTATTTATTTTTTGCCATGAGGCTTGTGTGTTTACTAGAGAGAGAGAGAGTGTAAGTGAGATATCACTCCCTGGGGAGATGGCCATGCCAGGACTCCTTCTCCTCTATTCTCCTTTAGGGACTTTGGGCACATACACACATGTATCTATCATGACTGTAAAGCCACCAGGTCCAGGACTCAGACTATGGTTTGCCATGTGGATATCTAGCACCTTTGCCACCATGCCACCTTCTGGCCCCTGACACACTGTTCTGAACCACTGGGAAATAACTCTTAGACGTGATGTCCCTTTATCACCAAATGCCTCATCATATGAGGCATTTGCTGCAAGTACTATTTTCCTAAAAAGAAAGTATAGTAAAGTTGTCACAATCAGGACATCAACTTGACGCAATAATGATATTTAATCTTTAGACCTACTGTGTAGTAAAATGTTAAATGTTTAATTTTGATACTACTCAGGTGAGAGGGGACAGTGCAGTATCTTTTAATTGCTTTAGCTTTATTGTAATTACTTCATTGATTTGAATTCTGTTGTTTGCTATTATACATATGTATGACATGAATGAATACATCCTAAAAATCAAAGCCTCGCTGGGACCAGCAGTTAGCATAATGGCTATGTTGCTGGACTCCCACATAGCCAACCGCGGTTCGCATCCTGGACCTGGTAGCTTAAAACTCACGCTGGGTGCGTGTGCGTACGTGCCCAAGATCCCGAGAGGAGAATGGAGGAGAAGGGATTGTGGCGTGGCCAACCCCCGGAGGGTGATTTCCCACTGTCTGTCTCTCTGTCTGTCTCTGTCTGGCGAGCGCACACACCCTATAGCAAAAACCTCTCCAAAATAAATAAATAAATAAATAAAAATCGAAGACTCGCTAATGCTTAAATTGATATTTGGAGGCATGTTCAAAAGCATTTCAAATTTTGGATGATTCGTTAGTTTTTATTACTTTGGACCAATGACTCCTAACAGTGGATAACTCCTGTTATGTTTTCATTTCTTGAAATTCTTCTTAGAGCTTATGAGAATTGCAATTAAAATGTTTAATTTTGAATAATTTATTGATCGGTCATCTCCACTAAGATACAAGCTCTGTCTCCTAAAACTGAATCCCCAAGGGGCCAGCAGGTGGTGTAGTGGTTGAGCCACCAGACTCCTACATACGTGGTCGAACAGTTAGAGCCCCAGACCAAGAGGCTTGAGACTCAAACCAGGCACCTGTGAATATGCTCCCAAAGTCCAGAGAGGAGAATGGAGGAGGAATTGCACTTTGGCCATCCCCGGGGGGGAGGGGGGTGATTTCTCACTTACTGGCTCTCTGGTAACCACATGGGCTTTATAGCATAAACAAAACAAAACAAAGTAAAACCAGAAAAACAAACAAACCCCCCCAAATACCCCCCAAAAACAATGAATCCCTAAAATCTAATGTATAGTTCCTAGAAGATAAAAAGGGGTCTGTAAGTTTTGCTGAATGAGTACACTGCACACAGATAATCCTTGTCCTGAAACTATTCCAGCTGTACCCACCTGAGAAATCCTGATTTCCACTTATTTATCAACACATTCAGGATGTATTTATTTAACAGTTCTTATGTACTAGAATTATGTTATTTGGGCCAGAAAATCCACTTATTCTTAGTGTTATCCCTGTGGCTTTTCTAACTGCACATTAAACTTGCAGTCTACACTAAACAATTTGCCCCTAATAAGTCCTTAAGACTGTGATGATATAGCTAACATTATATTTTTATTTACTGAAGAGTTTTCATGTAACATTCTTAAATCCTAGAAGTGCAAAAAAAAAAAAAAAGCATTGCTACTTTAAAGCTGTGATTCTTTTTTCAAGAATATCTTTTAGGAACCAGCAGTTAGCGTAATGGCTGTCGCTGGATTCCCATGTAGTTGACCGTCGTTCCAGTCCCGGACCCGGTGGCTTAAACTCATGCTGGGCGTGTGTGCGTGCATGCCCAAGATTCCCAGAGGAGAATGGAGAAGAAGGGATTGCGGGGTGGCCACCTCTCTGTCTTTCTGGCGAGTGCACGCACCGTATAGCAAAAAACTCTCAAAAAAAAAAAAAAAAAAAAATATCTTTGAAAAACTATGCATCAAGAGGGAACAAACGGAATTATTTTCATTCAGTTTAAATGTTCTCCACCTGGATTCAATTTATCTTCCTTCTTTCACCACTATTTCAAATACTCATGCATTTATAATTTTATTGTTTCTTATATAGCATATTAAATGACATTAGTAAAATTTGGACACCAAAGAATTGAGGTTTTTACAAAGGAATAATATTCCAAACATTTCTTTTAATTAATTTCCAATTTTTTAAGTTTTTTCCTATAGGATGTGTGAACTCACTGGAGAGACAGACAGTAAGTAAGAAATTACTCCCCAGGGGGATGACCATGCTGCAATCCCTTCTCCTCCTTCCTCTAGGGATTTTGGGCATGCACTCAGATGAACCATCCGGGACTCAAACTGTGGTTCACTATGTGGGAGTCCAGTGACATAACTGTTATGCCATCTGCTGGTCCTCTGAACATTTTAGATAACTCACGATAACAAAATGTTTATATTCGAAATTGCATGTCTATGAGTGTCTCTCTCTGTGTGTGTGTGTGTGTGTGTGTGTGTGTGTGTGTGTGCATATCGCTAGGTTGTATGTGTGCTTGCCAAAGAGTGAAAGAGAGCACCTCCCAGTGGGGCGTGGTCACACATAAACGTCTTCCTCAGTTTCTGCATCTCATCAGGATTGGGAGCATGCATGCACACATGCACAGAATGATTTTCAAGCCCTTAGAGCTGGATCTTAAATCGCAGTCATGGTGATCTGGCATCCAATTGACAGTGTTTAACGTTGTGTATTTTCTAAAAGGGCTAAAAATATGTTTTTATAAAACCCACGAACAGTGAACCAGCAGTTGCGTAATGGCTATGTCGCTGGACTCCCACGTAGTCGACCGCGGTTCGCGTCCCGGACCCGGTGGCTTAAAACTCACGCCAGGCGCGTGTGCGTGCGTGCCCAAGATCCCGAGAGGAGAATGGAGGAGAAGGGATTGCGGCGTGACCATCCCCCCTGGGGGGTGATTTCTCGCTTTCTGTCTCTAATGTCTCTCTCTGTCTGTCTGGCGAGCGCACGCGCCCTATAGTGAAAATCTCTCAAAAAAAAAAAAAAACAAAAAAACCCACGAACAGGGGCCTGCAGATGATTTAAAGGTTACATTGTTGGACTCCCACATGGTCAACTATGGTTCAAATTCCAGACTCGAAAATCATGCTGGCTTGTGTGTGTGCATGCCCAAGATCCTGGGAGGAGAATGGATGAGAAGGGATTGTGTCATGGCCATTCCCCATGGGGAGGTGATTTCTCACTTTTCCTCTCACTGTCTGTCTCTGGCAAGCACATGTGACCTAAGGCAAAAACAGAGAACAAAACCAAAAACCCCAAAACTGTTTTTCTCTATCATATAATATAACATGTCCATTCACACATAAATATTAGGTATGGTAAGATGTAAAAAATTCCCATAACCTAAAATTAAGATAAGAATTAATACATAATGGATGAGATGAATAATCTACTCAAGTAAGGGAGATATTGTCTATGAATATATTGTTGAAGAACCTACAGATACTTTGTCCAATAGGGGTCTAGATCTGGGAAATGTCCTTGATAATATTTTACTTCAGGTGGCTATGGACTAGATTTTTCAATATGTAGAGAGAAAATAAGGACAATGCAAACAAGAAGACTATGATGTGCAGGAAAGACGGAACTGAATAAAACGAAAACATGGGGCTGAAAAACTGCCCCGTAAACAAAACACCAGATCTTGAGGTCATGGTCCTATCATAACATGCATATACATGAAGTGTTCAGTTTCTGTTCTCTACCTCAGTTAAGGAGTCCTCTATTCCTAGTCGAATCATAGTTTGCCTTTTCTTTTTTCACAGCACATATCACCAGCTGTAATTCTTTTGTCAACCTATTCTGTTCCCATCTTTCCAGAACGCAGACTCCATGAGGACATGTATCGGCTGTGATTTCTGTTGCATCCCAGTTACATCACGCATGCTCAGTAACTGTTTTCTGGCTTAGTATATTGAACAAGGTACATAATTGTATTGTTCCGCAGTTTATTCATTTATACACATTGGTCAGAATAATGAGATGGGATGAATTAAGGAAGATCATTCTGATAAAGTACCTAAAGTGAACATTGGCACATATAAACAGATATTATTTATTTATGTGTTAGTTTTTAATTAATTAATTATTCAACAAAGAGAGAGACAAGGCACCCTCAACCATCTTGCCACAATGCAATCTCCTTCCCTTATCCCTCCAGCGAGTTGGGATCTTAGGCAGGTATACCTGTGTGTTTCAGGTTGATTAGGGATTAGATTCTGTGGTCAGCTATGTCATTGTGACACAGAGGAAGGGCCCCAAAATATTAATATTTTTCCTTTTATTTTGGTTTTGTTATTATTGTTATTGTTGTTATTATTATTAAAAGACAGGAAATCAAGAAAGGGCACTAAGAATGAAGTTGGAAAGAAAAAGGAAAAGAAGGAATAAAGAAAGGAACAAATAGAAAAAATAAAAATGGAGGCAGAAGACTTAAAAAGGTGAAAGAAAGAAAAAGAGAAGGAAGGGAGAAAAAAGAAAGTGGTAGACAGAAAATCGTCACTGAGCACTGCCATAAGCTGGATAAAACATTGGTCAAGGTTACAAGCTTACTCCGACTCCCAGATTCCCTGGTTCAGGTCCTTTAGGTAGCACATCGCAATATTACACCTCGGAAAAAAAAAGTCTCCAATTTTACATTAATCAGTTGGTATTCTTACTTGAAAGATCTCACTTTTTTATATCTGGCCACTGGTTTCAGACCTTCTGGAGAGACCAAATTCCTCATGACAGCACCCAGCAAAGCCAGGGTTTGGGCACTTCCTTGCTGAACAAGGGCCAGGGTCAACAGGATAAGCCATGAGAGCTGCCACCTGGCGGGCTGCCTGTGCCCAGCGGCTGTCTTCACTCTCTCTGTCTGACTACTTAACTTTTGTAAAGAAACCTGTTAGCACAGCTGTTTAATTGGATATGAGTTGGAATATTAGTCCAAACAAGCTCGTATTTGCATTAACACATAACAATAATGCAATCAAGAACATTTGTAAAAGACAGCCTTAAATTAGTAGTTTCAAGTGGCAAGAGCTTTTTGATTGTGGTAGTAATAAGTTGTGAAATAGGAGAAATATTAATATTTTGTCTTAGTCTTAATATTTTTCAAGGAAAACATTTATTTGTTTATGTATGTATAATATATACTAATATAATGTAATAATTACAATGTGATATAACAATACATAGTATATATTATCATATATATATATATATATATAATGACTGGGTGTAATAGCTATGACAGTGGTAAAAGTTTTATGGGAAATGAGAAATTTGTTGGGTAATTTACATTTCAGGCCAAATACAGGAATCTATATAAAATTAATTCAATGCATTATTTTATTACACTTTATAAATGCTCCCCTCGCAATTCCTTGTAAAAAGCAGTGAAAGGGATCAGGAGTTGGCGTAATGGTTATGTCGCTGGATACCCATGTAGTCGACCGCGGTTTGAGTCCTGGACCTGGTAGCTTAAACTCACTTCGGGCGTGTGTGTGCGTGCCCAAGATCCAGAGAGGAGAATGGAGGAGAAGGGATTGTAGCATGGGCATCCCCCCTAGGTGGGTGATTTCTTGCTTTCTCTCTCTGTCTTTTTGGTGAGTGCATGTACCCTATAGCAAAAAACTCTCAAAAAAAAAAAAGTTGTAAAAGAGATTATTGACAATCTTCATAGACCCAGGTTTTCAGGTGACAGTGAAAGAGGACACACTTCCTTTGAATTAAATGAAATTCCTTTTCCTCTTGGAAAAACTGCCGAATGGGGTCCAATTTGATTTGGTGGTCAACTGCTCTTCTTAGCAAAACATTAAGATTGCAAAGGGAAAGCATAAATTACATCACGAGACACATTTCTAAAAGCCTCTTTCCTCCTCTGATAATAAAGACAATATAGTGATTAAAGTCACTTTGCCACTAGATGGCGATATTGTCATGTATGGGAGAGAGTCGAGTCTGGGTGACTTTTTTTTTTTTTTTTGCTCTTGGAATCAGAGAAATTATAGCTGCCCTGTGTGACCCCCATCATGCATTTACCATAGCCCACCCTCTCCCCAGCACACGCGTGCAAATAATAGTGAGCTCTTTTGAAAGGCGCAGAGCAAAACTAAAAGACAACACGCCATCTCATGAGTTAATAATGGATTGGCCACAACGGAGCTACAAAATAAATTCAGAGAGAAATACCCAGCCATGAGTTTGACATTGTAATTACGGGAGTGGAGTGCAGGTTTCTCTTGAAGCATCAATGCATTTTACATGGGTAGGATAGAGTCGTAATCCGATCAGCTGCAACTGCCACAGCAACAGAAGGACCCTAAAAATAGGACCCCTATGGTAATCTGTCTGGATTACTAAATTCAGTGACGGCTTGGCAACAAATCAGGGAAATGTTTGCGGAAAAGGATTTAAATATATCATGAAGTTCTATCTGCATTATGGAGACATCCATAAGGCCCCCAATGCAGAGCTACTGCCTCAAGACTGCTTCCAAACAACCACACTCATTTTGTCAAAACATCACCTTTCTCTCCTGCATTTTGGAATTTAATCCTCTCAAAGCCATTAGTGGGGGGTGGGGCGGGGGATTTTAAAGGGAGTTCACCTGCCCTGTTCTTGGGTGCCTGCCCTGAATCCTCCTAGGTACAGTTTAATTGATGAATGATGTAGAGCTATTGATTAAGAGACAGGATGGAGTCTTGTAAAAACATCATTTAAAATAGATTAAGGTAAGATTTTTTTCTTTCAGTGAGGCTGAAACATGTGTGACACATTCATGGGCGTCCAAACAGAACGCAGCTAAACTCTTGGATGTGTGTTGAAACTGACTGAAGAGAAAGAGGTTTTTATTGACCATGAACTCAGATTCCGAATCTAGAAAATAAAGCAAAGGTAAATCCTTCCGGTGTACATTTTTCTCCGCATGTAGGATTGGTTATTCTGTGGGCTCTCACTGCAGTCTTCTGCTATGTCAGGAAAACTGTGCACAGGGCTTTTGGCTTCTCGGTTCCACATTTCCTTTTCACGTGGACAAAAGCTCCCCCAGGATACCTTCGCTCGGGCCCAAGAGACCCGTGTTACTGTAGTTGGTGCAAATTACTGTCTCCCCATTTCCTTAGGATCCTCTCTCTCTCCAAGACTTTCTCCCCTCTGGTTATTCACCAAAAGCTTCCTGTAGCCTTTCCCTGAAAAGCACTTACAGGAATCGGGAATGAATAAATAACTAATACCGGCAAGCGTCAGCGAGTGCAGGCAACATTTCTACTTCTCTTCCAAGTCCTCTGCCCTGAGATTATTGTATTCAAAATCCGTAACCCTTATCAGAATCTCTCTTGTAATTGCTGTATGACTTCCTAAGTCAGATATCTAGGTGACAGGCCAATGCAAATTTTATATGAGAATATTTTTTAGAATTTTGATTATTCTTCAGAAATATATAAAAGACAGGAAACCATGAATGCGGACGTAAGTGAACATCTTTTTTTAAAATGTGTACCAATTTTAAAATCTTATTTTTTTGTTTTTATTGAAGGAGTCGAGTTACTTTATTAGTGAAGAGTCAGATATGCTGTGATTATCTTCACTTGTGTTTCAGCAAGCTCACCTACTTTCAGAATCCTACCAATATTGGAAATTTTGACACCAGCTAATGAGAGTAGACCCAACACCAATGTGAACTTACATACATGTGAAAAAAGCTGTCAGGAAGGACAAATTATAACCAATGAGTAGCATGTTTTTTAAAACCCTATGATTTTTTTGACATATAAGCAAGACATTTATAACCTTTAACACCATTGTAGGTAATAATATTAAAGCACAAAAAAACATTGTGACATTAACCATAAAGCCTTTGAGCAGTGTTTTTATCAGTAATGAATTTATCTGTATGGCCACTCTGTCTTTGTTATCTTTGACTACATATGCAAGATCTTCAAAAAGTTAAAGGGAAATGTGTAATAAAAAAAATTATGCATGGATTTTAAAATTTTACTCCACCGAAATAAGCTTGTACTTTGATTCAATTTTTTTTACAAACTTTGAATTCCTCTTATACATTGAGACATCCCTGTAATACACACCCATACATTTCTTTTTTTAAAAAGAATTATTTTATTTAACTTTATTTATTTATTTACTTTAATTGGATCGGAAAGGAACAGAGTGAGAGAAAGAGCAAGGGAAAGTGAGAAAGTGAGCTGCCAGGACCAGGACTCAAACTGCAGTCGGCCATGTAAGAATCCAGTACCCTTAACCACCACACCACCTGCAAGCCCCCACACCAAAACACTTCTAGGTTTACTGTACAAATAGGTTCATATTGGTATTTGTTCATATAATTAGGCAGGTAAGTGCTTACAAGATTCTGTTTCACATGATCCAGTGGAATAAAGTTTTCTGGTGAATTTCTGTAAGATATTTGTATGGTATGTAATATTACTGTTATTAATACCAACAATCATACTGCTATTGTTGAGGAAAAGTTGACTTTGTATTGTATTTGTTCTTTCTCCTTTTTCTTTTGGTTCCTTGAATAAGTAAACATTATTTTTCTGTTGATATAGTGACTATCAGACCTAGCTCTTCTTGGCTTCTTTTATTTTATTTTATTCATTTTAGAGAGCATGTGCACACATGTGAGGAAGACAGAGAGAGAAGAGAAGCCCCCTCAACAGGGTGCGCTCGATATGATGAGGTCGTGATCCCCTTCCTCTGGCTCTCTAGCTTGTCAGGATCCTGAGCACGCATGTGCCAAGAGTTTGCTGGCTGACTTGGGGATCCAAACCTGCGTCAGCTCTGTGGCTTCCAGCAGCACAGTTCAGATTCCTGCCTCCTGTCAACAGGAGAGGCCCATTCACTTTAAGTAAGATGCATCTTCCCCACAAAAGTACTAAGCTGCGCACAGGAAAATGGTTGAAACTCCATTTTTATTTTTTTGTTGTTGTTGTTTTGTTTATATTTTTTATCATAAGGCACATGCGCTTGAGAGAGAGAGAGAGAGAGAGAGAGAGAGAGAGAAAGAGAGATGGAAAGTGAGAAATTACTCCAATGAGGGATGACCAGATCATACTCCCTTCTCCTCTCAGGATTTTGGGCATGCACGCACATGTGCCTGCCGCGTTATTCAGGCCAGGACTCCAGCCCTCAGAGTTGGTCCTGTGGGATACAGTGCCTTAACCACCATGCTATCTGTTGGCCCTGTGAATCTCTGTTTTTAAAACATTCTTTTTACTTAATATTCCTTTAGAGCTTCTCTCTTTTTTTGCAGCTCTTTGTTGTTGGTTTTCTTTCCTTTCTTTTTAACTGAAGACCTCTCTCCAGAGTTAATCTTGGTCCTGCCTTAGTTCATTTTACTTAAGCTCCATGTAGATTCTATTTGTGAATCATGCCTGGAGCATTTCATACCTTTCAAGCCTTAAACTCCATCTTGCCAAAATCTTCAGAATTTATTAGCCAAATTAATTTCATTCTACCTTTCAGACATGTGCACATGCTGAGCTAAAGTAAAACAGGCACACGATGACTACAGAGAACGAAGAAAAATGTCTTTCAACATTATATTAAGAAGAGTGAGAGAAACATTCAGGCCCATCTTGAAGGAGGCTGTGGTTTAAAAGATGGGTCTTGAAATATTGGAAGTATTTCTATAGGGAGAAATCAGACATATACAATAAAAATACAGTCCACATAGAGAGTTCTCATAAATAGTTGCTGATAGGATTAGTGGGCATGTCTGTAAAGGGGTCATTTTATTTTCAGTTTATTACCCACAATGAGAAATATATTAGTAGAACATCCAGGTGGTGATACTGACAAGATAGATGCAAATTGGTTTGATCACAGGAAATGGAGAGGAGAGCTAGTGCTAGGAAATTTACTTTTCTAATGATCAAAGTAAAAAGCTGTGGTAGTAAGATTCCCTCATAGAAAAACATATAAAGCATTAAAGAAACTCAAACACAGGATTTTGAAGATAGTTCAGTAGAACAATTGGACTTCAACTCTTGTCCCTAAAGGAAATACCTCTTAGTTTTAGTTTATTTAATTATGTAATCTATTATATATGAAGTACTGGTACTTTCTAGAGGACTTACTCACGAATTGCCTACAACACAGCAATTTCAAAATGTCACCTTAAGATACCTAAGACTGCTATCTTCATAATGATGTCTATCATCAGAAAACAAATTATCCAGGTCTGTACTCTCTCTCCCCCTCCTGAAATGCCCTTGATTTACCATAATGTCTTTTTTTTTTCTTTATAGAGGAGCAGTTCAAAGGGAGTTGAATTGGATAACTTTCTATGACTCACAAAATTGGCATTACTTACGTCTTCTGTTTTTTTACCCAATGTCTTTTTAAAGGAACCCACATAAAAAATTTACACCTGAGGTTAGTATAAGTTGTGTAGAGTGTAGTATAGTAAGGCAGGTTGTTATTCTTTACCTTTTGTTGATATGTGTTGATCAGAAAATGGAACTATGGGAACCAGCAGTTAGCGTAATGGCTATGTCACTGGACTCCCACGTTGTCGAACGCGGTTCGTGTCTCGGACCCGGTGGCTTAAAACTCACGCCGGGCGCGTGTTCGTGCATGCCCAAGATCCCGAGAAGAGAATGGAGGAGAAGGGATTGCAGCGTGACCATCCCCCCTGGGGAGTGATTTCTTGCTTTCTGTCTCTATGTCTCTCTCTGTCTGTCTGGCGAGCACAGGCGCCCTATAGTGAAAATCTCTCCAAAAAAAGAAAAAAGAAAATGGAACTATGTATTTTGGTGTATGGTGTATTTTGTTTTTTCCCTTTACAGTGAAAATATTTAGTTTCAGAATCAGACTAATTGAATTAAGTACTCTGTTTTGGTTACCTGGGAAATATCTAAATATTCTGCTTCTTTTAAACCGGCTTTGGTTGGAACCCACCCATAAAGTTAGTGGCCTAAAAGATTTATTTTTAGCTCATGAGTCTACATTTTGGTAATTTTGGCTTCATTCAGCCTGAGAGTTCCTCATGAGGGTCCTGCCTTGGTTCATTTGATAAAATCCCAAAGGCCAAAGTGAATCACAAAGTCAGCCTGGATTCAATGAGTGAGGAAGGAGACAGACTATCTCTTAAATGGGAAGAGCTACAGAGAAATGTTGGTTTTGTTTCTGCAGCCTGCTGTGCTTCATTTAGAAGATTTCACTTTTGGGATCAGCAGTTGGCGTAATGGTTATGTCACTGGACTCCCATGTAGTCGACTGCGGTTCACATCCTGGACCAGGTGGCTTAAAAGTCACACCAGGCATGCTTAAAACTCACACTCTGGGGGGTGATTTCTCACTTTCTGTCTCTCTGTCTCTCTCTGTTTGTCTGGCGAGCACACGTGCCCTATAACAAAAACCTCTCCAAAAAAAAAAAAAAAAACAGAAGATTGCACTTTTTACTTGACCTTAAATTTGGTTGAATCTTCCTTTTCTTTGGTTATTATGACCCTCATACTGTGGAGTACATGAGATATATATTTATGGTTGAATGATAATTATGAAGTGAATGTTTGTAGCACTACCACTCTAGTAGATACATAACCAGGTTAGTAGTAACCCCAGAGATCCCTCATGTTGCAACCTCATCCCTTATTATGGAAAGAAAATCATCCACTCTGGGTTTTGTAGAGACTTTTGCCTCAGGGCACCTGAGAGAGATAGAGGCAGAGACAGTGAGAGGGAAAGTAAGAAATCACCCCCTAGGGAGATGGGCACACCACAGTCACTTCTCCTTCATACTCCTCCTGGGATTTTGGGTATGCAGGCTCACACACCTGGTGTGTTTCAAGCCATTGGGTCCAAGACTTGAACCATGACTGGCTGTGTGGGAGTTCAGCAACATAACCACTATGCCATTTACTGGCTCCTCCATTCTGATTTTCATAGTAAATTATTTCTTTGCTTTCTGTATGATTTTACTATGCATGTAACAATATAATTTTTTTAAGAGAAAGAGTTTTTTGCTACAGAGTGCATGAGCTCACCAGAGAGACAGACAGAGAGATAGGAAGCAAGAAATATCCCCTCCAGGGTAGATAGCCATGCCACAATCTCTTATTCATTCTCCTCTCAGGATGTTGGGTATGCACACACATGTGCCTGGTATGAGTTTTAAGCCACCAGATCTGGGACTGGAACCTTGGTCGACTATGTGGGAATTCAGTGATGTAACCATTATGCCATCTGCTGGTCCCATAATAATACAATTTTAATTTGCCTGTTAGTGTATTTTTTTTTGAATGGAGTAATACTATGTGCATCCTTTTGAATATTAGTTCATTGACCTGATATTTTTCATAATATTGGATACAACTATAGTTCTGTCCCTTTTCTTGCAATAGAATTTTCCATACACATTGCACTTTGGTGAACATTTGGGTTGTTTTCATATTTTTATTAGTGTAATTTTATTTTTATAATTATAAACTATGTCACTATAAGTTTATAATGCCTTGTTGAGAGAGATTTAAAAATTAAAAAAGTAAATGGAGCAATGTATGATGTTCATAACTGGAAGACTCTTACTTAAAGATGTGAGTTCTCTCAGATCCATTTAGAAATTCATTGTTCTCTCTAGAGAACTTCTCATTTCCCCCAAACTGCCCTCAACACTGCTGCCAAATTCATCTGCCTAAAATACGATTTTTATCTTGTCATTCCCTGTTTAAATCCTACAGTGATTCCCTGTTCTCTAGAGCTGCACTGTTTAATACTGATACCACTAGCCTCATGTGGCTACTTAAATTTAAATTTTAATTAATCAAAATTAAATAAAACTAGAATTCACTTGCAGTTACACTAGCCACATTTCAAGTTTGCCTCAGCCATATTGCTCCTACAAAATCAGATGGTATGGGTAGGAAGCCTTTCCCTCATCCCAGAAAGTTCTACTGACCAGTGTAATGTTCTAGAACTTATTGTCAATTTTGAACTTAGCAGTCACGAAGTTCAGTCTAGAAGGCAATGCGTCAGCCCAATCTGCTTACTCAAAATCCCTCTCAAAGACTGTTTGTAACTTTCAACCCCAATACACTGCTCTCCTTTTCCATTTTGGGATCAAATTGTTCAGCTTTTATTGTAATTCTCTCTCTCTCTCTCTCCTCTCTCTCTCTCTCTCTCTCATAGTTATTTTGCTATCTTTTTTTTTTCAGAGAGTTATTTTGCTACAGTGCACTCACTGCAGAGACAGAGAGAGAGAGAAAGTGAGAAATCACCCCCCAGGGAAGATGGCCATGCTGCAATCCCTTCTCCTCCCTTCTCCTCTCAGGACTTTGCAAACATGCCTGGCATGAGTTTTAAGCCATTGGGTCTGGGACTTGAACCATGGTCGACTATGTGGGAATTCAGTGACGTAATCATTACACCATCTGCTGGTACCACTCTCCTCTTATTAATATTAAATTTCTCTTCTAAACAATAATGATAATTATCTTCAGCACATTATTGTATGTCTATGTATACAACAGTGTATTCTTATTGACCTTTTATGTAGCTGGTTCATGTTGAATATAAATTTCTCAATGAGAGGACTGTAATTGTGGCTTTTATTCATTCCCTCCATACTGTCCATTGCTGGGCTCTAGCCCCCTGATGATAGCCAGTTCCAGTAGATGCCAGCATTGTTATTCCCTCCACAATATTATCTATGCATTGTTGACCTGCTTTTCCAAAGAAAATGCATCTCTCAGCAGCAATGCGGTTCTATGTATCTCCCTTGCCATCACCATCCTCTGTCCTTTAAAATCTGGAAGTTCATACAGGAGGGCTTCCTTTCAATGAACAGTCCTTTAGAAAACTCCTCTCCAAAATTTCCCCCAACAACGGAAAAAGCATGCCTTCCCCTCTCCCACTATCAACTCGGACATCACACCCCTGACCATGACAGCAGTGGTGGCCAAAACTGTCCACTGACTATGTCAGGCCTAATTACGTGTGCAGTGTCACTAGAGTTGAATAATACAAGTTATTAATGGGTTCGTATGCCCTTCATCTCTAATTTCCCAAGTAAAACTCATATGCGATGTTATTGGCCACATGTCATAGGTTGATACGTGCCATATGTAATATTTTCAGAAAGCTTTGTTAAATATTGGTTTAAAATGAATTGGTAGACTCAGTACTCTTCTCAACAATTGAAGTGCCCGTGTCACTGGCAATTTGACCACAGTTGACATTAATGTAGCCTGACTCTCTCCTTTGCCATCCTAGCAGAGAAACCAAGGACTAACTACACTTAGAGGCTTAAAACACACACTCGTCTGACTTTCTTCATCCGAGTACAGGGCTCCTTTTGTTGGTTTGCTGATTATCGTAATATTTTGTAGCAGGGCATTTCATTGTTGATGGCGCTACAAAAGTGATGAAAAAAAAAATAGCAACATGAGCTGCTCGTGGGTCTGTCTGCTATTGTTCCATCTCTGCACCAAAAACAAAGAAGGAAGACAGCTGTTTCAATAAATTCTCTTAGAGATACTATCAGGATAGCCAAGAGTAGTCGAAGTCTGATTTCTGAATCTTCATTAGCCTGAGCGAATCATTTCACCCCTGGTGTTTTGGACCTGAATGTTCATAAGATCCTCTGAGATTCAAATTCAAATTGTAATAGGGCCAGCGTAGAAGAAATGTAAGTGCTTTGTAAATATATAAGAGAAATAATTCACATATTTCCCTAAGAACTGATAGACAGAAGTTGACTGAAACTAAAACAAATAACTGTCTTTAGTTTTTAAACTTGTTTTGTCTGATTTTGAAAGTTACTTTTTTTGAATTAGTAGTAAGTTATCCTGAATCAGTCCAGTAACCGTGTTTACTATCTCTGCTTGTCAAGGAAGGATTTCTATTATATACCTGAAATACATTGTTTTCTTTGACTGGGCACTGTTGTCTCCCAAATTTTAAAAATTACCTTGCTCTTTAGCACCAATGTTCCAGAAAGGGCAGACATCAGACCCTCATTTCTTGGCATTTGACTGCTGTCTGGTCTCCAAGTTTGATTAGTAGAATCGTGTTTTTAAAGGTGCTGTCTTCATTTCCACTTCACCTCGACCCTACCTTGAATTGATTTATTGGCATTTGACCATAAAACTGTAATGAAAACTGTGTTGTTTTTTTTGTTTTAGTTTCGTATCTGATATCATGATGTCTTCCTCTTAAAAACGAAAATGTATTTCAAAGTATTGCCTAGGAGATAAAAATATCTTTTTATGTTAATATTTCTTTGATTGTTGTGGTTTCATTTTGTTTCTAGAGTGGCATTTATTTATGACCAGTATGTTCTCTTTCTTTCAAGAAGTTCTACTTTTCATCCATTAGTATTTGTACAGGCCCTTCACAGAGGAGCAAAATTATGCCCGAGTTATTATTTCTTCTGTATTAAGGATTGGCAAAGGGTAACTGTACATATCTATCTATGTATGCTGTGTGTCTGTCCTGACTGTCTATCCAAAAGGTAAAATGGTATAGTATCAGAATTTAGTTTAGAAGTATAGAGCACATGGTAATGAAACATTTATATTAGGCTTGCTGTGTAAACATCTACAAACTTTTAGACTATTAGTTCTCTACTTACATAGGAGCCCATGGCTTGATTGTATCCTGTAAACAAATTGGTTGAGGTTGTCTTTAATTGGTTTATGTAAATTGTACTTTGAAATATTCCCTTAAAACAATTGATACACTACAAATCGTGACTCATTCGTATTTACATTCTTATTTAGTAAAGTAGTTTCTCTAATGAGTGCTTCTAGGCAACATTTTATTAGCCTAGTATGAGGTACTGAACATACTCAGGAGGGAAAAAGATAGCGTTGACTTCAACATAGTCATTAATTCAGGCTACTTCCCTTTTAGTTAGTTTAGAATAGAGGGGAGTTTGCTAAACCTCTTTTTATTTCCCCCTGCTTCAACACACACAAATAAAATCCTCAAAGTTACAAAACCATACAAAACCCTAAACTTCTTTCCTTTTAAAAACACTACCAGACATACTACGGAATGTGAGGTTGATGAGTTTGGAATATTGATTCTAACAAATGAGTAAAGAGATAGTTATTTTATTGCTACTTTCTAAAAGGTCATTACATGTAATGAACAAAATATAAAAACATACTTTTCTAAAATGATTTCTATTCTTTTGTCTTCGGTAATAATGCCTAGAGGTGGAACATGTTGTTTATAGGCATTAGCATTCATCCCCTGTATTCAGCCAATGGCTTTTCACTCTCTGATAATGGTAAAAGACATGAAGTACCACATCTGGCAATGTGCAAGGGTTTAACATGTTCTTGCATAGGGCCAGGCCACAGCCTACAGTTAGGTGGCTGGCTCTCACATGACCCATCACATGGTTTGAATCTCAGACCTGGAGGCTTGGAAAACCATACTGGGTGTATATGCGTGCATGCTCAAAATCCCAAAAGAGGCAAGAAATGAGGGAGAATGGATAGCAGTGTGATGATGCCTGATGGGGGGAAAGGAGCTTTCTCACTTTTCGTCTCTCTTTCTCTGGCTAGTGCTTGTGCCCCCTGGAAAATTACTTTTTTTTCTTGCTTGATTTTGTGTGTATGTGTGTTTGTATGCGAGAGTGTATAAATGTGTGCACAGGTATAAATAACTCAATTTTCTTGCTGGCAGAAGGTGAATGAAATGGGACAGCCATGATGTCCTCTCCACGCCACTTATTTAAAGAGGGTCCCCATAGCAGTATGGTAATGAGAGCCATGGTCAACACAGTATCTCCTTTTCCGTGACTCATTTGAAGCTCCCCCTAGTTGAGTTTTGAATTTCTTTTCCTCCAACCCTCAACTCCATGACAAAAATTGAACCTGTTTCTGATGACAGAATACTAAGTTGTTCAAGGAAAACAAGTCTTTCTTTTCAAGCCAACACAGTGGATGACATTTTGTCCCATTTTATCTGGCTCCTAGTACTACTTAATGCTTTCAGATTATAATTACTCTCTGTGATTGTGGACACATTGATAGCCTTATGACATTGTGTGTAAGAGTAGAATTATTTTCCTTCTACCTCTCTGATAAGACCTACCACAGATCTTTGATAAGACTATGGCTAAATTGGAAATCATTTCTAATTGTTTTAAAATCATTATTTTGTTGTTGATGGTGGTTGAGGAATTATGGTGCTTTATATCTTTCCATGTATATCTCTATGTTTGTCCATCTGTCCATCTATCTATCTATTTATTGAGTTACTTAACTAGTCCTGACATGAAGAACCATGACTGATCTGACAAGGTACCACTCACTTTAATACATATGGGTATAGATGTAGCACTTTTATAATCCATGATTACTGAAGAGGGATTTCCCAAGGGACCTTTATTGTTAATAAATGGAGATAAGTTAGGAAACAGGGAGGATTTCCATATCCTTCCTTTCATACATCCATCTCCTTTACTAATAAGTGTGATGCTATTATCTCACCACAAATGGAGTGGCAATTTGATGCTGTCTTCTTAGCAGTGGTGATAGATTTGTGCTAATTTTTTCATGCCCTCTTTTCCACATGTCTGCCCAAGGTAAGATTTATAATCTTAGTCTCATAATGCATTAGGCAAAACAAGTGGACCAAAGAGTCTCACCTCCCCCTGCAAAGGTGACATAAGAGAATGATTCTAACTTAGGACCTCTATGCACTGCCTTTTTAAAAAATTTTATTTTATTTATTTATTTTATGAGAAAGAAAACAAGAAAAAGAAAAAGAGAGCAAGAGAGATATTTTTGGCAAACTCTTGTGGTTGTTCCCCAGCCTCCCAGCCAGTCAGGGTCATGGGTGTGTGCAGGCACACTTGGCATGTTCAGATTGACCCAGGATCCAAACCCAGGGCCTCGAATATGGCTCCAGCATTGAGCAGTGGATCCTGACCACTCGCACCAAGAGGCTGAGCCCTGTACCACTGCTCTCTCAGCACAACACTACATAAAGAAATTAAAAATAAATAACACACACACACAAAAGTAAAGGTGGTTACGGGAACAAAAAAAAGGGTGCCATTTTTCTTTTCTTTGCTTTCTTTTTTTTTTTTTTTTTGAGTATGCATAAACTATTTATTGAGGGCTTTTAAATATTGACCATATATCATCGGCCCCTAACTCTTAAGTCTTTCTCCTCTTGATACTATGATTTTTTGACAGCAGGGATTGTAAATTGTATTTATATTTATTTATGTTGATGTTTTCACACTGAGCACAGGAAATAAAATACAGGGGCTTAATGCATTTTTAACTGAGTGAATAGTAGTGTTGTAGGCACTACAGAATACAATGATTAGCTCAATTGTTAGCACTGGGGATAAAAAGCAAGGTAAAAAAGTAAGAAAAGGAAAGGAATGGTTACCAAAGTGTGGTGGAAGGCAGACCAATTACTCATTCATTTGTCTTAGTCTGATCTCCAAGAGAAGAGCAACTACAGTACACATACAATAATGTATTGATTAAGAAGTGATTCCAGGGAACCAGCAGTTAGAGTAATGGCTATGTCGCTGGACTCCCATGTAGTCGACCACGGTTCGTGTCCTGGACCCGGTGGCTTAAAACTCACGCCGGGCGCATGTGCGTGCGTGCCCAAGATCCCGAGAGGAGAATGGAGGAGAAGGGATTGCGGTGTGACCATCCCCCCTGGGGGGTGATTTCTCGCTTGCTGTCTCTATGTCTCTCTCTGTCTGTCTGGCGAGCGCACGCGCCCTATAGCAAAATCCTCTCCAAAAAAAAAAAAAAAAAGAAGTGATTCCAGGGAACACTAGAAAGGGAGTAGTAAATTTCTACAGAGAAAAGGAAGCAGTCACTGAAAAAGAATGTCTTCAAGTAAGCGCCCCCTGTGGGTGACTGGGTTACAATGCTTGTGGGGAGATCTGAGACAGAAACAGATGCCTGAGTTCTGTCTGTCCCTAAGGGGTGATGGAGCTGGAGTGTTTAAATCCTGTCTTATCCTGTTCAGACAGCTAGAAGAAAACTGCATACACTTGGTTTATAATCCACAGACATTTATTTGTCACTGTTCTGGAGATGAAGAAGTCCAAGATTAAGAAATCAACCAATCCAGATGATGACCCTCTTCTGGTTCAGAGAGGAGTATCTTTTCACTTTAACCTCACATGATGGAAGGGGCAAGGAGCCTCTCTTGAGCATCAATCCAATTCATGACGGCTCTGCCATCTATGACTTAATCACTGCCCAAAGGTGCCACCTCCTAATACCATCACCTTAGGAGTTAGGATTCAACATGTGAATTCTAGGGGAACACAAACATTTAGACCATAGCACATCAAACTCTTCTTAGTGGTTGGCTGAGAGTGCTCCCTGGAGATAGTTTCCTGGCACCTCTCTCCTGCTCTCCAGAAGAGAAAGATGGTTTCCAGAGGCCAGAGACAGTTCCCAACCTAAGGAATGCAGGCATTGTAGGGTGGGAAGTAGGATTAGCATGCAGAGTTCCACAGAAAGCACATCCGTTACTACATATTATTTTAAAAAGACATAACTATTATCTTTTCCTTAAGTTTGTGTGTATTATTTTTTTTCCCCAATGGTTACTACAGAGTTTGAACATAAATATTAGGTTCTTGGGAGAGTTGTGACATATTTTTCTATGCAAAAATGCGTCATGAGTTTCCCAATGACCTGATACTTTTTCAGTTTTTGGACCTGACCACTTATTAAACAGAACTATGCAGTATTAATTTTGGTCTAAGTACATTAGAAATATTAAGGATGCCATGAACTAAGAAAGTGTGCAAACCTCTTTAAATTTATGTGTGTCCTTGTAAGAGTACCCTTTCTGTGGGTAATGTTTATGGATTATATGAGTCTATGAAAATAGACCTCCCTTCTGTAGATTGAAGTTATTTGGAATTTCAGAAGCAGGAGAAATCTCACATAACTACGCACACCCTACATTTCTGTATAAGTGGCAAACACGTATCATATGTTGATGTGCTTTATATTTCTGGTAACAGAATATATTTTTTATGTAAAATGTGGCCAACTTTATCTTCATATCATTTTTGTCCCTCAACATACTCAGGCCCCTTGACATTAACTGAGGTTCTGTTCTTCCCTTGGCATTTTTGCTCAGATTAAATAAGAAACCAGCTCTGGGTTGAAATCTTCCTACTTGTACATTGTATACTAAACAGCATATAGGAAACTATCTAGCTAGTATGATGAACATACAGGTCAATGTGATTGTTTTTGTCTCATGTATTGCTCTGGTTACGATTCCAACTGTGTGTCTCCATTTTCACATTTAATTTTATACACATTTATACATTATTTTAATTTTATACATAATGTGTGTGTATGTGTATACACATACATATACATTTAATTTGCCAGAGGCCAGAGATAGTATATAGTCATGAGAGGGACAGAGATAGAGGGAAAGTATAAAAGCACCTGCCCCCAGCCATCCTCCTATACTTTCCCCCATGGAGGATGGTTATGGTGTAATCCTTTCTCTATCTTTCCCTTCTTTCAGAATTTTGGGCCCACATACACCTGGCATGTTTTTAAAGCCTCTGAGCCTGAGACTCAAACCACACAGTAGGTTAGGTGAAATCCAACTGCCTTAACCCCCACTTCATTGGCTGGACCATTTTATATGCTATCAAAGTCATTTAAAATGATTCTGGAATAGGTGAAGAATATATTAAAAAAAAAACCAGAGAGAATGATTAATAACTGAAAAGAACTGAGTATATGACAAGCTAATAAAACATATTATAGTCATAATATTCATAAGCAGAATATAATAGAGCCTGTCATAAATTTATCACACACGAGGCCCTCTATGGTATACGGGTCTGCATCCATGTCATCTCAACAGCGCTGTGATGATGGCGGTTCTATCATTGTCCCATTTGGATCACATTTGGCTGGTAGCACTATCTGCTGCGGCCATCCATGTTCCCTAGGGCCTTTCCATGTAAAGGGTGGAGCTATGACTTCTAACTGCCAGACTCCAACCTCTTTGCCCAGGGGCATCTCTAATGGCTGGAGCCAGGTCCGCCCACTTGCTCAGCAACATGGACATGCAGAAAAATCAGCACAACCTGTTACTTATGTACCTTATTAGTATTTCCGGGGATAACATCCTGAATAAACTATCTGCAAGCAAATCTTCATTTCAGGATTGTCTCCTGGAAGGACCCAAACTAAGACACATCTGTGACTTCATTTGCACATGTATGCACACACAAATCTACCACCACCTGAAACCAGAGGAACACATAAGAAGTGTGTATTGTATATCTGGAACTCAGAAATGATCACTTCAGCCTCACATAGGAAGGGTTCCTCAGAAAGAAATCTAGAAGATGAGCATGTATTTCACTTGAGAAAAGGCTCTAACAGAACAGATTCAAGTTAAGAAAAGTCATCAAACCCATTACCTACTCACGTAGAACAAGAGGAGGAAGAAGAGGGTGACCACACTTCACAAAAGCACAGCCATATCATACTGTGGTCACATACAAGTGAGAAATGAATGGTAAAAGTAATCAGCTACTTACTGACTCTGGTTTTCTCCCAACCATTGGCAATATTGCTGTGGGGAGATAATTAGTAAATTAATTTAAATCTGATGTGCTCAGATTTGAAATGTGGCAGCCATTTTATTCTGGAAGGATGGGTAGCAGGGGCTATATTGGGTTGCCTGTTGACACACAGGTAAAACACACTCACATGCAAAGCTGTCCTTATTGGGGAGGTAACTTGTTTGCACTGGTCTAGAGAAAGTGTTAAAAGAACTCTTCTGTGCTTAATAGTACTACATTTTTTTTGTTTGTTTGTTTTCTTATTGATGCTGTATCTCCCAGGCACTGGCATTTCTAAGGACTGTGATTGACAGTGAACTTGGATGAAAATGAGGTTTCCTCAAATCCTTAATTTATTTTGATCTGTTTAACCTTTAGAAATATTTAATTGTTGGCCAATTTTACAATATGCTCTAAAAATTTCTCTTCCTCCCTGATTACATTTCTATTTTATTGTAATTTAAAATATTATTTTATGGTAGGAGTATGCATGTACATGTATTTTAAAGTAAACTAATGATCATAAAATATTATTTAATCTCTGACTGCCTGAAACTAGGTACGATCTCATCTGGCACCCTGTTCAGAACTGAATGGACTCACAGTGCACGCTAGGAGTATGAATGTTCATTGGTATATTATGGTATATCATTTATGCTTAAAAAAATAAATAAATAAATTATGCAGAGAAATTACCCAGCATTGTAAGAGCTCTGTTTTCAACTTAATCATTTTCTCCAGTTTCCTTCCTCTTTTTAATCTACTTTTTCCATATCTCTGAATTTTTTTTTTTTTGAGAGGTTTTTGTTATAGGGCACGTGTGCTCACCAGAAAGACAGAGAGAGACAGAGAGATAGAAAATGAGAAAAGAACCTACCCCAGGGGGGATGGCCATGCCGCAATCCCTTCTCCTCCATTCTCCTCTCAGGATCTTGGGTACACACGCACAAGCACCCCAGAGCCACTGGGTCTGGGACTTCAACTGCAGTAGACTACATGGGAGTTCAGTAACATAGCCATTATGCTGTTGGTCCCTCTGAATTTTTTTTTTAATTTTATTCATTGTCATTATTTTACCTTATTTTATTTTTTTAATTTTTTTGAATTTGTTCAGAAAGAGACAGAAGTCAGAAAGCAAGCTGCCAGATCCGGGACTGGAACCACGGTCAGCCATGTGGGAGTCTAGCCACGTTAACTACCACACCATCTGCCAGCCCTGGATATTTGTTTTTAATGACATAGAAAGATGAGATAGTTTAAGATCTCAGATGCCAGGACATTTTATAGAACCGGCTCACTCTGACTAGAAGGAAAGATGGCTTCCGGAAGCTGAGGCAGATCATCTGACTTCTGGTTGAACAGCTGAAAGGAAATGCATGTTGTACACAAGTGCTACTCTGAAAGCAGGAAGTGGCCTTACTGCCATTCACTTGCTGTGTGACTGTAGGATACTTAATTAGCCTCTCAAGGCTTTACTTGACTGTCTTTCAGAGGGAATTGGTAAGATTTATCTTGCAGAATGATTGTAAATAGGAAAGAAGATGATATATGGGGAAGAACTTTACAAAGAGAGTTGTATAAATGCAAAGTTATCATCATAACTTGCTTAGCAAGGTGGCAATTGGCAATTTACAGATTGCTTTAATATGCATGGTTTAATTTGATTGTCTGAATTTTCATAATAAGTAGAAACCCCCTATTGCACAGATGAGAACCCTGAGGTTCTGTGAGATCAGGTAAGTCCTGGGTAATCAAGTTTACAATGTAAGAAATTCAATAGAGGGCTCAGACGGGGCCGCATTAGTAACAAACTGGACTCATAGGGAGGTCTTGGGTTTGCACCCTGGGGCCTCTCCGCATGCTGGACGTCAGCACAGGCCTGCGATCTGGGCAAGCTGAGTCCGTGGTGTGGATGGCAGCAGGAGGATTCTGTTGGGTGTGCTACCTCTCCCTCCCTGAAGCATACCAGACTTGAGCTGTGAAATATTGCTTTCCTTGACTAAAACTGAAGATTTTCTGTTGAGCCTTCTCCCTCCAGATTCATTTCTTGTAGGTAGGACTACCTCTGTCTTCTTCTCTCCATTTCTGTCTGTTTCCCTGTGTCTCCCTGTGTCTTTTAATTTAAAAAAAATTTTTTTAAGATAAAGTATTCTCTGGGCTCTCAAGCCCCTCCTTTATTGTGCTATTTTGTGTTTTTCCCCATTCCATTTAGAAAAGTCATGAATCCGGGACCAGCAGTTGGCGTAATGGCTATGTCGCTAGACCCCCATGTAGTAGACCACGGTTCTAGTCCCGGACCAGGTGGCTTAAACTCACACCAGGCGGGTGTACATGCATGCCCACGATCCCGAGAAGAGAATGGAGGAGAAGGGATTGTGATGTGGCCATCCCCTCTGGGGGATGATTTCTCGCTTTCTGTCTCTCTGTCTTTCTGGCAAGCACACGTGCCCTATAGCAAAAACCTCTCCAAAAAAAACAAAAGAAAAAAGTAAAGATAAAGAAAAGTCACAAACCCAAGCCCATCCTGCAATAAATAAACTTTTAAAAAGAAACTGAATAGAAATGCTTGCCTCTTGAATTTGAGATTCAAATTTAAATTATCATTGTAACTTAATTATTTATCTCTCTCTGTTTCTGTCTTTCTCTCTCTCTCTCTCACGCACACACATATACACACACACACACGGAGAAAAAGAGAGCAGAGAGAGTAAGCTCTAACAGATCTCATTTGGAGACCCTCTGTGCCCTTGCGTATCAGCACTGATTTTTGTCTCGAATCGTGACCTAGCCAAGATTTTTTGAGGTCTCCTGTCTAATGTTTACCTAGGCATCTTTGCAGTAGTTTTGGCTTTTGCTGAATGCTAGCTGTCTGCTCTATGTCTGGAGGTTGCTCCTGGTGTGCAATGGATTTTCCTGGTTATTCTATGTAACGATAAAGGCTCAACGGATGTGATGAAATTCCTTATTTGGCCCGGATCCATAGCTAGAAGTTAAGAGAGCTGGATCCCACAGGGCCAACTGCATTTTGAATGCTGGTCCTGGTGGCTTGAAAAACGTACTATGTGTGCATGGACCCCAAATCCCAACAGGATGGAGAAATAAGAGAAGAAGTTCTTAGCTCCCTCCTCTCCACCCTGTTGAGTGCATTCACCCTCTTGTAGTTAAAAATAAAATAAAATAAAAAAAATCGCAATCGCATATTAGGCAATTTGGCTTCTCAGTGTTTTACAGTCATATTTACTATCTTAGGCTCCCCTCCCCCCTTATTTCTTGTTCCTCTGTCGCTAAATTTTTTCCCCCAAAGTTCGTTTATTTATTTATCTCTCTAAGAGAGGGAGAGAGGTTCTCCTGTTGCTTTCCACCCCTAGCCTCAGCTAGAGCAGATCACGGGTATGAGCATGACCCCTCCTCAACCCCCTGGCATGCACAGAGAGGTCGCAGGACATGAACCCTACATTTTCCCAAATAGGTCCAGCTTTGTTAGTGCTGCACGCCTGCCTGACCTCTTTTTTTTTTTTTTTTTTTAACCCTTAACTTCTACTTGCTTTTTAGTTCACCTACATGGCCAGTTTTTGTCCTTTCCTGTGCTGAGCTTATTATCAATCTTACTGTTTTTCCTTTACTCAAGCTCCCAGAACCTTGCCTTCATCCCCAGTATCCTGACAACATGAGCCCAGACTAGAATGTAGGTTCCATATGGGGAGGGAGGGTGATGTTTCAACTCTAAATTCCCAGCGTCTGAAGGGCTCCCAAGGAGTGAGCTTATAATAGATAAATAATGTGTATATATATATATATATATATACACATTTCTTTCTTTATATTCTTTTGAGAGAGATTTTTGCTATAAGGCACATATGCTTGTCAGAAAGAGACAGAGAGACAGAAAGTGAGAAATTACTCCCCAGGAGGGATGGTGACACTGCAATCCCTTCTCCTTCATCCTCTCAGGATTTTGGACACACAGGCACACGCGCCTGGTGTGAGTTTCAAGCTGCCAGGTTCAGGACTATGTGGGAGTCTATGATGTAACCATCATGCCATCTGCTGACCCAGTAAGTATATACAGAATGAATACATCGAGGTGTTCCCTCAGAGGGATTCTCATACCAATTAGAACAGCAATTTCTGTGGTACATATATTTTTCTCATCCCATTATATATTTAAACTAGATTTAGGAAAATTATAATGCAATTGTTCTTAAGTTTAACCAAAAGCATATTTTAAATGCGTTATATATTCTTTGACATTTATATTACTTCCCTTAAACAGAGCACTTGGCTACAAATTCACTTACCTCTTTTTTTTTTTCCATTGCTTTTGTTTAATTTTTTTTCTTTGCCCTGGAGATTGCTGTTGTGCTAGACGTAGGCATATTCTGAAACTTCATTTAAAAATTAATAAATGTGTTTAATTGAAAAATAAGAACTCCCATGTTTTCATGAGCACTGGGCAGATATTTTCCTGCTAACCTTTATCTCCAGTTTCTTCTTCTTTAATGTCACTCTCTAGAATTGCTTGATCAACGAAAGCGTGTCTCTTGATGAAAACAGACTGTTCCTCAAAGAACAAATTAAGGACTTGCAGTCCTGGAGGTAAAACACTGCGAGTTCATCATGCAGTGCTGTAAAACAAATGTGTTGTGTGCCTGGCAACTCTGTCTCACAATCAACAGGAAGCCTGAACCGCCACGATGGGCTGATTTGCACATTTTCATCAGGTACTTGCAAATGCAATCAAAACAAGCCAATAGGACTGGAGGCTTTTTGTCTTGG
>NW_006205908.1:568884-589221 GCF_000334495.1 Tupaia belangeri chinensis
ACACTGCAATCCCTTCTCCTTCATCCTCTCAGGATTTTGGACACACAGGCACACGCGCCTGGTGTGAGTTTCAAGCTGCCAGGTTCAGGACTATGTGGGAGTCTATGATGTAACCATCATGCCATCTGCTGACCCAGTAAGTATATACAGAATGAATACATCGAGGTGTTCCCTCAGAGGGATTCTCATACCAATTAGAACAGCAATTTCTGTGGTACATATATTTTTCTCATCCCATTATATATTTAAACTAGATTTAGGAAAATTATAATGCAATTGTTCTTAAGTTTAACCAAAAGCATATTTTAAATGCGTTATATATTCTTTGACATTTATATTACTTCCCTTAAACAGAGCACTTGGCTACAAATTCACTTACCTCTTTTTTTTTTTTCCATTGCTTTTGTTTAATTTTTTTTCTTTGCCCTGGAGATTGCTGTTGTGCTAGACGTAGGCATATTCTGAAACTTCATTTAAAAATTAATAAATGTGTTTAATTGAAAAATAAGAACTCCCATGTTTTCATGAGCACTGGGCAGATATTTTCCTGCTAACCTTTATCTCCAGTTTCTTCTTCTTTAATGTCACTCTCTAGAATTGCTTGATCAACGAAAGCGTGTCTCTTGATGAAAACAGACTGTTCCTCAAAGAACAAATTAAGGACTTGCAGTCCTGGAGGTAAAACACTGCGAGTTCATCATGCAGTGCTGTAAAACAAATGTGTTGTGTGCCTGGCAACTCTGTCTCACAATCAACAGGAAGCCTGAACCGCCACGATGGGCTGATTTGCACATTTTCATCAGGTACTTGCAAATGCAATCAAAACAAGCCAATAGGACTGGAGGCTTCTTGTCATGACTCAGCCTCTTGGATTTTTCCCCCTTTTAACAAGTCACTTCTTTGACAGGAAATGAATATGTTGAATCTTTGAAAGCCATTTCAAATTCCCAGTTCTGTCTGAGGGTATGAATGCACTTTAATAAAAGCGACCTCTCAAGGAACAGCATGGCGTACTGTGTAGAACAGAGGGATCGCAGTCCCTTCCCTCCTGTGTCTGTGTCTCTCTTCTTCCCTCCTTTCATCACTTCCCCCACGCTCCCATCTTCAGCCTTTTTTTCTCTTTCCTTTATATTCACTTCGAATAGTACAAATTTTGTACAGAATGAGTGCATGCTTATGGACAATATCTAAAGGAGGAAAAATATTAATTTATTGGTAAATTACTTGTATTCACTCCACAAATTCTTTCTGGGGGTGACTTCTGTGGGCCAAAAAGTCTGTTAGACATAAACATAAGTTTCAGTAAATCACAATCTATATTGCAATACAGTTTAATAAACCACATTTTTGTATTATTTTCCTTTGAGAGAGATTTTTGCTATAGAGTGCATGTGCTTGCCAGAGAGACAGAAAGCAATAAATCTCTCCCCAGAGGGAATGGTCATGACGCAATCCCTTTTCCTCTATTCTCCTCCTGAGACTCTGGGCATGCACACACGCACCCAGCATGAGTTTCAAGCCACCGGGTCCAGGACTTGAACTGCAGATGGTCATGTGGGAGTCCAGTTCCTTAACCACTACACCACCTGCTGGTCCCACTACATTTACTATTTAAATGACTGTTTTCTAAACAGAGTTCTGTTACTCAAGGTAAAAAGCATGTCAAAAATCTATTAACTGTGTTCTTCACCAAATTCTCTATGTTTGTTTGAAGGGTGAAGACCTACTCCTTTATAATGTAAAGAATTTAGAGTGGCTGGCTGAAGAGAGAAAACTATTTTTTTTTTCTTTGTTTTTTTGAGAGGTTTTTGCTATAGGGTGCTTGCGCTCACCAGAAAGACAGAGAGAGACAGAGAGATAGAAAGCGAGAAATCACCCCCCAGAGGGGATGGCCATGCCACAATCCCTTCTCCTCTATTCTTCTCTTGGGGTCTGGGGCAAGCACGCATACGCACCCGGCGTGAGTTTAAGCCACCACGTCCAGGACTCGAACCACGGTCGACTACATGGGAACCCAGTGACATAACCATTATGCTAACTGCTGGTCCCAAGAGAAAACTCTTGATGCCACAAATCATTCCTAATGTCAGTCAGCCCTGCATCATCGGCATACACATGCTCAGTGAGGTCACCAGAGGCAAACTTGGAGCCTCCTCTCTCTGTCAGTCAGTTTTGCTGAACATCAAGTTTTATCTCTGTGTCATCACCCAATGTCCTGAAAAAAACATATCAAACTTTATTTCTTATCCAGAATGGATCAGAGGATTTAAGAACGGACTATTCATTTATCTGCATTGATGCTAATTAACATATTCATCATTTTATACCTCAAATTAGATCTTCCTCCACAAGAAAGTCTATTTAGACTTTTTATATAGACTCATCATATTATCATTTTGGAATTGCTTAGATATCACAGACTGCACACCTCAGCCACTCTACACTACCTGGTGGTACGATGAGAGCATAGTTACTTATGTCGTGTCTGCGATTCTCAGGTGTTCTACTCTCTCAACACTTTGAAATCCTTAGGAGTCCTGTGCTATAAATTTATCCTCCAAGGATCAACATGAAAAATGGGCTCTTTTGTTAAGGATTAGGTCTTGCAATAAAGGAACTGGTTTATAAATACAGTTATGTGCTTTATTCTGTTATGCATCAAATTGTTTCCCTCTCAAAATACTATGCCGAGGGACCGCCAGATGATGCTGTGGTTAAGGCCACTGGACTCCCACATGACTGATCGTTGTTTGAGTCCTGGATCTGGCAGCTTGCTTTCTCACTTTCCTTCTCTCTCTCTCACTCTGTCCCTCTCTGGTCAACTTAAATAAATAAATACAGTTAAATAAAATAATTCTTTAAAAAATAATAATATAGTGAGAACTTTGCAAAACTAACTGCAAATCGAGAAAGTGTTGTACTTTTGTATCCTCTAAGAAACAGGGGAGGTTAGGATTTGAACCTACTAACAAGACTAAATTAGGGTGGTAACACTGCTATTTTCAGGGAATTTAGATGGATAATTTATCTCCAGCAGATACAAAATGATAAAAGTATTCACGTTTGATCCATTCATTCTGAAACTAAAATCTGTCTGCAAAGTTTATGAATAACCCCAGAATTCTGAGTGTTCTTATCTCTATTTATGCTGCAGAGGTAGCTATAAGATAAGTAAAATTTCCAGCAGCCACATTCCTATTGATTATGCATCAACAGAAGCTGGAAGATTTTATTTGTTCTCCCAAGTGGATTGTATAAGCCTGGTTCAAACAACATGCCCATGCACAGTTAAATGAATCAAGCTTTTTAAAAAGTTGACAATACAAAAAAAAAAAAAAAAAAAAAGGACGTGCAATTCTACATTTAAGGGTCTGAGAATACATCTTTGAAAACAAAATACAAAAACCTAGGCCTCCAACATCCTCTGCTGTATAGGGCAACAATGCAAACAACTACAGGGTCTTAAGAGGAGATAATAGAGAATGAAATAGAGCAAAACTGTGAAAATTTAATGAACAACGTTAATAAAAGTTTTGCTATGTGGGAAAATCTGACATTTCCAGATGTAAACTGCAGAACCAAATTGACCTCAAAACATGTATGCTTAAGAGCAATGCAATAATGATGCCTTTAATCTTAAACGGGCTAGTTGCTTTTCCAAGCACTTAATATATCATTTAATATTTGCTCATACTTTTTTAGTTGGACTGTCTTATTTCATTTTACAGATAAGCAATCATAAGCTTAAAGCAATGTCATTCCTAGGGTAAAACAACTAACCAGCTGTAGGTTAGAGTTGATCCATAATAGGATTCCAAAGCCAATGATCTGTACTATAGCTGTTAACAGAATGTCCGTCGTGGCGGATTGATTAAAGGCTCTGGATTCCCACATGATTGACTGCAGTTTGAGTCCCAGACCTGGTGGCTTGGTTTTGCCTGTTTCCTTTCTCTCTCTGTCTTTCTCTGGTCAAATTAAAAAATGATAATAACAAATGGAGTTAAATAAATAAATACATATATATATATGTATATATGTATTTATTTTTTTTATTTTTTATTTTTTGGAGAGTTTTTTTTGTATAGGGTGCGTGTGCTCGCCAGATAGACAGAGATAGAGAGACAGAAAGCGAGAAATCACCACCCAGGGGAGATGGCCATGCTGTAATCCCTTCTCCTCCATTCTCCTCCTGGGATCTTGGGCACGCACGCACACGCGCCCGGAGTGAATTTTAAGTCACTGGGCCCGGGACATGAATTGCGATCGACTACATGGGAGTCCAGCGACATAGCCATTACGCCAATTGCTGGTCCCAATAAATAATTTTTTGAAACAAAAGTTGACCATCTTTCAATGGAACAACAACAAGAAAGAACACATTATGTATCTGCAAAAATTTCCGTAGCACCACTGATTAATCACTAGAATAGTAAGATCATTAAAAATTTACATTTTTCAACTAAAATTATCTTAGAGTCAAAGACTCAGTGGACATAAAGACTTGATACAGTTCAAAGAACACCTATTTTAACACCGCATCCATTACCATTTAAGAGATAGGAACATCCTGCAGTCCATAGGCGTTTGTGACCGGGAAGAGTGCTTTGAAAACATCTTCTCGTAATGTGATTTTTATAGGTAAGAGCTTTAGCTTGCCTGTCTCCTTGGAAGGAAGAAAATGAGATCTGGAGATTAGGTGCCACAAACCATTTCTAACGTATATCTTATACAGCTTTATTTTTTGATTGCTAAAAACTATCAATAAATGGTTTTACTGGGGTAAGTACTGCCCAGCTGGACACCTGTCATAGCTTTGCTCTCCTTGGTATTATGAGACATAGGTTCTATAACCAATCTGTTGCTTCAGTACACCATTGTTCCAAAGATCCCTTGTTCTTAATGAACTATGCAGGGATGTCTTTTTCCTTATTCTAAGAAAAATAAAAAGAGAAAAGAAAACCTTCCTTCAAAACAAGTGGGAAGCTGATATTAGCATCTTGCCTTGATTCTTTGACTTTACAAATTGTGCTCTTTCAAAATGCTCTCAAAAATAACTAGAGACCCAGGTGCAGTGACACAGTGGCAAGGCACTGTTCTAGGCTGGGACTTCATGGGCGGCCCACATTTGATTCCTGGACCAACCTAAAAGGCTTTATTTCTAGATAGCCAGGATGGTGGAGGAAGAGAATTGGAACATGGTGAGACTCTATAAGAAATAACTCTCTCTCATGAATAAATAAATGAAATAATAAAAAAATCCAGTGGAATCAAAACATGTATAAAATCCAAACATATACACAGAGACAGCAAGTCTGAAAATCCAGTGTTCTTCCGACTTTGCTCTTCCTGGGTTACCATGAAGATGCTTGCTCCACCTACATCCTACAGGTACTATTGTTCATGGTGCATTTTGTAAACATTAATGACTTAATTTTGATTTCAGACACAAGAATGCATATAAATAAAGGGAATGGTTTGTGGAATGGTGTACCCTAGCAGAGTTAAAAAAGAAAAAAAGGAAAAGGAAAAGAAAGCTAGTAGAACTAATATTGAATGTACACAGCATAATGTAAAGATGAAGAAGATGATTATCTGTGATTTGATCATTATGCCCCACATACATGTTGTGAAAGCTTTAATGTACATTCCCCAAAACAATAGAAAAATTTTAAAAAGTAATTACTTATTTTCCTTAAACAGCTTAAGCAATAGTATGTTTGAAATTCTCTGTATTTCATTTTTTTTAAATGATTTTTTTGCTATAGGGCATGTGCACTCCTGGAGAGACAGACAGACAGTGAGGAATGACCTCCCAGGGGGGATGGCCACGCCACAATCCCTTCTCCTTCATTCTCCTCTCAGGATTTTGGGCACGCACGCACACACATCTGGTGTGAGTTTTAAACCATAGTCGACTACATGGGAGTCCAGCAAAGTAACTATTACACTATCTGGTGGTCCCCTGAAATCCACTGGTTTTTATACAACTGAAAGATATTAAATTAAATTCACTACTATGAACAGAAAACAGTGTTCAAGTCTGTGCAACTTAATGTCATTTGCTTCAAAGTTCCAACATCTTCCTATCTAGACCTGCCAACTAGACGATACCTATCCTCCTCATCCCACCCCCTTCTCCCTACCGCCATCCCTCAATGCCACAATCTTAGTGGGAAAGCAAGTTGAAATAAGGCCTGTTTCTGAATTCAGAGCTCCCAATTACCTGTTCAGTTATTTTTACTTCCTGTGAGTTTTGTGAAATCTTAGGAGATTTTCAACATCTGAAGAAGGTTAACGCCTGGGTTCCCTCTTTTCTTCATTATGCTTATCTTACAGGACCACCTTCACTGTGGCTGCTTTTTAACCCGTCCTTGAGAGATAAATCCAACAGGGAAAATAAAAAGAGGCATGTTCTGGGTCTACCCCAGAAACAATCTATACAAAATGATGGACAACGTCCCACATCAATGCAGCTCTGCAGCTGATACAGGGAAAACTGTTGCTCTCTTGGCCCACAGTTCTTTTCAGGTCATTTGTGCCACCAGTGCCTGAGCTGAGTGATAGTGTGTCAGGCAGAATGGCTGCTAAGTTTGATGGGCCAGGTTGAAACCTCAATTTCCTGAAAATTTAACAGCAACAAGAAGTCATTAAAATAAATAACAAAACAAACATACAAGAACAAAAGGGAGGGGAGAAGAGTGGTAAGGTAGAGAGACAAATGGGAACTAGTTTGGTAGAACACCAAAACTGGAGATGAGGGAATGAGAGAGGAAACCCAACACCATGCAGATTTATGATGCAAAACCATAAGCAGGCTCTGAAATTGAGAGTCCTGGTACAGGTGGGGCTGCAGAACCAGGGTTGGATGCTGAGTGAGTAGCAAATAACCTACCACTCCTCACTGTCTCTACTTTTTCTGCAATTGGGTAATTGCCTTGACCTGCGTTCTTACCCCAATCACAGCAGAATCTTGGACAAGCACAATGAAAGCCAAAAGAAGGATGGGAAAAGCCACCTCCTAAATGGTGAAATCTCGACCAGCTGTCTTCATGTGTTTGACTCAGGATCTGGAAACTTCTCATACCTCTCAGACAGAGGATTGGAATATTCCTTTGTGAGAAACTGACCATCCCAACTAACGAGGTCCCTGGAACAAAATTGCCCAGTAGGCTTCTATACAATGAAGTCCACAAAAGAGCCTTTGACAATAGGCACACAGCCCAGACAAGAGTGAGAAAAAGTCAGTGAAAGTTAAAAGGAGAGAAATTGGAAAATCAAATGGGAAAAGGAAAGCTAAATTCAGGGAATCAAACAGAAACAAAGAGTGTAAAGATTTACGAGGGAAATGGGTCTAGCTTATATTATCTAAATTAGTCAGCTTGCTCATTAGATTTAGTCAAAGAAACTTTTAGAGAAGCTGTGAACCAGCAGTTAGCGTAATGGCTAACAAGGTAGCTTTTGGGCAAAGGCATGAAGGGAAGTGAGTTAGCTCATACATGTGATATCTGGGAAAGCTTATTCCAAGCAAATAGAACAGCAAAAGGAAAGGACCTGAATGGTAATGGGCTTTATGTAATTATTTATTTTTAACTTATACACACACACACACATGTATATTAGACATTCACTCACTATATATCATTACAGTATATAAAAGAAATTTTCATAGCATGAATACACCGTATATTAGTCCAGTCAAAGATATTATCAACTCATTATTATCAACTGATGGTTTTCCATTTTTGCGTTTCTTATATTTTGCTTTTTTCTTTTCCCCCCTTGATTGCCTTCATCTCACCCTCCTTCATTTCCCACCCTCCTCCCAAACTGTCTCTAGTACCCACAATTGTTCTCCATGCCTTTAGATCTTCTAATCTTTCAATTTCTGTTATAGAGTACAGATATTCTGTATATATTGAGTGGGGACATACAGTGCCTCTCTTTTATAGTCTGGCTTGCCTAGCAGTATTTCTTCCATATTCGTCCACTTTGTGTCAAATGCCAGGACCTCATTGTTAACAGTTGAGTAGATCAGTGTGGCTGGAGAAGAGCTTGAGGGGAGAAGTTGGAGGTGAAAAGGGAAGATGCTGTGGGTCTTTTATTGGAGATATTATAGGTTAAACTTGTTTAATGTTTCCTTCATTAGGATCAGTTATATTTTTTCTCATGAGACTTCTCAACCATTCTTTCTAGTAGAATTATGGTGCATACTTAATTTAAGTGATGCATTATTGAGTTAGAGGAGAAATATGAATGACTTTTCCTTAAAGATATGTCTTTAGAAATTCCATCCTTGGTAATATCTTAAATAAGCTTGATTCCCTCACCCTATTGCATTTCTTAAATCATACAGTTTCAGGGAATTATTCTAGTTTTTAACAGCTAACAGCTAAGAGGTTGCACTGAGCCTACAGGCATAATTGATTTAGTTGATAGACTCACAATTTGGTGCTTAAACAAATAAAAATCTTCAATATATAAAAACAGCTGATTTCATACATTGTCTTCCAACTTCTGGATTCCACTGGATAATGGGAATCTTTGCAAAACTGGGCAACATTCCACTGGCCAATTAGTCGGAATTGAATCACATGGCTCCCTTTGTTCTCAGCATGACCCCTCCAGTTACACCTTTTTCATTGTCTCAAACTCTTGAAATGCTTTTATCATTTACATTTTCTCCATTCTGTCTTGAAAGCATTTAAATTTTCCATCTCTGGTCTAGATGGGCAGGGTAGATCAAAATATGAATCCTGGGCTAGTAGGTAGAACAGCAGTTAAGTGCTGTGCAGAGGAAGCTGTATCCTACATGGCTGACCAGGTTTTGAGGCACAGCCGCAGCAGCTTGAAGAATATATCAGGCCCATGGATATGCGCCCAACATCCTGGCAAGATGGAGAATTGTAGAAAAATGGATTGCAACATGACCAGGCCTCATTGAGGAGTGCTGTCTTTCTGATATACATGCACGTACCCTCTGGCATTAAATAAATAAATATAAATCTTTTCCTTAACAAACCAGTTTATTCAATTGCTGTCCCACCCTCAGAATAAGATGAAGCTCCAGCCTGAATTGTTTGGAACAGTAGACCTCCGTGTCAGAACAGAGAATTATCTGTGGTATAATATCCTCTTTCACTGTTGTCATCAGCCTATTTGCTGTTAGCTTATTCCTCTTTTTCTCACTAACATCACCTAGCTCAATTTGAGGAACAAGGAAGACTAACCATTTCCTCCACTTCTCTCTTGGTCTGTCTGAGTTCACATTCTCATCAAATAAGAATGATTAGTGCCAGGTGATGATGTGGTATACATATACATGGATATGCGAACACAATTATTTAGGTAGATCATTTTTGAATGAATGTTTTGAATTCATACAATTCCTATTTCTTGTGTTAAATAAGATTTCATTAACATGCAAGGAGAGATTGGTAGACTCTATTGGCCAGGGTAATGGGCTACATTGCAGCAACAAATACACCTTATCATTGCAAGGGCTTAACCCAACAAATGATTATTATTTTCTCTTTGAGGATTATGGTGCTGGATAGGGGCCTCTCTAAGGCAGTTATCCTCCACCTAGTTTTGTAGAAATCCTGCTTTCCTGCTACTAGGGAGGCTGCCAACTCACAAGTGTGTCTGCCAGTGCAGCTGTAAAAGGGGGTGAAAGATTTTGAAAATTCAAAATCAGGTTACCAGGTAAAACAAAATGCCGAGTAAAATCTGAATTTCAGATTAACCAGAACTAATTTTTTTAAGTATACATATGCCTCAAATATTGCATGTTACATACTTATACTAAACATCTTTGCTGTTCATCTAAACTTCAGATTTCACGAGTGCTCTTTTTTTTTAAATTGTATTGCTAAATCTGGTAATCCTAAATTGAATCTACTTTTAGGTAGCTAAGTCTACCACTGACATACCTCTTTTCTGCTCAAAATTCATTGGCTAGAACTAGTTATGTGGTCTCAACTCAAATCCAAAGGAGGATGGGAAACTGAATGAGATATTTGCTGAGCATTTTCATATTTGTTCCATGGATGGTCTTAGGAAGAAATTACAGAAGTTTTAAAATCAAAGGAATCTCTGGCACATAGTCTATTAGTATTTAGTTTTGCAGATGAGAAAACTAAACCCAAAGAGGTAAATAAATAGTGTGTCCATTTTACACAACTATATAATGACTGGTTGAGAATCCTGGGTGTGCTGAATCCCACGTGAGGAATTCTTCCATTTTATGGCTTGATCTCCAAGTCTTAGTGAGATTAGCCTGTAAGTCACTTCAACAATGAAGGTGTCAGTTATAATATCTTTAGGAAATTTCAGTTCTACTTTTTTCCTCCTGAATGAAAAATCAGTCATGATGGATATAGTACCTTGTAATGTTGAATCCAGAAACTGTCTTGTAAGCATAATTACAAGGAAAATATTGGGGGTGTGGAGTTACAAAACAGAGCCAGATGGAGGGAAACCTTTTGGTGAGCATTAAAACATTCAACTTTTCCCTTTTTTTCCTTCCACCCCTTTTCTAGTAAATCAGAGTCTTAGCTATAATGCATTAAGTGATGGCTTAATCAGAGTCTCTGGATGGTCTGAGGTCTGCTTCAGCGAGTGAGAAGCCGGCACTAAAGGCATTTAAGCATCTTCCAGCCATTTCACACTGAAGGTGTCAGTTATAATACCTTTAGGAATTTCAAGTTCTACTTTTTCCTCCTGAATGAAAAATCAGTCATGATGGATATAGTACCTTGTAATGTTGAATCCAGAAACTGTCTTGTAAGCATAATTACAAGGAAAATATTGGGGGTGTGGAGTTACAAAACAGAGCCAGATGGAGGGAAACCTTTTGGTGAGCATTAAAACATTCAACTTTTCCCTTTTTTTCCTTCCACCCCTTTTCTAGTAAATCAGAGTCTTAGCTATAATGCATTAAGTGATGGCTTAATCAGAGTCTCTGGATGGTCTGAGGTCTGCTTCAGCGAGTGAGAAGCCGGCACTAAAGGCATTTAAGCATCTTCCAGCCATTTCACACAGTTGATTGTAATCATTGTTGATTGTAATGATTTTTGAGCCATTCTATATTATGGGAAATGTCAAAATCAGTATTGTCCAAGAACTCACACATTTGAAAAAAGGCTGTATGGGATGTGGAAGTGGAGAAGGAACCACTGGTTGTGGACAGTAGCTAATCTAATAGCTGCGTTTTTTGTGTGTCAGATTGAAGTGGCTCTTTATCACTGCCAGCCACTCCCCACTGCTCTTGTCTGTCCTCCCTTTTCTCCCCACATCATCACTTCATATTGATTATTCCAACTGCAGGGTTTTATTTGTGAAGTGCTTTGTCATTTGTACTAGCAGAAAGGTCACCATTTGCAACATTTCTAAAGTAGAACATACCCTTATTGGTGTTATGCAAATTGCTTTTCACTCATATTGTAAAAAGCAGAGGCTATCAAAACGTTTGGCAGGTAACCACAGTGAAAAAAATACACCTTATATCTGTCTCCCTACATGTATAGGACTGAAGCAGCATTTCTTGAAACAGCATCCTTGCCTTAGGTAATGCACTGACATTTTCTTTTATATTTTACGTTTCTGCTCCTTTCCATTTAGTTTTCTTCTCTTCTTCTCCATTCCATTAAAAATGTTCCTAATACACTGCATTGATTTCATGACTCAATAAGAATTTTAACTCATATTTTCCAAAGCATTGATGTAGACAAGCTAACTGACATCCTGTAGAACACTCCAGAAAGTGATTGATGGATACCACTTGGATTGAAGGTAGAGTTCTATGAGCTGTCCTTGTACTTCCTACTTTAAAGATATTAAATAAATTTAATTATGAACTTGGTAAGCATTTCTTTTTTTGAAATAGTGCCTTATTTCTTTCATTTTTCATTTCTTTCCTTTTTTTTTAAGAGACATTTTTTCTATAGGGCACATGTACACACCAAAGAGACAGAGAAATAGAAAGTGAGAAATCAACCCCTGGGTGGGTTGGTCACACTGCAATTCCTTCTCCTCCATTCTTCTCTTGGGATTTGGGCACACACACATGCACCTGGCGTGAGTTTTAAGCCACTGAGTCCGGGCCTCGAACCCTGGTTTACTATGTGAGAGTCAAGCAATGTAATCATTACGCCATCTGCTGATACCTATTTTTTTTCATTTCTTTATGTCCACATTTTTATATGCATTTAATTCTTAAAAACAGGCTTTTAAATTTTATATATATGTGTGTGTGTGTGTGTATATATATATATATATATATATATATATATATATATATATATATATATTTAGTTTATTTTCACCTGAGTCTAGTCTGTAGCCAGTAATATTCAAATAATGAAGTGAATTTAAAATAATGAATGCATTGGAAATAGCATTATTGAAATTTATTACTTTCTGTTTTAAAGGAGGTATTTTAGAAATTGAAAAAACTTAATTTAAAAGTAATTTTTTGGGGGGGCTGTTCAAAAGGAAGATCAATAGAGGTATTGGTAAACATATTCGATATTTTAAAATACTTTATATATTTATAACATTGGTGTTAGCTAGTTTATTAGTTTAAATCAATACTTTGAACTTCCCAGGCCTTTAGCAAAAGTGTATTGACAAATCTAAATGCATGCATAAAAACAAACAACATATTGTGAGAACTAGCAGTTAGCGTAATGGCTATGTCGCTGGACTCCCACGTAGTCGACCGCGGTTCGTGTCCCGGGCCCGGTGGCTTAAAACTCACGCCGGGCATGTGTGCGTGCGTGCCCAAGATCCCGAGAGGAGAATGGAGGAGAAGGGATTGCGGGGTGACCATCCCCCCTGGGGGGTGATTTCTCGCTTTCTGTCTCTATGTCTCTCTCTGTCTGTCTGGCGAGCGCACGCGCCCTACAGTGAAAATCTCTCCAAAACAAACAAACAAACAAACAAAAAAACCATATTTTTAGCTTTCAGATGATATGGAATCATCTTGTGCTTTGTATAGCATGATACTTTTTGTTTTGTTTTGTTTTAATTTGCCAAAGATGTGTGGATTTATCAGAGAGAGAGAGAGAGAGAAGAGAAAATACCCCCGGTGGGGCGTGGGCTTGCCACTTCTTTTAATCCAGTTCTCCACTCTGTTGGGATTTGGAGCATGGACATACATGTGCTTGGTGTCTTTCTCATGCCACTGGGCTGGGATTCAAACTATCTAGTTGGCCATGTGGGATCTGGCTCCCTTTAGGGCAGGAGTGCTGAGTGATCAGACCCAACACCTGTGCTGGTTTTTGTCTTACGCTCATGAAGAATTAAAGATGCAGACACAGAGAGGAGAGTTCAAGTGGAGTTTATTAGGAAAGGAGAAAAAGCTTCCAATGTAGTAGAAGGGGGCCCAACTGCATTGCTGAAGAGGAGCTGGAGACGAAGGTTTTTATCTAGCAGTCTGAGCAATGGACTGACTTTTTTGGGCTTTAGAAAATAGTTACATGATAGTCGGAGTGGGGTCAGCAGAACATAGCCTTTTGTACTTCTTGTTAGAATATAGCTGCTAAATATAAACTGTTAAACTATATAAACTATTGCCATTAGTTACAGTTGCTTTGAGTCTTAATGCAAGTATATTTTCACTGTGAAAACTTAGCCACTGTGACTACATCTTGAGTCTTTACCCTGTCTGTGTGCTCAATGTCTCTGTCTCCTATGTTATTAGTAAGGAGTCATAAATTGATTACAAACATAGAAAAGGGGTGAATATTGAATGTGCCTGTGGCACCGAGTCTATTTACCTGCTTCTCTTCTCTCCTTTCTCTAACCTACGTACGTGCTCTGATACTTTTTATTTTCTTCTTTTCTTTTTTCTTTTCTTTTCCTTTTTCCTCTTTCCCCAACCTTTTTGTGCCCTCTCTTCTTTTCCTTTTCTTTTTCACCTTTTGCATTTTCTCTTCTTTCTCTTTTTCCTTTTCTTCCTTTCTCTCTTTGCTTAATCATCTTTCCAAAAGCTACAGTAATGTATACTCACACCAGCATGTATAAGCATGCATCTGTTTCCTTATACTATTCATTATTCCTCAGTATTCACACGGGATTTGTTCCAGGCTCCCTGCGGATACCAAAATTCACTGATCAAGTCCCTCATGTAAAATGGTGAAGTATTTGCATAGAATGTGCACACATCTTCCAGTATGTTAAGTCACCCCTAGGTTACTTATGATATCTAATACAATGCAAAGACTATGTGAATAGTTATTACTCTATATGGGTTTTTTACTTGTATCGTATTGATATTTTCATTGAGTTAAAAAAATAAATTTTATAGTTTTTTATTTGGTTGTTGCTTACTGAGAGAGAGCGAGAGAGAAACCCTGAACGTGGTCTTGTCATGTTGTGATCCCCCACCCAGCCTTCTAGCCGGCCAGAGTTATATGTGCACATATACGTGTGCCCAGGGCATTCAAACTCATCTGGGATCTGTACCCTGGTCTTCCATATGTTCCAGTGTTGCAATGTTGTGCTCTAGTACCTGACGCACTGCAGCTGAGACTTACTTAATTATTTTTTTATTTGAGTTTGGTTGAATACACTGATATGGAACCTCTGGATATGGAGGGCTGACTCTTGTCACAAAAACTGCACATTATCAAAACAAGTTTATTCTTTCTCCATTTAGTAAGAGTAGTTTCTCATGAATTAAAGTATGTTTCGTGTATCCAAATGCCTTGAGAAGGGATGTTATGTACGAAAGAGGGATAAATAGAATAACAGCTGCATCTCTATCTTAGACCCTTTTTCAATATTAGCATTTTATGTTAAAGTTGGAAAGAATATCTTCTCTCTATAAATGAGAACTGAAACTTTGAGAGATTAAATAACTTTCTCAGACCTACTGTAGGTAGTGTACAGATTTGTGATCAAATGGTACAGGTTTGTTTTATGAAAACTAGGTGCTGGATGTTCTGTTAGGGGTAAATCATGCAAATAAGCCCCAGGAGAGCATTCAACAAAATAGAAAGCTACATCTTTATATAGTTCTCCCACATGGTAACTCATTCCACATACACTAAAATACCACTTCCTATACACCACATATTGTAGGCAAATGGAAAACGAATGATTTTTCCTTGCGAGGAATTTATAGTATATTAAAGAAGGTAAATGATAAATACAAGCAATTATAATCCAAGATAGCATATCATAACATGAGGTAAAAGAAATAAAAGGCTAACACTTATTTTTTTTTAAGGTTTTGCCTTAGGGTATATGCACTCGCCAAAGAGAGACAGAGACATTAAGAGGGAAAGTGAGAAATCACCCCCTGGGGGAAATGGCAGTGCCACAATCCCCTCTCCTCCTTTTCATCCCTAGATCTTGGGCACGCATGCACACATGCCCAGCAGGATTTTCATGCCACTGGGTCCAGAGCTCGATCTGTGGTTGGGCATGTGGGATTTCAGCCACATAATCACTACATCTGCTTGTCCTAGTAACAGCTTATTAAGAAAGAAATTTGTGAGTTCGAGATCTTGAAGGCATGCATAGTAAATCCAAGAGAAATACAAGGTAGGATGTAGCTATACCTCAATTTGTAAAGGTAGAATGTAAATAAATTTATTAAAATGAAGAACTGTGTAGCTGATCTTACAGGGTTATACATTTATTTTTTAACATGGCAGTCTGGGGATGATTGGAAATGTAAAGACAAAGATGAGCCCCTTCATATTGAGAGCATGTCTGAGAGGTTAGTGGAAATGGAAATGAGGTTAAAGAGGAGAGAGGAAATAAAGACATTTGTATTTTCCTACTTCTTGATGCTAATAGCTTTGAACACCATGAATACTATTTTGTAGCATCATGTGAACAATATTTGGAGTATTTCATGTATCCACTAGCTGTCAAATAGTTTTGTGCTTCTGGGGGAGTTGATATGCATGAATTCACTTGAACAAAGGCATTTTATTAGGCTAAATGTGAAATAAAGGAAGTCAACAAGAAAACTCTAGGTTGGAGGTAGGGAGGTAGAAAAGTGTATGCAGAGACATAGTTAAAATATCATCTTTGTGTCTTTGTCTAATCTAAGTATTTGTGACCTAGAGAAGAAGGAACTAAAGCAGAAACTGAAGGACATCTAAAGGAGGCCACTGTGAAGAATAGCAGACCATCCCCACGACTGTAAGAGTACAAGCAACCAAGTGCTCACAAGATAAGAACATGGAATGGGCCAGCAGGTGGTGTGATTAAGATACTGGTTCCCACATGGCTGACTTCATGGTTCAAATCCCAGACCTGGTGACTTGAAAATCATGATTAGTGTGTGTATGCATGTGCCCCAAATCCCCCCAGGACAATGGAGGAGGGACTGCAGCATGGCTATCCCCCCTTGCAAGTAACTTCTCACTTTCCCTCTCTGTCTCTCTCAACTGAGAGCATGTACCTTATGACAATAATCAAAAAAAAATATGGTATTTCTCCTCTGACCCATGTATAATATGGAATAACACACAGAGCTATTATAATTTCCCAGGACAACTCTGATAGACTGTGCTGTTGAAGTAAAGCTGTGTTGAAAAGGATTCTGAGACTCAATAGGAATGTGTGCAATAATTGATTAGTAATGTCTGCTATAATTGGGAAGGACAGATAATCAGCATACATAGCAAGTATTCCAGATATAGAAACATGTGGAGAAAGAGGTTTCAGACTAGAAGCAAAACTTTTTAAAAAAGTAAACAGTTAGCATGTGCATAACCCTACACATTAAAAACTAATTCAAGAGAAACAATGGAAACTGTAAGACCAGAAAAGAATATGTTAAAATGGAAAACAGTGAAGGTACTTAATGAGAATAGGACAGTGTGGAATGGGGTAAGTGAAGAGAAGAGGATAGAGAAAGATAGCAAGTGAACAATAGAGAGACAGGACGTTAGTGAGAAATAGATAGGACTTATAAACTGTTGATGATGACATGTATAGAATTCTCAACTGGATTGGTCTGAGAAGTGTTTCATGATGGGCAAAGTATTTTTACAAGCAAAACGAGAAATAGCAATTGACTGTTTTATAAAAATAATTAGAATAATAAAAATAATGATTGGGGAAAACAGAAAAGATATGGAATGTTGAAGTGGGGAGATTAATGTCTCTGTACTGACTGACATGCATGGCATTCCCTTTTGAAAAAACAATGTAATACACTGTAAAGTTATATGTAATCCAATGTAATATAAAGAAGATTATGATGATAATAAAAATAAAAAAATAAAAAAATAAAAAAAAATGGCATGTAAAAAAAAAAATGGAAGCTGTATTACAGTGTAGCAATGCCATTGTCTCCATGCATTTAGAAACTGATCTGTCATTGGGTTAAAAAAAAATCTCAGCTATATTTAATTCTTATTGCTTTCATGGATATTTAGAGCTGACTCAACCGGTTTTTATTATTATTATTATTATTATTTTGGGGGCTGAAGTGATGAAAGGAAGCAGAACTGATGAGATTACTGTGTATGTTATCACTCTAAGAGATGTCTTTAATACAGCCTGTTTGTTCCATCTATACCTGTATGAGGGGATCTTCAAAATGCTCATGGATGGCTGGCCCATAGTACAGCAGGTAAGCGTTGTGCATAAGATTCCACTGAGCCAGATTCCACATGGGCAACCACAGTTCGAATTCCAGCTCCAAGAGCTCAAAAAATAAGCTAGGTGTGCATGCCTGCTTTCCCTAAATCCTGTTGGGAGGCAAAAATGGCAAAAAACTATCACAGTGTGATCATCCCCCATTGGGGGAGGGCTTTCTTTCTTTCGCCAGTGCATACAGTTTCTGGCAATAAAAAAATAAATAAATAAAGTTGTTGAAAAATGTATATGATGAAGAAACTATGCAGAGATTTCAAATTGGTCTGTATACAAAAATAAACCTATACTTTAATTCCACTTTTGCATGAACTTTATGAAAAATCCTCTTGTGCAACGTATCTTTTCATTCCGTAAGTGATGAGCATTTAGGAAGCTGAATGAGGAATGAGGCAAAAGGAAAGACACAATGTCTTTTTTCTCTGCCCTCATAGAAGACTCAGCCCTGTTGAGACCCTTTACTGGCCACTCAGAATGCTTCTCTTTTTTTAGCATGAGCTGACAATATTTGTATAATATTACCATTTAGCAGAGAGCCATGAAGTGTCACATTACACAATAGTAAAAGGATTGATTAGATTTTGTTTGTTCTCTATCCTGATTGAAAAGTGTAATGCGTGAAGAGGTGAAATTATTATGAGAAGAGAAATGCCCCGCTCTCTCGCTTCTCTTAGAACATGTGTGGGAAGATGCTTGTGCATCCTCATGTTGCATCAGTACCTTTTTCAGAATTCTTGTATAGCATGAGTCATTGTGGGTCTGGGTGCTTACTGGATCAGTTCACAGATTATTTTGCCGTTGAAAAAGTAGCTAACATGGGCATGGCTTGAACCGAATATTCAACCTAACATTTGCTGACTTGAATTGAATGCACCATTTACATTTTGTACATATATCACCCATATGTATTGCCTGGAGATTATTAGTGGTGCTACTCAGAAAATGTCATGGCACATCTATAGTGGAAGATCAATTTTATTTTGGATTTCAAACAGGAAGTTTTGTTGCCTCCCAAGATTATTATGCGCCCTTTCTGTTCAATGCAGACACAAACAAACAGACAGACACAAGTCACTTACAGAGAATACAGGTCATTGTTACATAGATATTCCCAACATTAAACAAAAATAAATTAATAAATAAAAAGGCTCAAAATGCAGTCTGTTCTTTAGGAAATTGTCAAATAAGAATTAAGACCGAATAAGAGTCCTGCAGCAGGAACTATACATCAAAGCACAGTGAAGATGGTGTGAGACCAGAACAGAAGGTCCCAGAATAGCTGTAAGGGAAGATAAAGACAAAGGTAGTTACACTCCTTAAAACAATGCCTAGCACAGAGAGATGCAGTGATTCTTAACTAATGGCATAAAAACTTCCAGCTTACTTCCCAAAGTACTGTCTAGATACGGTAAAGCATACAGTATATAGTTTAAAATACAAGAAACCAAATGAAGACCCAGCTCACAAAAGTCTATCCAGTTGGTGTAAATTTAAATTAAGCTGGCCTGAATAGTTTTAAATGTTGTAAAGAGTATGTTTCTGGTTTTGCTTTGATGCTTTGCATTTTAAAAAGAACTCTGAACAAAGTTAAAACTAAGTAATGTGTCAGTATAAAGACACATCGCGAAGACATAAATTCACACGTATACACATTTTCAATAGGTCATGGCGCATGAAATGTAATAGAATGCCTACCGTTAATTTTTCAGTAAGGTCAAGGCGGCGGTGTTATCAGCAGTATAAGAAGGCAAACAGAGATTCTTGACACAGTCAGAATTAAGCATTAATAATGGCTTCTTTTTATGTCTTAATTGGGTGTGATTTGCCTCTGATAGCACCTTTCATTATCAGTACAGCGGGGCATCTATGTTCCATTTGAGGTGTCCATTGTTCTAATTATTCTCACACGCTGGCCATCCTCAGTGCATGTTAAATAATACCAGTAATGCGTTTTGAAAAGAAGAAATATGTTTAAATATATTATAGATACTCTGTCAGCCTGGGATTGCTTTTTACTCTCCAGATTGCAGAAAGCTGTGTGGCTATTTTACATTGATAGGCATTTGTATTGATTGGAGGGGGGAAAAGCAAGTGCTCATTACAGAGCTGCTAGCAGTATAATTACAGAGTGGCACCCGTGCTGGGCTGTGCTAGGAGCCACGGTCCTCTTTAACACCATGGAGCATGTAATACCGGTCGCTCAGTGGAAGACAGTCTTTGTACTTATAATTGCTTGCAATTAGACCAGGGTAGCAGGTATCTTTTCTTTTCTGTGTATCAGAATTCTGATGTTGTGATATTGGGCATTGGGTTTACTTCTAATCCTTAAAATTATTTAATTGTGGAAAGCAGTATGTAGAATTTACTACTCTTTAGACTTTGGCCTAATGACTAAAAGGTGCAGATTTGAATCTAGATTGTGTCACTTACTGGTTTTGTTAGTGTAGGAAATTTTTTTTTCTTCATCTTTCCACCCCTCTGTTTTCTTATCTGAAAAGTAGGATTAATAATAGCACCTCCTGAGAGACTTATGAAAGAAATAAATTCCGGATGCCGAGTCATAAGTGTGTGAAAAATGGTAGCTCAAATAATATTGTCACGATGATGTTGGTGCATTCATCAATCCACGCAGAATCTAAATTATTTTTTGTTATGTCACACATTCACTGCCAACCTGACACTCTACTGATAACGTTCTCTGTAATAGTAACAGAA
>NW_006205908.1:589232-634075 GCF_000334495.1 Tupaia belangeri chinensis
ATAGTAAGAGAAAGCAACAGGAAAGTTAGTATCTGATTTTCTTAAAGATACTTACAAATTCCATTGTCTGGAGTCACCCTCTTATATGTTCTTGGAACCCCTGTCCATCCACTTGAACTTCCCAATCTCTGTAATGGGGTTTCCTAATCATCTGTCAAATTGCTTGAGTTTCATGTTGCTCAAAGCATATTTGGATGCAGATCCAGCACAACTTGTGATTCTTGACCGGTCAACAACTGACTCACTCAGAGCCTACCTTTATGAAAATGTAGGAGGTAAAAGTGTGAATAATTTACCACTGAGTTAACGGCTCCAGTCCTCAGATTACTATATTTTTGGCAAGGGATTTTTTTTTTTCTTTTTTAAGTTTTGCTATAGAGTGTATGTGCTTGCTGGAGAGTGAGAGGGAGAGGGAGAGAGAGAATGAGAGAGAGAAAACCAGAAAGCACCACCCTTCCCCCAGGTGGAATGGTCACCTATGATCCCTTCTCTTCCATCCTGCTCTTGGGATTTGGGGCACATGTGTACACATGCCTGGTGTGTTCCTCAAGTCTCCAGTCTGAGACTCGAACCACACAACTGGCCTTGTGAGATCCAGCTACCTTAATCAACACACCACCAGCTGACCCTGGCAAGGGATTTTGAGGGCCATCAATGGAACTAACATTTTTTTCTACCAAAGTCTCTCTTTAACAGGGGTTTCTGGTTCCAACAGAGGACTCTGGTTTCTTCTCTGAAGTGCACAGTTGTAGGGCACAATGACAAACACCAGACGAATGGATAGATCTGGCTCCCAGTTCTAGTCCTGTTACTCCTTAGTTGTATGAATGGTAGCCAGGTACTAAGATTCCTGGAGCTTCACTTGATTTCCTATGATACATTTTTTTTTTATATTATAATAATAGAGAGGTCTCCTAAACTTCTTTCCCTGCTGACAGAATATGTACCACAACTGTGAAGCTGTGGGTCATGCCTCAAACTAGAAGTTTCAGTTCACTTTCTGATAATATCAAAGTTAATAATAAGTAATATATATATATATATATATATTAGGAGAAGGGCCATACTCTCTACTTGGAATGCAGTGTTTATTTCTGTATGGTTGACGAGATTCTTGGAAACGCGTATGGTAAATGATCAAATGTTAAGAACTTTCCCTTTGCTCATTCACAGCATGAATTGGTCAACGGGTGTTGATAAATCACTTAAATCTGACCCTTAGATAGAATTTATTTGTCCCTTCATCTGCAAAATAGCTTACCATAACTGCTCATAATTAGAAGGTTTGAAGTTCTTCCTGAGAATTAGGGCTTCTCAAAAATATAGCAAACAACTTGTAGGTAGGACAAAGCCAAGCTGACTGTAGTAAACCAGAGCTGTTCATCCTCAGAGCCTAGAAGTACTTCAAAAAGAGGCGCCTGAGTCAAGACACTGATGAGTTTTGTTTTGTCTTGTCTCTAGGTTTTTTCCTTAGAGCACATGCACACTAGATTTCTTTTTTCTTAAGAGAGATTTTTTGCTATAGGGTGTGTGCACTACTGGAGAGAGAGAGATACAGAAAGAAAGAAATCACCCCCCAGGGGGGATGGCCACCTGTAATTATCCTTCATTCTCCTCTCGGGATTTTGGGCATGCATGCACATACGTCTGGCATGAATATTAAGCCACTGGGTCCACGGCTCAAATTGCGGTCAGCTGCGTGGGAGTCCAATGATGTAACCATTATGCCATTTACTGGTCCTTAAAATTGTTTTAATAGAGTTAAATATGCATGTAACATTTTGTCAAGTATCCTTATGTTCAATAACCTTTGTAAACCTTAACATGTATGCCTTTATGACTTCCAGTGAAAATTGTTTGGGGGGCACAATTATTCCAAGAGAGGGATGCTTATTTGATACTGCAGAGATTTGGTAACAAAAACCTAACTTAGAAACAATCCATTCTCTATGTATTATTAATATATGTCATTACATTTAAAAAATTAAACTAAATGTGGCATGGCCATCTTCATGGGGTTGATTTCTTGCTTTCTGTATCTCTATGTCTCTCTGGTGAGCACATACACCCTATAGCAAAAATCTCTCTCTTGTTCAAAAAAATAAAAATTAAACTAAGTGAGGTCAAAAGTTTAATTTTCTTAAAACCGTAAGATCTTACCAGGTCAACAGGTGAACTATTTCCAAATAAATAAGGTACCGCTTCTTCTGTCATTTAACTTGCTTTGTGTCCTTTTACCCATCTTTCTTACAGTATTTCCCCACTGTAGTTGAGAGTTCCACCTAGTTTGGGCTTCTTTAGTCACTGATTCAATTCCTTTTCTAGATGAAAAGAACAAGAAAATGCCTAAGGACAAGGTCCTTGTCCTCCAAATGTGTCCTCCAGAGGCCATTGGCACACAGGGAGACATAAAATGAGAGGACAGCTTACTATGGGTAATTCTTCTTGATGTAATTGAGATTTTTGAGGCAGAATCAATTTTCAATAAAAAATAAAATATTTTCAACTAATTCTGGTGAGCACATACACCCTATAGCAAAAATCTCTCTCTTGTTCAAAAAAATAAAAATTAAACTAAGTGAGGTCAAAAGTTTAATTTTCTTAAAACCGTAAGATCTTACCAGGTCAACAGGTGAACTATTTCCAAATAAATAAGGTACCGCTTCTTCTGTCATTTAACTTGCTTTGTGTCCTTTTACCCATCTTTCTTACAGTATTTCCCCACTGTAGTTGAGAGTTCCACCTAGTTTGGGCTTCTTTAGTCACTGATTCAATTCCTTTTCTAGATGAAAAGAACAAGAAAATGCCTAAGGACAAGGTCCTTGTCCTCCAAATGTGTCCTCCAGAGGCCATTGGCACACAGGGAGACATAAAATGAGAGGACAGCTTACTATGGGTAATTCTTCTTGATGTAATTGAGATTTTTGAGGCAGAATCAATTTTCAATAAAAAATAAAATATTTTCAACTAATGAATATATACTGAAGAACCTAAGATAGTAACAAAATAAAGATATCTAGAACATTTCATTCACTCGAGGAAACTATTTTCTATTTCCTTTGAAATGAAATTGCTTTCCCAAAATTTAGCTATCAGTACTCAGTTTCTTCAGCATTAAAGTTTCTAATACTTAAGGTGTCTTATCCCCTCCCCTTTTCTTCTAATAAAAAACTTTTTTTCTACATGCTTTCTTTGAGATTTTATTTTTATTTTAGTATCTGCAAAAGTGGAATAAAGAAAATCAACCACACAATCATAACTTGGAGAGTAGTGCTTAGCCTCAAAATGGGATTAATTAAGGGGGAAAATGATAATTATTCCATTTTCTACAAAACAAAGCTAGTTCCCACCTGCCTTCTCCTCTTCCTTTTTCTCCCTTATTTACAGTACAGTGGGACTTTTGAGTGAAGGAATGGCAAACAGTTAATAAAACCTTTGATGGGTATTAATTACTTTCCACTTAATTACCTGCCATGTGGATCTTGTTGAGCTATTGATTACTGGCAAACATACATCCCACTGGGGATAAGTGTGATTTAACTTCATCCAAAGAGTCAATTAGCCCAAGTTACATAGGGAGAGCTGGTGCTTCGCCTCAATAGCTGGAGTTTCTTGCCAAGAAGGGTAGATAAGCCATTTATTTGCTCATTAAAACACAGTGCTACTATCAACAGGAGGCTTTCACCAGGTGTTATTGGGATTGGTAAAATGTCATTCTGTGTCATGAAAGATTAGCTGTATTGGGTACAAGTCATATGGACAGAGGGCGTTCTTCTTCCTTGAGAAGCCTAAAAGAACTGGTGAGGTTTGGAATTAACCCTAGAAGTACAGACCTGTGAGGTTCTCTATTTCACAAAATTATAACCAAACAACTTCATTGGATTCACCTATGGACAACTGTAGTGTGCAAAGACGATGCTGGCTTTTGCTGGTGTGACTTTAAGGAGTTCTGGATTCTTCTTTCTTTAATAAGTTATATCAAAAGAATGAGATGTTTTCTTAAACTTCACCAAATAACTTACCAAACTCTGTGTTTGTTTCTACCAGAAAGACAACAAGAAAAATGACTTTGAAATTCAGGTTGTTGGGAGAAGCAGGTGGAGCGATGGTTAAGGTACTAGACTCTTATATGGCTGACCATGGTTCAAATCCAGGACCTAGTGGCTTGTTTTTTCACTTTCTGTCACTTTCTCTGTCTCTTTCTTGTGACTATAACACATTAAAATAATAAAAAATAAAATTAAATAAATATTTTTTAAAAAAAATAAATTTAGGTTATTAGTGATTGGGCAAGGTTGGTTTGTGAGATAAAGAAAAAGTGTTCCATTGATCCAAACTTGGCATCAATATATACCTTGAAATCCACAAGGAAATTCAGTAGCTGATACTCTTAAAACATTATGTATTTAAGTTCAAATAATAAGGTTTATTATTGTTTTAGTTTTCTCGTTGTTGTTCTGTTTTGCTATGCAAAACCTCTCAGACTGCATATTCTAACTTTTCCCTTGGGAGAGAAAAACGACCATCCAGTGGCAAAGGGCAACTTCAGGAAAGCAACACCAAGAGCTCAGGAGAAAATGTTGCACCTCCTCCTGTGGATTATGGTGCTCTACATAATCAGAGAAACTCTTCTAGAAATGACCTATCGAAATGATCCTGGAAAATATTGTGTTTGAATTAGAACTTTACAAACCCCTTATTGTATAGCTCTTTTAGTATTCTTATGAGATAAATTAATCCTGGAAAATATGTCCAACTCTAGGATTTAGCAATGGATAGAAGAATATTCTGAATAATAGGTGGTTGTTAAACTTTGGTCAATACATTATGTAAAGCAGACATTTTATTGTGACTAAATTCAATAACATTAAAAAAGAAAAGAAAATTTTATTTTCTTTTAAAATATTTTATTTTATTTTAAAATGATCTGTGAACTGGAAATTTAAGTGATTTGTTTTGTTGTGAAATTCAATGTGTGTTGAATCCATGGGGTGGATACTCTGAAGTTCAATATTGCGTTTGTATAAATAAAAGTTACTCTATCATTTGTATTGTTAAAAAACCTTACATTATCATCGTATAACTATCAGCATATTTCACCTTATGAACTTTTTGTAATATGTGAGATCCAATGATTGCTATAGACCCATTTTAAGGATGTTAGAACTTAGGATCAGAAAGGCTTAAGTAACTTGGCTGGGGAAACCTAAGTTCTCAAATTAGGACTAGATCTCAGGGCTCTGAGACACAAATTCTCCTTTCACTCCCTTTGTTAGTCCTTTAACATGAGCCTGTCGGGACCAGCAGTTAGCGTAATGGCTATGTCGCTGGACTCCCATGTAGTCGACCGTGGTTCGAGTCCCGGACCCGGTGGCTTAAACTCACGCCGGGCGCGTGTGCGTGCGTGCCCAAGATCCCGAGAGGAGAATGGAGGAGAAGGGATTGCAGCGTGGCCATCCCCCCTGGGGGGTGATTTCCTGCTTTCTATCTCTCTGTCTCTCTCTATCTGTCTGGCGAGCGCACGCGCCCTATAGCAAAAACCTCTCCAAAAAAAAAATAAATAAATAAATAAAAAATAAATAAATAAAAACATGAGCACACACATGATTCCTGAAGACAGTAAATAGCAACTTAGTGAATGGGAATATTGACTTCTGGGATCAGTTTAAATATAGATCAATTACTCTTTCTCTTACGCATGCTAATTTCTATTTCCTTAACTTACGGTGGTAATGCTGTGTATTTGCTGGAATGAACAGATTCGGTTGCATGATGCAATCTAAGGATTACACTATTCTAAATAAGAACTTAACCTTACCATTGCCTATGCTTATTTGAAATAGGTCCTCTGACTAAAGAAGACTCAGATAAAAAATAAGAGAGAAGATCCTCAAGCTTGTCATCCTCACATTTTAGGTATGTGATGTTATGGATCCAAAAGACATTCCTGTTGAAAGGTACAGTGTGTACATGTCACCTTGTGTCCATTAAATCAGAAGATCATTCCAGCAACCGTGTTAATATCAATGTCCAACTGGATTCTGCTCACAACAGGCATTCTTGTGAAAGGTACTGCATTTTGGATGAAATATTTCCTGTGTTAGGATATTCTGTAGTATGGATTTAAACCATATTGTAGTTTGCAAAAGGACACATCCTGACTGTGGACACAGATTCTGTATAATTCAAATTTTTTCTTTGTCTTGTTTATAAACAAAAATACATTGGGCTTATGGTTGTTGGAGAAATCCAGATTTTGAATTTCAGAAAAACATAAATAACAACTGAAAATAATTCCAAAATCTTTTTCCCCCAAACCCTTGAAAAATAAATTATCTCATAGAACTTTATTTTTTCTTTTTCCTAGTCCGTAAAGTTCTGTTTTTTCTAAAGAAAGCCAATGAATACGCGTAAGATTCCCAAAAAGCTGGACATACATTCTCTGTACAGATTACTAAATTGAGGCACAAAACGGGTAAATTTTCAGTTTCACAAGATATAGTTGTAATTTAAGGCTATAAGTTTCTCTTCTATAAAATAAAAAGCAAAATACACACACACACACACACACACACAATATATGCATGAATTTAAAAGAAAATTGTTGGGCCAGCAGATGGCCTAGTAGTTAAGGCACTGGACTCCCACATGGCTGACTTTGGTTGGAGTTCCAGACACAGAAGCTCAAAACTCACACTAGGCACATGTGCATGTATGCCCAAAATCGCAGGAGGAGAATGAAAGAGAAGAGATTGCAGTGTGGCCACACACACACACACACACACACACACCCCAGGGGGGTGATTTTTCATTTTCTCTCTCTGTCTCTTCAGTGAGGACACATGCCCTATAACAAAGATCTCTAAAAACCAAACCAAAACAACAAAAACAGAACCAAAAAAGCCAAAAACAATAAAAAAGAAAAGTGTTTAGTAGCAGTGGTGGTAAAATATGGATGGGGTGGAAAACATCTAACAAACTGGTGTAACTAAGGTAGACTCTTTGTATATATACATGCTTTAGATGATATATATATATCATCTAAGTCTCAAAAAACCTATTTAAGGGTGGAGATTTTGCCTCCATTATGCTGACAAAGAGGATAAGGCACAGGGAGGTGAAAAAAATTGTCTACAGTGACACACTCAGTAAACAATTTAAACGCATATTAATCTGACTACAGAAACCAAAAACTGCCCACTGTATCTCCCTGCTTTTCTGCAAAATTTTTACAAGCCCAGAGATAATTAGTTTTCCTTATTACTTACAAGACCCAAGGGTTCAGTAGGAAAGGTTGAACAAATGAAACTTGACTCTTAAACTGTGGAATATAGGCAAGCATTTTTATTCATACCTTGAGCATCAGTGAATCTCAGTGCCGAAAATTCACAGTGGCAGTTGGTACTTCCTTATTTATTATCTTTTTTTTCTGTCAACAGAGGAAACTAACACTCAGAAGAAGTGATCTTTTGTGGGAATGTTAGACAATACATGTTGTGTTGTGTCTCAGTATTTTCAGTTAGGTTAATGACATATACCAGGGAGATAACCACAGACAAAAACCAAAATTTCAAAGGCAACATATTTAGGTTTATTTATTTATTTTTAGATAAATTTAAAACAAATAAAAAATATGATTGCCTTCAAACATTTCCATGTAAGTACACTAAATTTTGTTAAGAAGTTATAAAAAGATAACTTTTGTATCTCTAGTTTCACAGAAAAGGATGTCAGTGTTGCTAGTGTTTGGTTTTGGTAATGTTAAGATGATTGTAGATACTTTATTAGTTACTAAAATGATTTGAAACAAATAAAGCGATATCTAATTTCACCATGATAAAATAATTAAATAAATTATACTGAAATTACTCTTCTTCCACAAACAACTGAACAAGACACATAAGGAAATTGTTCTTTTGGTGTTAGATCACAGACAATACAAGACTATGGTTCCCTGATAGAAGGTAAACAAGATTGCGAACACAACATTCACTGGAGCTGTCTGAATTTTCTTTCTTTCTCTTTTCTTTCTTCCCTTCCTTCCTTCCTTCTCTTACCATAGTGCTGGTGCACTCACTAGTGAGAGACAGAGAGGGAAGGACAGAGAGGGAGGGAGGGAAAATGAGAAAGCACCTCTTGGGGATATGGGCATACCACAATCCTTTTTTCTCCATTTTTTCTCTCAAGATTTTGCACATGTGTCTGGTGTGCTTTCCAAACTACCAGATCTAGGACTCGAACTACATAGCTGGCCATGTGGGGCTCCAGTAACTTCAACCACTACACCAGCAGTTGGCCCCAGTCTGAACTTTCGTAGTTAAAGCACGGAAAATGAATCCCAGTATTCTGACAGAGGGAACAGACACCAGAGTTTGGGCCTGCTGTGTCAGCTGGAATTTTTGAAATGTGCTGATAGAATGGAAGCCCGCCAGGAGGAGCTCTGGAAATGTATACAATATCCTCCTGAAGCTTTGACCAAATTCTATGTTGCCTATGCATAAGGCAAACTCAAAAACCAGGCAAAGAGCAGTTATTAGGGGACCCTGAGCTGGACAGAGACTTTGGAGTTGCATGGTGCTGGAATATGCAGTATATCTGATCAGTCAAAAAGAAGATGTCTGACTGAACACTCTTGTCTCTTACTTGGGAGGGCAATACCAGTGCATACAACAACATGCACAATTCCCAAATGATTTCTGCTAAGAAAAATAAATAAGTCTGCTCTGCAAGTCACATACTCTAACATTGCTTTATATGGCATTCTTGGAAGTGCCAATGAAGATGTAAAACAGTTCAGTGGTTGGCCAGAGCTTTATTTGCGAGGAATGGCTAATAAGAAAGGGCACAGAAGAATTTTAGAGGATTATGAAATTGCCCTGTAACAAAGGTTGATGGTTGATACTTTTTTTTTTTTTTTTTAGTAAAAATCCAGGAAGTGAATATTTTGGACCACAGAAGGTCTCAGTCACATAAATTTCTTTGTTTTTATTCTTGCAACCCTTTAGTATTATTAAACAATTTCTTAGCTGAGTGGCCCTATACAACAATTCATGGGCCAGATTTGGCCCACAAGTCATAGTTTGGTGATCCCTATTGTATATCGTGATTTTGGTGATGTTTATATCCCTATTTGTATGTATTTGTCAAAACTCCTAGAACTATCCTCTTTAAATTGTAAATTTCACAGAATGCAAATTATCCTCTAGTGAAGTAAATGGGACCATGTAATAGTGTACGTGTTCTGACTATAAAAAAATAGAAATTTTAAATAGCCTTAAATAACCTTAATTCTATTAAATAGAATTTGTAATTATCCCCACAAATAAAATTTAATATTGAGACCAACTTATAGGAAATTTTATCAAACATTTAATAAAATGATATTACCAATATTATGCAAATTCTATTATATAATATGTAGGTGAGTTGGGTTGCTTTCCAAATCATTTCACAAAGCCAACATAACTTAATAAATCCAGACAGAAGTATTATATACAAAGAAAGTTACAAATATTCACTATGACTGTAGACAAAAATGTTCCTAACAAAATGTTATCAAACTTAAGCCATAAGAATATAAATATATTAAACCAACATGACCATGTGAGTTTTAGTCTAGCAATGCAAAGTTGGTTTCATATCTGGAAATGGCTCAATGTAACTTACATATTAATACCTTGAGGAAACAATTAACATAATTAAGTAGATGCCAGGAAAGCACTTAACATTTCAGAACTTTTTCATAGAAATAAAGTTTTTTTAAACCAGGGACATAAGAAAATTCCTCCTTTAAAAAAATAAAATTGCCAGAAGGATAAAGTGCATTCATCAGAGAGAGACACACTTTTCTCTATCCAGTCAGAAATTGGGTCACATACACACACATGTCCAGTGTTGCCTTTCAAGCTGCTGGGGCTGGGACTAGAACCACACTTGGCTGTCTGGGATCTAGTTTCCTGTGCATAGGATTTAATCATTGTGCTATGTGGCTGGCCTAAAACCTTTCTCCTTCTAGTAAAGAAAATCTGCAAAATCATCAAGATACGTACCTATGAGAAAGACCTGAGCTTATATCCCAAGATAGGGAAAAGATAGAAATGTCCACACTCAGCTATTCTGGTCAATATTACACTAAGAAAGAAAAATAAACAAAATGCATACAATTTGGAAAGGAATAAATGAAGATCTCTTTATTTATAATGACATAATATGTGCCTTGAAAATTGAAAAAGAAGAAGCTGTGCTTGTGGAACCCCATACATATATGCATAATTAAAATTGTTTTTTTCTCTTGTTTAAACAAAATTTATAAAAATTATGCTAAAACAAGAAAAAACTTTGCAATATTACAAAATAAAGAGAAAATATAGAAAGATAAACTTTATTTCTAAATAGCAGCAATAAACAATTAGAAATAAAATGAAAGATATGTCATATTCATGGATTATAAAATTGAATATGTTAAAATTATTGCAATGTTAAGTTTTCACAAATTTATTTGTATGTTCACTGTAAGCTTAACCAAAATTACCCTGGACTCTAAAATAAAATTTGATTATCTGTGTTCAAATATATATGGAAATACAAAAGAATTAGAATAGTTGGAGGGTTTACTCTATTTGATTTCCATATTACTGTAAAGCTATGGAAGTTGAGAAAGTGCAATACTGGCAATAAGACAGACAAATAGATCAATTGAACATAATTATGAGTCTTGAAATATATTCATGAATTCAAGGCCAAATTATTTTTGGCATAGGCTCCAAAATAACACAACAGAAAAAGGAAGAAAGAACATGATAAGCAAAATTATGGGTAAATAGAATAGACTTTCCTTCTTCTCTTGAGTTTTCTAAATTATATTTGATGGTTAAAGCAAAAATTAAACCACTGATGTTGCTTAACATCATTGATGTTGAGGAAATATTTAAGATAATCATAGTATTAGTGTGGAGAATTAAGAGATATAAACAGAAGTAATACTTCTATACTTCAGTGGAACTAATAAGATGAGAATACAAGTAAATTGTCATTAGGTATGGATCTATAGTACCTAGTGTAACTACTAAAATAGCTATACAATAAAAAATAGTGAAATGCTATAGATAAATAAAATTGGGATTGTTAAAAAACTGTTTAAAAAATCCACAGAAAGGGAGAAAAAAAAGCACAGAAAGCAAAAAATAAAGATGAGTAACTTAACCCAAAGCTATCAATAATTATATTAAATGTAAATAACATAAATTCATCAATCAAGAAGAGATGATCAGAATGCATTAAAAAAGAGAATCAAGCTACACACTCTCTGTAAGAACTTACTTCAAATGTAACATTACATCATCATCTCTGTGACACATTAATAATGTTGTGCTCAAGAAAAGTCAGATCTCCTATGACAGTCACAGTGTAGACCATTCAACCTGAAACATATCTAGCACATACATAAATGCCAAAGATCCAATGGACTGAAGGACTAGAGTAGGAGGATTACAACAAGACTAGTCCAGTGGAAGGTGCTCCTTTCTTTCTCTCTGTCTCTTTCTCACTCTTACATGTATGCACCAAGTTCTATCATGAATGTAAAATATTTTTAAAAATTATAACATCATAGGCTGGTTGAAATTAAGGGGTGGAAAAGATATTTCATGTGAACTTAATCGAAGAGAAGCAGGAGTGACCATATTAATGTCATTTAAAGTAGATCCAAGTGGGCCAGCTGGTAGTGTTATAGTTAAGATGTCTGGATCCTACATGACCAACTGCGTGATTTGCTTCCCAGACCAGCAGCTTGAAAAACATGCTGAGCATATGTGCCATGTGTGCTCAAAATACTGAGAAGAGAATAGAGGAGAAGGGATTGGATCCTGACCATGTCTTCTGGGACTTTCTGATTATTTCTCTCTCTCTCCAGGGAGAGCACAGGTGTCCTATCACAACAACAACAAAAAATTTCTGTAGACAAGAGGGCATCAAATAATAAAAGTTTTGATACACCAAAAAGCTAGGAATCCTAAGTGCATAGTCACAAAATGACAGATCAGCAAAATAAGTTAAACAGAAAGTGATCAAACTGAAAGGAGAAATATATAAATTCACAATTATAGTTGGAAACATGAACACTGCTCTCTCAACAATTGATATAATAAGTAGACAATACCTCAGAAACATGTGGAAGAGCTCAACAAAGAGAACTTAACTGACATTTCTGGAGCACTTCAAAAATAAACTGCACATTGTTTTCAAGTGATCCTATCTATACCAGAATAAGCTATACCATAGACCACAGATCAAATCTCAATAATTTAAAAAAAAATTAAATTCAGGGTCAGCAGATGGCATAATGGTTATATTACTACACTCCCATATAGCCAACTGCAGTTCGAATCTCTGACAAGGTGCCTTAAATCTCACACTGGGCACATGTATACATGAAAATGGAGGAGAAGGGATTGTAGTGTGTCCTTTCCCCTGGAGGGTGATTTCTCACTTTCTGTCTTTCTGTCTCTTTGGTGAGTGCATGTGCCCCCTAGCAAAAATCTCTCTCTCAACAATAATTAAGTTCACACATGGTGTGAAATCTGATACAATAGAATAAAAATACACATGAAAAATATAGACAGATAATAAAATATGCCAAACATTTGGAAACACATTTTAAAAGAATGCATAGATCAAATAGAATATCTAGAGGAAAAAATCTTAAAATCTTTTGAGATGAATATAAGTAAAAATATCTCAGAATGTGTGAAAAACAGCAATAGTGGTCCTGAAAGGCAAATTTGTAGCATTAAAATTAATACAGAATAAAAGAGAAAAAGTTTCAAATCAATAACCTAAACTTTTACTTCCTAGGCTCTTATTTTAAAGGAAAATAAAAATAATCCTACAGGAAACAGAAGGAAGACAATAACAGAAATGGAAAGAAATCAACAAAACAAGAATTTGTTCTTTAAAAAAGATTAATGAAATGAAATCCTTTGTAACTAGCGAATCTCAAAAAGTAAATATTCATATCCACATATACTGACATATACATATTCTATTATTTAAAGAAGAATCAATATTAATTATACACAATCTCTCCCAGAAAATAAACAGTGAACATGTCTCTATTCATTTTATGAAGCTGTGATTCTAAGACCAGACAAAGACAGCATTAAATAAAATAGTAGACAGGGCCAACTCTGTATCTGGTGGCTAAGAAAGATTCCATATTTCTAACTGTGCAGTTCCCATGCTGGACTCAGTGGCTTGAGAAACATGCCAGATGTGTATACATATGTACCCAAAATTCAAAAGGAGGGAGAGATGACTGAGAAGGGATTGTAGGCATGCCAATTCTTCATGGAAGGTACTTTCTCCTCTCCCTTTCTCTGTCTCTCTTTCTCGGGAGTGTATATGCCCTGTAGAAAAGAATAGACAAACCACTATTATCCCTGAATGTAAGCATGAAATCCCTAGCAAAATACTAGCAAGTAGATTTCAACAATATATAAGAAGAATAAAACCATGATCATGACCAAGTGGGGCTTACTGTAGGGATTCAAGGATAGTCCAAAATTCGAAAATCAATCAATGTAATCTATCAAAACAAGCTCAAGAGGAGAATATATGTTATCTTGTCAACCAATGTACAAAAAGACTTGAGAAAATTCAATACCTGTTCAGGCTAAAACAGAATAAAGAAATCAAGTTAAGAGTCCTCAATATGATAAAGAACATTTATGAAAAGTGTGTAGCTTAATGCTGAAAAAGTAAATGCATTTTTCCCTAAGATCAGTACAAAATAAGGATTTTTAAAAATCACCACTCTTATTCAATACAGAGGTGGAAGTTTTAGAAAGTGCAATAGTGAGAGGAGGAAATAAGAAAAGTAAGACATCTCTCTATTAGCAGATGACAAATTTGTCTATATAGAAAATACCAAGGAAATCTACAAAACCTACCGTATCTAATATATGTTATATATAAGTTCAGAGAGGTTGCAGGATACAAGACAAAAATACTTCTTATTGGAGGAGTCTGACCCGGCGGGGCCCCAGGATCTGTCTGAGCCCCCCCACCCTCGCTTCCAGTAGGTTCAGTTCCTTGGCAAGGTCACTACTGTGCGCCCCCCCTCCCCCCCGACCTAGGATTTTGCTCCAGAAACTGTGGCAGCCTTGCTGGGAAGCCACCCACCTCTGCCTCCCCAATAATCTTGACCTTTGGAAGGCCCTTCAAAATACATTTAAGGTAAACTTAATCTTTTCTTTACCTAAAATAGGATTAGGCCAAAACTGGCCCAGGACACCCCCGCCCTCACCAAGTGAAATAGATAAATATATTAGGATTCCTCAAGTTAAGTTTTAGATCCCTACAAATTGTATAAGTATCATTCTTTATTAAGATCCATAAGAACTAATATCTATACTTGAGATTTTCTTTTCTCAGCACCATTCCCTGTAATCACAAGATGGCTGCTGCCGCATCAGCTGATCATCATCTCTGCTTACCGGAACCGCTTTCCCGAAACTGCATTCCATGGAGACCCACCTACAATTGCGGAATTGCACTAGACCCACCCTTAATCCAACCCTAAATAGAATCTATGTTCTCTATTGTTAAAACTCTATGAGCTGATAATTGAAACACGTAGTCCCTCTTCCATTTACTTGCATGTAACACATTTTCAATAAAACCTCACGATGATTCCTAGTAGTTGTCACTCCTCAGAGAGCGATCTCTGAGGGGTGTTCGGCATAGGACGTGCATGAAAGGGCACCAAGGCCTCTGTCTTCTGTTCACCTTCGCTGCCTCTGTGGAGATAACCCTCCCATGCAGAGGCTGGTCCCCGACACCTTATAAGCTGCCAATAATCACAAGGACAACAAAACTAAAAATACAATTTTGCTTATAATCACTGAAAAACAAGAAACAATTTTAAATCTAATAAAACCTCTATAGAACTAGTATATTGAAAACAATATAATGCTGATAAAAAAACAACAAAAAAGCAAGAATAGCTAAAGAAGTGAATAGACACACCATGTTCATGAATTGGAAGACTCAATAAAGTAAAGATGCAAATATTTTCTCAAATAGATATATAAGTTTAACATAATGCCTATAAAATTTCAGGAAAATGTTTTTTGTAGGTACAGACAGATTATTCTAAAATATATATGAAATGCAAAAAAACTAGAACAGCTAAAATAATTTTTTGAGAGTTTTTTTTTTTCTCTAGTGCATGTGCACTTGCCAGAGAGACAGAGAGACAGAAAGCGAGAAATCACCCGCTGAAGGGATGGCCATGCCATAATCCCTTCTCCTCCATTCTCCTCTCGGGATCTTGGGCACGCACGCACAAGTGACCAGCGTGATTTTAAGCCACCGGGTCCGGGACTTGAACTGCAGTAGGCTACATGGGTCCAACAACATAGCCATTATGCTAACTGCTGGTCCCACTAAAATAATTTTGAAAGAAAAGAATGAAGTGAAAAAAATCTGCCTAGTATTCAAAAACATACGGTATTATTGGAGGGACAGATAGCTTAGTAAAACAGAGTAAATAACATAGAAACAGGTCCATGTATATACATCCAACTGATTTTTTCACAGAATGCAAAAATATCCTATATAGAAAAGATAGGCTTTTTTTTTTTCTTTTTAGTTTTACTATAGGGCATGTGCACAAGAGAGAGAGAAAGAAGAAAATGAGAAATTACCCATTGTGGGGGTGGGGGGGTATGGCCATGCTACAATACCTTCTCAGGATTTGGGGTATGCACACACATGCACCTTTTGTGATTTTCAAGGCACCAGATCTGGACTCAACTGCATAATTGGCCATGTGGGATCCAGCACCTTAACCTCCATGATACTCACTAGTCCTAGGCAGACTTTTCAATTGGTACTGGAGGAACTGTGTGTTCACAAGCAAAAACAAGCCAATAAAACCTATGGACATGAACCAAAGTCTTACATTTTATCCAAAAATTAACTCAAGGTAGATGATAAACTTAAACGTAAAGTTTTAAACTCAGAAAAAAATAGAAGAAAATCTTCAGAATTTTGGTCTAGGCAAAATATTTATAGATATGACACTAAAAATATGATTTATTAAAGAAAATATTAAATTTGACTATACCAAACTTGAAAATGTTGCCTTGTGAAAGATCCTGTCAAGATGATGAAAAAACAAGATATAGAGTGGGAGAAAATATTAGCAAACTACATAATCAACAAAGGACTAGTTTCTAGAATACAATACAAAACCTCTCAAAACTCAACAGTGAAAAAGGGAAGAATTTAATTAGAAAGTGGGAAAAACACATGAAGAGACATTTCATATAACAAGATATGCAGATGGTAAATAAAACATATAAGAAATGGTGACATCATTATTCAGTAAGGAGATGCCAATCAAACCACAGTGATATACTACTACATACCTATCCAAGTGGCTAAAATTATGAATAATGACAATAGTAAGTGCTAGAAAGAATGGAAAGAAACTGAATTACCTATATATTGCTGGTGGGGATGTAAACGGTATGGCTACTCTAGAAAACTTGTTGACCCTTTCTAAAACATTTAAAATGTGAAAGTATCACATTACTCAATTGTATTCTTGGGCCTTTATTCCAGAGAAGTGGAGGTATATGTTCACAAAAACAACCTATGTATCTATGTTTATAGAAGTTTATGCATATTAGCTCAAAATTGGAAACAAAATGTCCTTAATGTGGGTGGATAGTTAAATGAATTGTAGTGCATGCATATAATCAAATACTACTCAGCAATAAAAAGAAATAGATTATTAATACATGCAACACCTGGATGACTCTTACCCTGTTTTTTACTTGCATGAAATAATGTTAAAAACTAAGAAAAGTTTTTAAAAGGATGCAGGCCAGCTGATGGTTGGTGGCTAAAGAAGCTGAATCTCACATGAGCAATTGCTTTGTTCAAGTCCTGACCTGGCAACTTGAAAAACAATTGCGTGTGCCCAAAATCTCAAAAGGAGAATAGAGGAGAAAGAATTGTGGCATAACACTCCCTTCTAGGAGGGGGGTTGCTTTGTCACGTTCTCATCTTCTTTGTCTCTCTTCTGTAAACTGGTGAGTGAACAAGCCCTGTCACAAAATTTTTAAAAATTAATTTTAGAACTCTTTAATTGACACTTCAGAAAATAGATATAGAAATGGTCAATACGTTCACAAAAAAAACTGGCATCATTAATGATTAGGAACATGCAAGTTAAAAATCACAATTACATTGAACAGTTTGCTACAATTAAAAAGGTTGGTGACACCAAATATTAGGGACCACGTGAACTGAATTTGCATGTTTTGCTGACAGTAATGTGAAATGATACAAAACCTTTGGCCCTTGCATAACAAATTAAACATCAGAAATTGCACAGCTAGGTAATTAATCAATAAATATATTTTTCCCACAGATAACCTCATACAAGAATATTTACTGCTGCTTTATAAATAATAGCTAATAATTAGAAACAATTCAGGGGTCTATTTACAGGGGAATGGATGAATCATGGTATATTTATATGATATAATATTACTCTGCATATGAACTATTGATACACAGAAAAGTAAAAGCAAATCTTAAAATCATTAAGTTGAAGCCAAGGAAACTACACATAAAGAGAAGTGGGTTTTTTTTTTTTTTTTTTTTTTTTTTAAGATTTTTGCTATAGGGCACATGCGCTCGCCAGACAGACAGAGAGAGACAGAGAGACAGAAAGTGAGAAATCACCCCCCAGGGGGGATGGCCACTCTGCAATCCCTTCTCCTCCATTCTCCTCTCGGGATCTTGGGCATGCACGCACACGCACCTGGCTTGAGCTTTAAGCCACCGGGTCGGGGACTCAAACTGCAGTCGCCTACATGGGAGTCCAGCAACATAGCCATTACGCTAACTGCTGGTCCCGAAGATAAGATATTTTTATATACTTTAGATAAAATAAAATTAAATAATTGAGACAGAAATCAGTTATGTAGTTCTTTGGTGGTGAGAGGTGTTTATTGGGAAAGAGAACAGGAGAACTTTGAGTTGCAAAAATATTCTGTGTTTTGAGTCTGTGGATATCACTATTTTATTTGTGTTTCCAAACTTGTCAAATCCAATTTGTCAAAATTTATCATTAACATGGATGCTTTTTACTCTAAGTAATTTATACCTTATTTAAAATAACTTTTTTTTTAAAGAAAAACATTAATAGATGCTCTGGTGCAGCAGTAATGCCCTCCTTAAGAGAAGCTGGACCCCATTAGACAATTGTGGTTCAACTCCTCAGGCCAGTCTACCTGAAAACGACTGGCACACACTTAAGTGGCCATGGTCTGACAGGGTGGAGAACTGGAAGGAAGGGATTATGGTAGGACCAGACATTCAGGTGAATGCTTCTCCTTTCTTTATTTATCAGTCTCATTTACATGTAAATTAAAATGTTTTAAGTGTTTAAAAAGAAATATTAATGAAAATCAATGTCTTGTTGTACTCCAATTTACATTAGAAGAATGTATCTGCATTTCTCAGCTACCAGCAGTCCATTGATCTGGTAGTACTTAGCATGTTATAACTAGGAATCAACTTACTAACTCAGAGTAAGTCATTCCTAGAATAACGATGAGAGTGGTGGACAAGCAAGAATTCTGATGATCTAGTCTTGCATTTTTGAGATGTTTGCCTCCTTAAAGAAAATAAAATGAGAGCTTTTGAAGTTTATATATTTTTTTGAAATGTATTAATTGTGAGAGAGGCAAACAGAATGACAGAGAGGGAGTGAGAAGGATGGATACCTTTGACAACATCTCACCACACAGAAATCTACCCCTCACTGGAAGTTTCTAGTCAGTCAGGAGTATAGGTGTGCCTGATATTGAGGTTCAACCAGGATTCGAAATTCTACATGGTCCGTATAATACATGGCAGTGCCATATCCCTGAGCCACTCGAACTGGGCCTGGTGGTCTGTTTTAATGCAAACATACAGCTTAAACTGGGCAGAAGAAAGTGGACAAGGAGCACTTACATGTATTTCCCTATTTTTTCCCTAAACCTGGCTTTTGATAACAGTTGTATATTCAATGATTTTATTTTACATTTGTTGTTGGAAGCCTGGAGCTCAGGTAGCATAAATTAGTAACTACAGTGGTTTGGAGGTCAACTGTGTGAGTTTGCATCGGAATTCTGCCACTTAACAGCTGCACGAACTTGTTCTTAATTTGATAATCCTTATCTCAAAAAGACAATATTTATCTCAGAAGATTGCCTTGAAAGTAAATAAAATCATATATAGAAAGGTTTCTGGTCTAGTAATTTCTCAGCATATATTAATTGCTATAATTGCTAATACTAGTAATTTGCTATGCTATTGATAAAAGTAAAGCTACTGTTTTGGAAATAAGAGAAGCAGTTGGTAAGATATTTTCCCCTTTGCAGGAGAGACAGAACAGACAGACAGAGATAGGTATGACATGTTCTTACTGAGCTGTGGTTCTGCTGTCCCAGCTTCCCAATTACAATGGTTAGAGTCACAGTTACGGACTACCATACCTGGCATGTTCATGTAGGCCAAGGAGCTGAATGCAGGACTCCCATACAGCTTTCAGCCTTTCCAAGCAATGGTGCTATTTCTGTGCCACCATGGCTGGGCTAAGATTGATTCTATTATTTAAAAAAATATTAGAATAAGGACCAACAGGTGGCATAGTGGTTAAGATGCTCCAGCATGTGCTCCCATGCGGCCAACTGTGGTTCCAGTCCTGGACCTGGCAGCTTACAAATCATGCCAGGTGCATGTGCTTGTGTGCCCAAAATCCCAGGAGGAGAATGGAGGAGAAGGGATTGTGGCACGGCAATCGCTTCTCGGGGAAGTGGAGGTGATTTTTCGCTTACTCTCTCTGTCTCTCTCCTTTCTAGTGAGTGTACATACACTATGGCCCTTTTTTGAAAAAGAAAGAAAAACACAATGAATGATTCCAATTAGTCATCATAATCATTAATAAATAATAATGATTCCAATTATCCATCATAATCATTAATCATCATTCTTTTAGAATATTTTAACTATTTTATAATAGTCTAATAGGTCATACAATTATAAATACAGTGGCCTCTCAATATGTTTATAAGTATATTATTGTCAAATTGAACAATTTGACAAATCATAATAAAGTGCCTTGCTGCATGGAATTAGCTAATACCAACTACAATATTGGAGACTTAGTCTTGCTAAAGTAATAAGCACCTATGTCATCATAATTATTTAATGCTTCTTTTTGATAGATAACTATCAAATTCATAATTCTTCTAAAGTCTGTCATAATCCATGACAATAAAATCACAAGCTTATTTTAGAGAACGGTAATTGATTTCCTCTTCATTCTTGCAAGTGGACAATGATCCAACTCCTTTAAAAAGAATATTTTAAAAATCCAGGTGCAAGTAAAAATAAAAGGTCAAAGACTCATTTTTCTAGTGTACATTTAAATTGCTATCTTATTTGATTTTGGCAATGATACCATGGATGTAGTCTTCACAAGCATATTAATAACAAGAGACTTAGCTTAAACTCGCAGAGCTTAAAAAACATATTCATAGAATCAAAGGTAGATGTAAAGTTAATCAAGGCTCTGAAGAGTCTTGCTATTTTCAGCAAAGTTTTTCAATGAGATTAAAACGAGTTCAATAATAATCAATACCTCAAGTGTGAAGTCTAAAATCTCCTTGCTCCTCATATAAAGAATTACAGTGAGAGCCGAAACCTTCTTCGGTTGCTCTGGTAGAAATTCATCAAAGCTTTGAAGGCATATTAAATGAACAATTATGCATAGTTTTAAAAGAGTAGGTTAGCCTTCTAAGGTGTGGAAAACTGTATACTAAGCACTTTCAGATGAAACTGAAACTGAGACATTTATGGAAATAAATGACAACGCAGAACAGGGCATTTTCTTGAGAACAATTTATTTTTATTTTAAATTATTTATTTGACTTTATAATTTGTTATCTACATTTGATCATTGAACATCTTTATAGTGTATAATATGGTTACTCAAAGCCTGCATGCTGTGCATGGTACTCTAATCAAGTATATTACCATATATATCATAAAAACAGAGAACTTTACATTCTGGTGTCTGTTAAATGCCTTTTTCCTGAACCTATCTCTCCTATCCCTTACTATTCATTCCCTCCATAGAGTCACTGGTATCCACATTTCTTCTCCCTACTATTATGTCTTTGAATGAATCAACCCAAATGCTCAAGAATAGATGTCTGGATTGAAAAAATGTGGCACATGTACACTATGAGATACTTCTCAGTCATAAAGAAAAATAAGATCTTCTCATTTGATACAAAGTGGATAAGTACAGAGGATTTAATGCTAAGTGAAGCAGACTATGACAAAACAAATTATAAATAAATTTATTAAGTTTGCATTCACTAACATTTTAGTCCTCACCATAACTGGGACCTGAAACCACTTTAGAGTTCTACCTGTATTATGCAGTTGTTGTAACACTTGAAGCAGGAAGAAGATAATTTTCTATTAGGATATTGGGAAAGTCATGATGTATTTTTCTATGCAAAAATGTGTCATGACTTTCCTGAAAATGCAATGTATGTTAAAAGAAACTGGCTCCTCAAAATCCCTAAATAGAATCCTGCCAAACAAGAGAAATATAACCCCAAACCTGCCATCATTATTAATCTTAAAAGCTTTCAACTAAATTTTATTTGTGCCCTGTAAGCACCATAGGTAAGTATTTACATTCCTTCATAAAGTTTGTGGGAAATTTATTTGTTTGTTTATTTAATTCATTACCATCTAAGAAGTCCAGTTTTACTTGAGTTATCTTAGTAAGATATAGAAAGCTGTCAATGCGTGACAGGTCTTCAAAATGACTGTCTTTTCAAGTGATATGTAAATTTTTCAGTTACCAAGAAAAAATATACAGTCCTATATTAGGGACCTTCAAAAAGTTCCTAGAAAAATGGGGATTGGATAATGGCCTAGTAGTAAAATGTAACTCTCTGTGAGGCTGACCCCCATGGAAAGGTTCTGGATTCATGTCCAGAGACTTCTCTGGGTGTTCTTGGCATATGGGTGCCTACAATCGGGTTCGTTGGAGCTGGAGATGGATCACAGCATCAGAACCCTATTGGGGATGTTGTGTGTCTATTTTTCTTTGTCTTTTTTGCTCATGGGAGAAATAAATAAACTTAAAAATATGTTTTTGGGAAAATGAAATTAAAGTACAAGTTAATTTTGGTGCAAAAAGTAATTAGAAATGTGTATTGTGGACAAAAGCATAGTTTTATGAAGACAATAAACTTTACGAGGATTCCTTCTACATCAGTGTTTCTCAACCAGAGGTAATTTGCTCCCCAGGGAATGTTTGGAGACATTTTTGCTCATCACAAATAGGGAACAAGCTATTGGCATCCAGTAGGTAGAGGCCAGGGTTACTGCTAAATATCTTACCGTGCAGCAAACTGCCCCCTGGAACAAGAAATTATCCCGTCCGAAGTGTCGCTAGCACTTAGAGTGAGAAACCAGAATATGCATGAATCACAATATATTTCAAACCAAATTAAACTGATTTTAATGGTTTTCCTTCGACCCTTTCCATGAATAAGTATTTGTATACAGTAGCTAATAGATTATTGGCTGATCCATCACTTAAAGAGATGATTGACAAACGATTTTCTCAGGTTTAGTTACAAGCTGGTCCAAACAGTAGCATGGCCATTGAGGCAGTTGGGTCCCACGTGGCCACCTGCATGAGTCCTGGACCAGTAGTTTGAAAAACACGTTGAATGCATGTACACCTGTGCCCCAAATCCTAAAAGGAGAGAGAAATAGAGGAAAGAGAATTGTGTTGCGGCTGTTCCTTATGGAGGGAGGGTGCTTTCTCCCTTTTCTCCTCTCTCTTTCTCCAGCAAGCAAGAACACATACCCCTTGGCAAACTAGGGGGGAAAGAAAGTTACAAGCTAAAACATACTAGGTTTTTTTTTTTTTTTTGGCTCTATTAACCACTTATTCTGTACAAAATAAATACTGTACAAAATAAATACTGTACAAAATAAATGTATTCCCAAATGAAGAAAAAAACACGTTGTAGAAACAAATTATTTAACTTATTTAAGAATTTTCTTTTATCATTTTCAAATCACTTTTGCATGCTTGCTTATTTGTTGGTTTGTTAACTTATTTTGCTTTCATGGTTTGAAGTTTGGAAAGCGAGTCTAATATGTTAAGATTTTGTCTGGAGTGCCGTGTCTTGGGAATAGCTTCCTTGGCATTCAGCTAAGTGTATCTCTGAGGATATACAGGAAGAATATCATGGAGATGTCTGACATGATGGAGCTCTAAAGATAAATTCAAAATAAAAAAAAACAAACATAAAACATTTATCACATGCCAGTCCTGGGCCGTAGCACATGATTTCTCAAAATATGCAGATGTTGAGAAAAAGTCTCCCTTACAGTCTCTAAATTGGTATCTCCGAAAGCTATGTCATAAAGTGTGTTTATTATATGTATCAAATATATACATATAGTTTTGCCTTCAGTACTGTGTAGCTACCAATCACAAGGCTTAACAATATATGTTTTGTGGAGGTAGTTACAAAAGAAGTAAAATATTCTCTTCGTGATAACATATTTGTTACAACCGAAAACATTAAAATATGAGGGACAAAGTTTAAATAATATGGGGTAGTATATGATTCAGCACCAAATTTCATCATAAATCAGGACTGTCATTATTAAGAAAATGAAATGAGTGACATGTGTACAATAATTAAGAATATGTCAGAAGTAGAGCTACCTTGAATTCAGATGCCAAAATGTGAATGCGCTTTGTGCCATATACAAATTAAGGCATAAGGCAGAGGAAAAACAAAGACCTCAACGACAGTTGAAATAAAAGATAAAAGAAGAAATTGTGCCTTTCTAAAGTGTGCTTTGTTTTTAAAATAATATCCATTTCATACAACTTTTTAGTTCTCTTTCATAATATGAAAAGCCTCATATAACGAGTAGATGCCTGCTTACATACATAATTACTTTAGTAATTACTTCAGTTTGTCAAGATGAAAATATTTATCCCGTCAATAATTTTGAAGGACTATTATTGTACCATGTCCAGCAAATAATCACTCTCAGTTTATGCGTCATTTCTGGATTAAAAAATATTCAGCTGCATAATTCAAAGTGCTATATACACCATGATGCTGTCATTAAAAATACTATACAAGTGAGATAAATTCGTTTTTCTAGCAAATAAAATTAAAATTGTAGGTCTATGACATATAACATATATTTTCTTAGTTACTTTTGATTATAATAATAGTTATCATGATAATTCTTACATAATTACATTTTATTACTAACTTATAAGCAGTTTTTAATGTCTTCCCTTATTAAGAGGTTAGTATGTGCTGCACACTGGTGATCACTTTATGTGTAGTTAAGGAAAAGAAATGCATATTGTTATTTTAAACTCGGGCTGCTTTTTAAGACTAATGACTCATGTAAAATAAAAGCAGTCTTCAATAATTTATTAGAAATGCATATTATGGGCCAGCGGGTAGCATGGTGATTGGGGCACTGGACTCCCACATGACTGACCGTGGTTCAAGTCCCAGACCTGGTGGCTTGCTTTCTCACTTTCCCTCTCTTTAGTGGGCATGCATGCTCTATGGAAGACTTAAAAAAAATTGGTGATGATACTAAATAAAATAAAATAAATATTTTTTTATAAAAAGAAATTTACATTATGAAAAAGCTATGCAGGGATTTCAAAATGTTTTTTGCGTAAAAATAAAGTTGAACTTTTAATTTCATTACTGGCTTTTCAAAGTCCTCCCCTAAAGACACTTCCCAGAAGTTTTGGTAAAGACGAATTTATGAAGATGGACTATGCTGCGTTTGGAGTAGTTGTGACATTTTCCTGCGAAAGGGCAAAGAATTTGGAGTTTCTGTGGGTGATGAGGGAAGCTGTAGAAAGAAAGTCTGTACAATTTAGCAGGAAACTACAAAGTGTGTTTTGGAAATAGCCCAGAAAAGTGTTAATTACAAAATATGTTTAATATTCAAAATAAGAACTTTTACATTTTTGTAAATCTATTACCTATCACTTAATATTTATCATCTATTACTAGCATCATCATCTATATATATAATTTCCTCTAATTTCATCAACCCTATTTTCTATCCCCAAAGTGAATTATGTACTCTGATTCGTCATAGGAATAATTTACGCAATACAAATAAGGACTAAGGCTGATTTTCACAGCTTGGAAAAGCTGTAAGCATAGGACAGAGAATCCCAAGTGAACTACATGTGTAAAGGCAAGGGTGTAGGTTCAAAACTGACCAGATATGGACAAGTTGTCTGAGAATTTGCAGAAATCGTGGAGAAGCTATTGGACTGTCAGCAACTTACAAGATAATACGGTCTGCCTTACTAGTCTTAATATATTGGGGCAGTGATCAGAGTAGATATCTAGGTTCCACATCTGTAACCCTATTTAATTTCATTTTCAGAATGAAGCTGTTTTCTTGATACTAGTTACCATGAAATAAGATTTCTGAGATATTTACTCCAAAGCTCCTGCTCCAGTGAGAATTCCCCAATGAAATCCTCTCCAAGCTCGAGTTTCCCTTTCTCTTACCTGTAAGTATTGAGTTGTTTGCCTTGTCATTGTGATAATTACTATGCGTTTAATAGAATTTGTTCAACCCTGCCTTTCCCTGAAGATGTAGCCTCCCTTACCCTCCCACTGTCAGGCATATCAAAGTTGCTTCCGAGTTTGTTGAATGAATTAATTCACAAGTACTACTGAGAAGAGGAATGATATCTTTTTTTTTTCTGTTTATATTCCCATAACACCTAGCATAATATCTTCCATACAGAAGATGTTCAATAAAAGCTTACTATTTGGCTACTGTAAGATAGGAGGTTTGATAAAATTCCTTCAAACTTTATTGTTCTGAGAAAATGCATACTCAAAGCAGCAACCTATTCAGTAGGATTTGAAAGGTGCTAAAATGTTTACCTGCCACAGAACTATTGGGTCGTTGGAAAATAAGATATTTTTTCTGTACAAAAATGTGTCATGACTTTTCCAACAACTCAGTATTTCCTCTAAGCCTCAGCAGTCAATTGGTGTATTTAAAACAAAATATGGTGGGTGTCATAGCAAGATGGGGCATCTAGGAGCTACATGACCTTAGATAAACCACTTGCATATCATTGGTAAATTGGGGCTGGGAATATTTTAGAAGATAGCTGTGAGTTTAAGTCACATAGAATACATTCTATTGCTTAACAGAGTTATTGGCATATGGAAAGGATGACAACAAAAGTCAATTTCTTTTTTTTTCCCCCTAAATTTCTCTGTACAGCTCTTTAAATAAATATGAAGAAGCTTCAGATGTTCCTTATGAGATTTTAACAGAGTTCTAACATATACAATATATTCAATGACAAAGTCTGGGGGGGGAAAAAAGAAACTTAATAGCCAGCTGTCACCTTACTAAGGATACAGCTGCAAAGAAACTGGATATAGAAATAGGAAATATGAGACTACATAAGGTTGAAAGAGTCTACAAGAAATCTCCAATCATTGTTTAGGCCAGCAGTCGGTGATTCTTAGATTCCAGGAGGTAGCATATAAACATTAGAACCAAGCAAAAAGGAATGATGGATAGAACAGAAAAGAGGAGAATGAAGAGATTAAGGGATAAAGTATCAGACAGACACTTAATAAAATTTAATTAATAAGAATATCAAAGCACATGATTTTGTTTTGCGTTTGCAGCTTGACAAACCCATCCTTCCCTTGTCTTTCGTAACCCTGGTGCTCCAGACGGTCATGGTCTAGGTTTAGCACAAAACTTTCACAGATTCCCAAGGAAGACAAATGGAAGAACTGCCTCTCTGTCTCTTTTGCATGTAGACCTGCCGTTTCAACTGGAGTACAAGGAAAAGCAAAAACCTAGAGAAAAAAGAAATGCTTGCCACCATCATGCCGTCCACATCCTGTCTCCACTTTAAATAACTTCCTGCCATAAGGTGGAGCTATATCCTATCCGGAGAAAAGCATTGGATATAAGATATGGCAAGAGTCCACTTAGATCATTTTTTACTTGGCTTGTGGTTTGTGATTTAAAAAGTTAAAATGCATGGCAGCCATCCCCAAACCCACCACCAACCGATGTAGAAAGAGTTGTTATTTTGGTGCAGCTAGGATTTTAATGTGGCAAAAAGGTGTGTGAAAGCGAGCAGGACCTTGTTTTTTAGCTGATGCTGTAAACACAGCTTCAGGGAAAACTCTTTGAAGTACTGAGATCTGAGGTGGCGGATGTCGAAGCCCCCCTGAGGTAGTACAGAGAAACCGCAGGTATCTGATAGTATTTGCTCTTGAGTAAATCATCCCCAGCATCAAACTGGTGTGTTGACAAACAAAATGAATTTAAAAAAAGTGCTTTATTTAAAAGAGAATATCATCGAATATACTCTTATGTTAAATAGGAGATGGCTAGAATTTATGATGTCGAATTTTATTAGCTGCAAGGGAGGTTTTGCTTCTCAGTTTGTGATTGTAAGAGGTATGGCCATGAAAACCCCCCACTGAGTTATCTGTAAAACCCTAGCATCTCCACCCAAAGGAAAAAATGATCCCCTGAAGAGAGAGAGCACTACGGGTTTCCTGATAACACATCAAGGGTAATCGAGATAAAGGAGAATGGCTCAACGGGAGTGTGTGTTGCATGACTCCCTGGGCTGTGCTCTCTATCTGAAAATCAATTAAAGGGCAAGGTATACCAGCTCAGAGCTGGTTTGGGATTTCCTCAGCAGAGATTTGCATATAAACCTTTCCAACAACTAACACCTATTGTAAAATCCAAGAATGAGCTTGATCTTGCTGGAGAAAAACTTTATCCAATAGAAACTAATATCAGGAAATACTTAATCACCAAAATGACTGTTTCCCCTACTCGAAACGTAGTTCGTCTGAATGTGCAACATAAACATACTTGGGATGGGTTATTTATTAGTTTCTTAGATGTTTGACACACTTTTATGACATGGCAATGTATTGTCTGTGTACTTTAAAGTGTGTTGGTATTAATAGAGTCATCTTTCCAGATAATAAAATCAGCATTCTTGAGAAGATACAGAAGGAAGACAGGACAGAGAAACAGAGCCAGGACAAACAATGTAACTACTTCTATTAGAAGGAGCATGCTAGGCAGCTAGGTACCATATCATGCTAACTTCATCCTGACTGTACTCATTCATGTGAAGATTGTGCTTTTATGATTTTCACTTGGTATTTTTAAATACCTGCCTATGTTTTGTGTGTGTGCTTTTTTTTTTGTTGTTTTGTTTTGTTTTTAATTTGCTAAAGAGTGTGTGCACTTGTGGGGAGAAACAGAAAGAGAATGAGAAAGAGGGAAAATGAGAAAGCATCCCCTATGGGAGATGGCTACACCATAATCTCTTCTTCATTTGGCCTTGTGGGTTTTTGTACATGCATGCACATGCACCCAACATGTGCTTCAAGCTCCTGGGCCTGGGACTTGAACAGTCAGCCTTGTGGGATCCAACCATCTTAACCACCATTCCACCAAACGGCCCACCTGCCTATAGTATTTAAACACAATCATTATTAAGTGATAGAACCAGGAACCCAGACTCAGTAAGTGTGATACCCAAATTCTCAAGTCAGGCACATTTGCTTGAAGATGATTTCTATTCTTAAATTGCTCATTCAACCTATGTATTATCAACTAGTGTTTTTGATTTACAGCCTAGTTATCCCCTTTTCTTCTAAAAAGTCGCTTAAGAGGGCAGGATTTCTCCTTGTATGTCTATGTCATCCCTGGTCCTCACAGAGCCTTGCATCTTACAGATACACAATACATGTTCTCTGAATACGTAACCTTCCGTCCAACTGGTAAACCTGTGCATACAGTGACTCATCCTTTTCATTTATAGAGTTTTCCTCTCCTCCACTTATTTTCTTTTTGTATTTTCATTTTACCCTGACAAATGCAAGTTGTTGGTTTTTATGTACTTTTGTTGTTGGCATAAAGCTCTCATCCATTCCCCCAGAGCCTTCTGTCTTCTAACTTTGAAGGTCTTTTGCTTTCTCCACTACAAAACACATCTCGCACAGACTTGCCTCTTGCCACTCCCCTGAGTCTCAGAGCTTCAGACTCACACTGTGGGGGATTGTCCATCCATCTAGAGCACCTGGGGTTTAAGGTGTAAGCAATTTGACTGTAATTGCTTCTTCCCAGCAGTTACTCCTTGAAGTGGCGAAGGGGGACATTTGGTTGGTTCTCTTATTCCATCTACATAAATAGGTATTGGAACCAAATCCAAAGAGCATGGCGTATTTATCTAGAAATAAATGTTACCCCCCAGGATGAGAGTTTTTTAACTACGCTTTTATTTGTCTTATTCTTTTCTTGGCTTATGTTTTAGTACAAACGTGGTTCACTTACATTTAATGCATTGGTTTCTCCCATTAAACTCAAAATAGAGTTTAATACTATATTACCTAAATAAATCACAAGCTTTTTTTTGTTTTGTTTTGTTTTGTTGTTTCTTAGATCTCTATGGAGTTGATCTCCTGATACATGGCTGCTACATTGGTAAAAGAACAATTCAAAAATCCTCTTTAATTGTAAGTTTTTTAGCTCCTTCAAATCTCCTTATCAGCTTTGGGTAGCAGAGAACAGATTTGATAGGTTTTACAATGGAGAATAGATGAATACTTAAATATATTTTGTAACTTTTTCTACTACTTGTGTTTCACTTCTGTTTTATGCAAAGAATTACACTAATATCTTAGTTCTCAAGAAAATTTGCATATGTAACAAATATTTTTTACAAATACATTCATGCAGAATTGAAACATTTTTAAAAGTGTATTAAGACAAAAATCAAAAAATTAAATTTATTTTATATTTGTAAATAAAACAATATATTCAGAGCAATAAAAAGAACAAACTGTTAAGGCGCACACACACACACACACACACACACACCAGGACAATATATTTTGTAACTTTTTCTACTACTTGTGTTTCACTTCTGTTTTATGCAAAGAATTACACTAATATCTTAGTTCTCAAGAAAATTTGCATATGTAACAAATATTTTTTACAAATACATTCATGCAGAATTGAAACATTTTTAAAAGTGTATTAAGACAAAAATCAAAAAATTAAATTTATTTTATATTTGTAAATAAAACAATATATTCAGAGCAATAAAAAGAACAAACAATGTTAACGCGCGCACACACACACACACACACACACACACACACACACACACAAACATCAAATACAAACTCATATAAAGGTACTTAATAAAGTAGGCTATGTTTTCCTATTGCCTGGTTATTTGCTTCACATCCCCATGCATTTCAGCAAGTGAATTCAGGTGTCCGAGGGTGAAGAAGATCAGCGCCTGCCATACTAACCCCCACGTTGAGACGGAGGTCTTATGCTTTCCTCGCCATACATTCGTTTACTATGAGGGTCTTTGATCCTGGAGAGGAAATAAGCCAAAGTGTACAAAGGTCAGTGTAATAGCATACCTGCCTGGTCTAGATTGACTTGGTGAAGACTTTGTTACTGAGACGAGGGGGAATTTTGCTCATTAACTATAATTTATAAGCGATTATATCAATATTTTTAGGCAATGTCTGTCCATGATGGTACTCATATTTGTGGCCACGTAGTACACAGAAATACATGTAGATACATTAATTAGATTTGAATGTTATTTCATCGAAAGCACTCATTCACTCTAAGAGTGTATTTTGCCGGCATGCTATCATCAGGTGGTAGTTTCTCCATTCCAAGTTCCCTAGTGGATGCCTGAAACCACACATAGTATTGAAACCTATCTGTATTACAGGTTTTTTTCCTGCCTATATGTCCCTATGATAAAAATAAGTTTATAAATTAGGCACAGAGATGAACAATAATAATAAAATAGAACTATTACAACAACACACTGAATAAAAGTTACTTGAATGCTGGGACCAGCAGTTAGCACAATGGCTATGTCGCTGGACTCCCATGTAGTCGACCGTGGTTCGAGTCCTGGACCTGGTGGCTTAAAACTCACGTGGGGCACGTGTGCATGCCTGCCCAAGATCCCGAAAGGAAAATGGAGGAGAAGGGATTGTGGCATGGCCATTCCCCCCTGGGGGGTGATTTCTCGCTTTCTATCTCTCTGTCTTTCTGGCAAGTGCACGTGCCCTATAGCAAAAACCTCTCAAAAAAAAAAAAAAAGTTACTTGAATGCTTTCCCCTCTCTTTCAAAATATCTCGTTTCACTGTACTTACCCACCCGATGATGACGTTGTGAGTCTACGTGAGGCAAGTAATGCAGCAGGTATTTTGACATTGCATGGAAAGCTCATGCACTATTTATTTCTAGAATTTTCATTTAGTATTTGTGGACTATGGCTGACCATAGGTAACTGAAACCACACACACAAAGTAAAACTGTGGACAAGAGGGAAAGATGCACTCTCCTTGGTAGAGTGACTGACCAACTTCTCATCTAAATTGGTACACCTTAGGAAACGAAAGTGAGGACCATTAAAAGCTGCACTGAGGCAATAGGTGTGCGTTGGGACTGTCTTTGGAAAGCTGGACAGATGATCATTACTCTTAGAGCACAGTAATATAATCGAGTTCACACATAACGTCACGGTGTCAGTTTCTAAGGTTTGACAACTCCAGACCTAACCTCCTGTTACTATGGTGGCTAAGATGCAGTTTTCAGAAACTGGAAATGTCAATTCCAGCCCATGTTGTTTATGGTGATTTTTTTCTTATTCTTGTACAGCTAAAAGTATATTACAGAGTAAATTAAGTAGTGTATACTACTAGAGGAAATCTGAATGTGACCAGAAATGGAAAGAACAGAGGATCTTACGGGAGGGGGATAGTTCTTCATCTACATCCACAAGGACACATTTTATCCTCCTCTGAGAAGTCAACAGGCTACAGAAAGGGAACAGCATTCTTGGATGAAGTTGCTATTCCCTAAACAGCAGATGTCTCTCTATCCTTTGGTCTCTTCTATCTGTAACTATGTTCTGTGTGATCCCTGGGTATTCCACTTAATTGCATGCCATTTCATCCTTGTTCAGTAATTATACTTGTGCATAGTTATGAGTAAAGTGATTTTTTCCCCCTATATGCATTAAAGTTAAATTTTGCTCTTGGGGTTTAATGCCTGAGCCTTCTAGTGGCGTCAATAAGGAGCATGTGTGCTTCTTCCTGCCATGTGTGTGAGAAGAAGATGGTCAATTATGATAGTGAAATTTACTAAATGTGATGATAAACACTTTTAAAAGCAGCTCAACAAACGATTATGGATTTCACACTTTTCCTAATTGCTTCAATTTCTGACTGAAATAAAAATTGTCTGCCTGCCTTCATATTGTGGGGTAGAGATCTCTAGAATATATTACAAATACCCTCAATGTATCTCTCATCATGCATTGTACTCTTTTACTCTGGTGTCTTTATTCCTATAAATTGGCAACTTTCTTTTATTTTATTTTTTCCATATAAAACATATATGGGGAGGTAAGTACATTCCTATTTGCGTACGTTATTTATTTATGTGAAGCTACCCTAAATGTCTTTCTGATACCGATATTTCCCATTGTCTGACTGAAATGTTCACATTTTAAAATTATTTATAAAAAATAGATTTGACTTTCATTTCTTCTGTCTCACCATATCACCCATTTAATCCTCTGATCAAACATTGTTATCTTAAGGAAGTTTTCCCTGGGGTCAGCCCCATAGTGCAATGTTTAAGCCCTGTGCACAAGGGTACCAGATCCCACATAGCTGACTGTGGTTTGAATCCCAGGCCCAGCAGCCTAAAAACCAACTGGGCTCATGTGTGTGCTCAAACTTCACTGGAGGGAGAAAAAGAGAAGGGATCATGCTATGACCACACCCTGCTAAGGGTGCTTTCTCTCTCAGGTCAGTCCACATGTCCTCTGGCAATTAAAAATATAAGAAAGTTTTCCATAATTCACTTCTACCCTCCAACTCCCTGACTTGGTTGGTTATTTCACATTAATACTTTCAGGTTTCTCTCTACTTTTCATTATGGAATTTATCATATTTCATATTTATGTTTACATGGTTTCAATCAGCTCTGCCTAGTATAAGCTTTATGATGTTAGATAATACGTCTATTTTGCTCGTTATTTTATTACGATTGACTTCGTAAGCACACACTATATAGTAAATGTTCAAAACCTATGTGAGAAGGTAAGGGCTGGGTGAAAAGATGGAAGAAGGAGAGAAAGAATGACATCCTTGAGGCCCTTTTCAACATTCAGGATGCTTGTGGTTTGGTCGATTGATATTATTTCTTTTTCAATTTAATTGAATTTTTTCTTCGATAGACAAAATTGTACATATCCTCTGTGTACAACATGATGTTTTGAAGTACATATACATTCTGGAATATCTAAATCTAGCTCATTATTGTATGCATCGCCTCCCATAGCTGCTACTTTTGTAGGGAGAACAGGTTACAGCTCTCTCCAGCAACTTCTAAGAATGTAATATATTATGTATTTAGTCACTGTGATGTACAATAGACTTCTTGAACTTAGTCCTCCTTTCTAATTGAAATTTTGTATCATTTGAATATCTCTCCAGATTCCCCCCAGCAGCCCTCAGTCCTAGTAACCTATGAGCTATTTCTAGTCCTATAATTTCAACTTTTTTAAAAAAAAAATATTTATTCACTTCTTCCAGGACAGAGAATGTGACAGAAAGAGAGAGAAAGACAGGTATTTCCAAGGGGTCCTAAAACCACAATCCTCCCACCCCGAGTCCCACCCAGCCTAGGTCAAGGGCATATGCACAAGCCCAATGTGCTTAAGGAGACCCCAGGATGTGAACCCAGGACCTTTCTCATGTGGTTCCAATTGCATTACCACTGTGCTACTGCCTGGCCTGGAGATCAACTTTTTATCTTCCACATGTGAGTGAGATCATGTGGTCTTTGTCTTTCTGTGCCTGGCTTATTTCATTTAACATAATGTCTTCCAAGTTCATCCAAACGTCCTCTAGGTTCATTCCTGTCATCACACATGACAGAATTTCCTTCTTTTCATAGCTGAGTAGTATTTACATTGTGTACATATATACTATTTATTTTTAATGAGGATTTTGCCTTATGGTGCATGCACTTGCTGGAGAGAGAGAAAGAGAGAAAAAGAGAAAGCAAGAAAGAGAGAGAGAGAGTGAGAACATACCCTCTCTTCCATTCTTTTTCCTGGAAACTGGGATACACATGTACATGTGCCTGGCATGATTTTCAGGTTTCCATGTCTGGGACTTGAACCGCAGTGGACCATGTGAGAGTCCAGCAACATAACCACTATGCCATCTTCTGGCCCCCTGTATACTACTTCTTATCCATCCATTATGTTGTTTGCAGATATTGGTTATTTATTTATTTATTTATTGGAGAGATTTTTGCTATAGGGCGTGTGCGCTCACCGGACAGACAGAGAGAGACTGAGAGACAGAAAGCAAGAAATCACGTTTGTTTGTTTGTTTGTTTGCTTTTTGGAGAGGTTTTCGCTATAGGGCATATGCGCTCGCCAGAAAGACAGAGAGAGACAGAGAGACAGAAAGTGAGAAATCACCCCCCAGGGGAGATGGACACGCCGCAATCCCTTCTCCTCCATTCTCCTCTTGGGATCTTGGGCACACACGCACACGCACCCAGCGTGAGTTTAAGCCACCGGGTCCAGGACTCAAACCGCAGTCGACCTCGTGGGAGTCCAGCGACATAGCCATTATGCTAACTGCTGGTCCCTAGATATTGGCTATTGTGAGTAATACTGCCATGAGCATGAGAGTACAAATAACTCTTGACATGTGGGTTTCTAGTTCTTTGACTTTATAGCCAATAGTAGGAACATGTGATAATGGATGTTTGATTTTTGAGGACCCTCCATGCTGTTTTCTATTAATGGTTGGATTAATTTGTATTTCCACTGACAGGGTACAAGGGTTCCCTCTTTTCTACATACAGATTTGCAAGGAAGTACGGCTATTAGCTACAGGCTGAAGTGTCAGTGCAAATATCATTTGCTCTGAATGTTGGGGTGAAGGGATGGCTAACTACATGCTTTCAGTTGTTTACTGTTTTTTCCCCTGGGTGGAAACCAGACACCACATTTTCCAGTACTCTTAGCTTTCTTCACTTTCATTGCTTTTCTTTCATTTCTCTTCAGCGTATCCTTTTCATATTTTTTAAAGAAATATTTATTATTTATTAAATTTTATTTATTATCATTATTATTATTGAATCTGACCAGAGACAGAGAAAGAGAAAGGGAAAGTGAGAAAGTAAGTGGCCAGGTCTGAGACTCAAACCGTGGTCGGCCTCATAGGAGTCTCGTGCCTCAACCACCACACTACCTGCTGGCCCCCCTTCCCGTATCTTCAGTGTATTCAATTCACAGTGTCTGTTGCATAGGTTCATAGAAAGATGTCAGGATGGAGACTGAGGACTGAAAGCCTTGAGCATTCTATTCAATACTATTTTCAAACCAGTAACACTGTGCTGTTCTCATTTTCTAAGTATTAGGATAGCAAAGTTTTCTCCCTATTATTCAGTAATAATTTCTCCTTTTTAAAGGAAGGGACTTTGCTGTGTTTGTGCTAGCTACCTTTTATTAGCTCCCCCATGGCCTGTCTCTACATTTTCCATTCTGTTCCATGTTCCAGGAGTTATTTCTTGGGTTTTACCTGTGGGAGGTACCAGCAGATCACAGAGTGGGGACAGAGTAAAGCTAGGATTGATCTCTGGTTCCTGATAGATGGCCTATTCCGGAGCCAGTAAGTGGCGTGGAGGTTGGGGCACTGGACTCCCACATGGCTGACTGTGGTTTGAGTCCCATACCTAGCTTCTTGAGTCCCATCCCTGGCGGATTGCTTTCTATCTTTGCCTCTCTCTCTCTCTGTCTTTCTCTGGTCAGATTAAAATAATAATAAAAGTAATAATAATGAAGATGGCCTATTCTGTTCTGTGCTCTCTGGGTTCTTGTAATTGCTCCCTCTTCTTGTCTCTTAGTCCTAGGATCGCGTAACGCTCCTCACAGTTAGCAGCTACAGGGCACTACAGTATCCTTTGTTCCTTAACCACTTTTTTCTCTTTTGCCCAGTTTGAATATGTTCTGTTTTCTGTATTCGTACTTGTTTTCTCAGTTCTCAACACAAATCCTCCGTTTTTGTTGAATGAACAAATACAGTTTACCCAAAATTCTATTTTACAAACCATGATTGCTACTTAACTATCTAAATTTCAGAAACAGCAGGGATCTAAAATAGAAGTTGAAACAGTAGTGCTTACTGATTTGGTGAAGAATGACAGAATCCTCAAGGCAGCTGCTCCTGTAAATATAAATAAATGTTGGTTCCTAGGCCATTTCCTGACAGTGTGGCCTCAGAGAGAAAAGACATACTTTCTTAAGTAAAATTTCTTCCCTTAGTCTTTGAAAGATGAAACTTAATAGATTGTTTAAGTCTGATCCATTGCTAGGAATATAATTAATGGCTGACAATTTCATTCTCAGTTATATTGGCATGTTAGAAAGAATATGCAGGACCAGCAGTTAGCGTAATGGCTATGTTGCTGGACTCCCACATAGTCGACTGCGGTTCGAGTCCCAGACCCAGTGGCTTAAACTCATGCCAGGTGCGTGTGCGTGCGTGCCCAAGATCCTGAGAGGAGAATGGAGGAGAAGGGATTGTGGCATGGCCATCCCCCCTGAGGGGTGATTTCTCACTTTCTGTCTCTCTGTCTCTCTCTGTCTGATGAGCACATGCACCCTATAGCAAAAACCTCTCCAAAAAAAAAAAAAAGAAAGAAAAAAAAAGAAAGAATATGCAAATAAACAAAGATCGTAGATCAAATATGAGTACTAGCACTTCTGTTTGTGGAGCTCAGTGAGGTGTAGTGTTATGTTTGGGCAAAATGAATGTTTTTCTTTCTTTCTTTTTTTTTGTTATGGGGCATGTACACCAGGGAAGGACAGAGAGAAAGAAAGAGAGAAGCAGCAGATGGCCACACTACAATTACAATTTCTTCTCCTCCAGTGTCCTCTCTGGATTTTGGGCACACATGCACATGTTCCCGGTGTGCTTTTCAAGCTGCTGGGTCCAGGACTTATTCCAGGGAGTCAGTCATGTAGGATCCAGCATCCTGTCCTCCACACCAGCTGCTAGCCCCTGAGCGTAACTTTTCAATGTCTTTTTTAGCATTCTGTGAACAATGTTTAGTTGATAAAGAATGACTTCTTTTCCACAGAAAGTAAAAATTTGGTAGGGAGCTTTTCAAGAGTCCCTTCCTAGTTTCTTCTCCTTTGTGTACCCCTACCGCCATATGAACCTATTGTTCTTCACGTATGCTGTTTATTCACTTTAAAATATCATTTGGACAATAATTTTTCTCCAGATACGCACATTTTTAAAATACCAAATGGCATTTACTATTGCTTGTATTAAATTTTCTACAAACCCGTTACAAATTTTTACTCTTTTAATTTCCCTGCTAATAATGCCAATTTCTGTAATGTTTCATGTCTGTTCAAGTGCTGTAGAGCATTCATTAAATCAGAAAAGAATTGTTGATGAATGCCAATAATGATAGCAACTGTATTTTGTTTCCCAGGTACTCTAGGATGAAATGACTTCCTTGTGATTTTATAGTTTATATGAAAACAGAATGTGTTTAAAATTGCTAATTGAGCACACATGGCTTGTTTCTGGTTTTATTTATATCTCTTATATTTCATTACTGTAAGGATGGTAATACATCATGTTAATTTCCTACAGAATTTTGCTCTGTTTTATTTAAAATCCAGGATCTACCACTTACTTTTAGCTCTTCATTTCTTCATCAGTAAAAAGTAGAAAAAAATACTTATTATTAATATTGTCATGAGGATTAAATAAATTAATGCTAGTAAAGCCTCCAAGACTATTGTATGGCATTTAGTAAGGTACTCCAAACATGTTAGGTGTCTTTACTATAAAATTTCATCTTTTTTTGAATTGTTTAAAATGGATGGGCATTATCGATTTATATTTGAGGGTTTTTTTTAAACAAAACTTTATTCACTTCATTCAAGAAACATTGAAAGAGTAAATCTCATGCAAGTTCACATGTACCGAAAAGAAAAGTAATATTTATAACAATGGATTACAAGTTAATGAAAAACTGTAATTTCACAAAAGATAGCAAACATTTTGTACAGTAGTCAGACCTTTCTTTTAGGCAAAGTTCTCTTCTGATGACAGATAAATGAACTAATACATACTATTGTGAACTATTTCAGACAACACAAAACAGATTTTGATTTGTTTTACTCTTGTAAACAAAAGTTTATCATTTATCATCTCCTTTTTGGGGTCTCACCCCCATCATCCACCACTCACTCTATATCAACCACTTTGGAGTTATTTTTATAAAGACCACATCATCTTCTTAAAACCCCCAAAGTAAAGGATTTCTAGCCACTTCATATCTGTCACATGGCTTGCATCAACCACCACACTGTTCTTAATTTATTAGGTGTGCAATAAATGTTTGTGCATATGTGACAGAGTGCATTTTTAAGGTGTACAGATACGTTTTATTTAACAGGAAAATTGATAACTTTCAAATTCTCCATTGCTGCTTTCCAAAATAAAATAATTTTATCATTTTTCTAAAAAAGATGTAATACAAGCTGGAGCGTTTTAACCAGCCTTTGGAAAGCATGGCTATTTTCATGAAGTGTGAATATTGCCTGAGAATGGAAATCTTAAAAACAGGAACTTCACTGAAAGTTAAGATTATAAAGGGGAAACAAGAATGAGAGAATTGTCAAATCAGAGTTTGTCAAGTGTCTGCAAAATGTTACTTTGTACTGACTTAGTGCTTAGGGTCTGTCATGGCACATGAAGGGTCAGATTCCCAGGTTGCCGTCTCCTGGCTAGATACAACAAAAGGGAAAATATATTTAAATAAGATACGTTCTACAACTAAGAATGTTTGAGAATCTTTGCGCAAAGTAATAAAAAGAAAACAGGATTTCTTATAGACTTGCTATGAGGCTAGAACGGATTGTTTCTCCCTTCCATATGTTGGAGAAAGTTTTTTAAATATTTAAAAGTACTTCCAGACACAATAATCTGTTAGCTACTTTACAAATCTAATAACGTTTACTCATCATCATTTTGTTTTTTTCATTGGAGAGAGTCCGCTTTTAAATGATTTCTGGTCATGGTATAGCATTAGACTTTGTGAGCAAGAAAATAGAGGCATTGTTAGATATTTGAGAAGAAATATAGGTTTCTTTCTGTCTTTGTGCATAACAAAGGACAGTATTTATGAACTAGAATTAAAAGGCACTAACATATATTTCCATTTTCATGGAAAGACAGGGCTTTGTTGATAAGAAACTTTTTATGGAGTTTGGTGAGCTTAATATATGTAAATTATATATATATGTAAATATATATGCACACACATAAACACATACATATATACATATTTATATTATATTACTAATGTAAATGGATGTAAAAGTTTACCTTGAGTTCAGCTGTTCACTTAAAAATTGTGAGCCAAGAATTTACACACATAAAAAAAGGTGAAGGACTAGGAGTTAAAACTTTTATATGGACTCTTTTTCTTTTTTTTTTTAATTTATATATTTTGTGTTATGTAATTTATTTGTTCATGTTCCAAGAATTGGCTATTGATTTGGAGTAGAATTTAAAATTATTCTAATTTCTTTTCACCAAAAGAGTAAGAAAAAAAATTTCTCTTCTACTCAAAATGGATTTACAAAGTGAATTTTCTAAATTCAAACAAGAGAGCATGTGAGAATAGAAAACAAAGTTTGCTAGTCCACAGCTATATCTTTAAAAAAATAAATAAATAAACAACAACAAAAAGACTCTGTAGGATTTCCTGTCCTGCTGTGTTTCATTTTAGATTATAGAGCTATCATTAAGAAAAACCTGCTTTTTATTTTATCTGTGCCCCATATAGTATTCATTCTCCTCTAAGCTATTGTGAGCAATCAGGTCTCCAAACTGAAACCCTTTTGAAATTTCTGTCTTCTGTGTATTTGTGAATATGCTAAATTATTCTCCATCCTCCCTGCCACCAATGAGCAGATTTAATCGAGATAATATGCAAACGTGATTCCTCTACTGTTCATATTGCTCCAAAAGGCAAACATTATTTTCAAGTCAAGATACCTAGTGGAAAGGTGAGGGTGTTGAAAAATCGCCCTGTGATTGCATAGCCTGTTGAAATGTGCTGCCCTAGCCCAATTCTCATTTTGATTTATTTAAGTTTGGAAATAACAGTATTAAATTAGCAAAGACAAGCAATGAACAAAGCCCTGGAGATGAATTAGCCATTGTCTCTGGTCCATTAATCTCCTCTTCAATTCTAGAGAATTGTGGCTCACCCAGACCCGAAGATCAAATAAAATGCCTAATTGGGAAAATCCTAAACAAGTGTGTCCTGGGGAGCATGAATTTATTTGTCACCCGCTCAAACAACTGTGTTGTTTATATAAGTCTTTAAAACCCTGATACTTTTCCGCTACTATATCTTAATCCCTGGTTCTTTATGCTCAGGAGGGCAATTTGGAGTTGTTTTCAATTAACTAGAATGGAGAGGGGCACTTATTCCAAAAACAGATAGCTGTGTTGTATTTTGCCAAACATGCTGAGTGGTTTAGTTCTAAGGATCAGGTTTTGAAGATGCTTTGGGATCTCCTTGAAGATAATGATGTCTTCTCTCTGGCACTTTTAATATCAGTAATAAATGGTGGAACATAATCACAATTAAGGAAATAAGTGTGGCAAGGAAGGTTGCCATGTTAAGGCTAAACACAAATGTGAAGTAAAGAGCTGAGATAATTATCTAGGGCGGCAATCCAGATTGGGCAATACTTTCCTTTAAAATATGCAGATGATATGCAGATAATTGAGGTCAAACTTTTTATTTAACACAGGGCAAAATAGAATGAAAACCAATCTGTTGAATTTTGTTCACGCAGAGGTGGAGAATTCATTTCCACAACCCAAATTGCACCAATACGTTAAGTTCTATAGAAAAAGTCAAAGAACAAGAAACTAGAAATCAACTCACAGCCAAGTGACCATACTCTGTTAATACAGACCCTGTCTCCACAATAATTTGAACATGGTTCTCGTGTTGCATAGCATTTAACAAGAATTGTGTCAACTAATTCTCACAGTGAACCAGGGAGCTTTATTTTGTTTTTAAAAGTATATTCATTTCATGAGAAAGAGACAAAAGAGAGAGGTACAAGCATTCCCAATAGGATCCTCATGCCATGATCCACCCTCACTCTACAATGCTGGCCCCTCATGAGAAGGCCCCAGGTTCAAGTTCTGTAGCTTCTTTGTGCAATCCATATGATTTGAGTTTATTAACTATATTTTATAGATGGACAAGTGGTGGCACCTACAGGTTAAAGATTCAATCAAGACTGTTCAGCTGGTGAGTGGTGGAACCCAAGTTCACACTTAAGTCTGTCTGCTTCTAAAGACTGCTGTTAGTGCTGAACTGCATGACTGTTAACACCAAGACGGCAGAATTATCAGTAAGGTTGTTGAAGGATTGGTTAAAGTGAGTAGACTAAAAATTAACAAACATTACTGAGTCTAACTTAGTCGTGCATAAGTTAGATGGGGGTAATAGGTGAAGGATTTTCTATTCAGCAATATTTATGCAGTGGTAAAACCTGCTTAAGTCTTTGCTGTATATCTGGCTAAACTGATCAGCTGCAGAGCATCTACTCTCTCGTATTTCCGCAGTCCAGCTCCCTGCTTTCGCATGTGTTAGTACATACACTCTGCATTCAGCTGCAGCTATTAGTGGGAGCAAAGTATTAGTGTGCTCAGGAAAGTTAAGTATGAATCAAATCAACTTGTGTGTTATACAGACTTTGTTTTCTCTATTATCAATCTGTTTTACAAAAATATATTCATTGGAGCATAACAGGCTATAGTTAAGATGAAAAATAGTGTGGAATAGAGAAGGTATGTGCCTGATAATTTAGGTATAACATTTTTGAATATTGTTTATGTAGACTTATTATGTTTATTTGATTGCACAATTGCATTCAAATGGATCCCATAAATTATTTTAATCGACAATAATCATACTCCTACTTACAAAGTACTTTTCAATTTAAGGACTTGTAGATACAGTGTTTTATTTGATTCTCAGAATGGCCTTGTGGGTTATATATTATTATTCCCACTTTACAAATGAGAAAATCAAGGTATATAGAGGTTAAGTGACCATGCTAGCCATGGCAATGAATAGCTGCCTCAAATAAAATTGAGTAAGAGAAAAAACATTGGAATGGAAGGAATGATTAAAATATTGGAGTGCGACACGAAGTCATTTTATCTATTCTACCTTACCTTTTCTAAGGAAGCAGACAAATCTTTACATTCTCTCCTCATAAGGAGGTGAAGTTGAGCGTGGCTACAGACCTGACAAGGGCTCCAGCTGATTCTGTCAGTGGGTAGAAACGGATGCAAAATTTTTAGACCAAAAAGTTTCTAGAAATAATTGCTGCAAATAAGTGGAAGAATTCAAAGAGAATGTTTAAAAAATTGAGTCTGATACTAATCAGATTTTCCAGCCTTAGAAGTAATAAATATTTTAGCTGCAATATATTTATTACTTATTAGTGTAAGCGTTTCTGGTTAATTATATATTAGTGAACAACAGATGCCTGGGAAACTCTGTCTGTAGTTAACAACTTTAAGAAATCTCTGTCTTTCCAAATAGTGTAATCATGTGTGTTCACTAATGGAAGGTTGTATAAGAGAGTTGTCTTTATTTGATATTTGAAAGTCTTCTGATCCTGAGATCACACCTATTAACAACCTAACCAGGCAGTTCAGATAGATGATAAACTGATTATTCAGACTCGTGCATATAGAATTACATATAGCTTTTTTTTCCCTCATGTTTCGGTCTGGTTGTTTTAAACAGTGAGTGGCTGCTATCTGCGTTTTTAGAAGCATTCTGTTAGGGAAGCATGTTAGTGTCACTGGCTATTAATTTGTTTAAGCGAATAAATTAATAAAAGGTAATTACTTTCTATGTACCAGACACTATCTAGAATACAGGCATATAGATATGAGCAAAAATCAATACAATTTCTGTTTTCATGACATGTACAGTCAAGTATAGAAGATAGATAGTAATCAAATAATGTAAAATAAAGAAATGTGAAAAATACTACTTCCTATGTGCAATAAAAAGAAATATATTCCATATTATGAGAACACATGATTGAGGAAACTAAATTAGGCTGGAGATTCCGGAAAGGTTTCCACGGGAAAGCTACAAATGAATTAAGGATGAAGAGGAGTTAGGTGAAAAGGGAACGAAGGAGGCTATATAGAACTGGGGAGCAGAAAGTGAGGGAGATTATGGTAGACAATGAAAATGGAAGTATGGATGAATGTTCAACCTGTAGAAATTCGCTTCATTAATCCTAAACAGCTATTCATGTACACATTCATCATGCTGTGTTTATTTATTTCATTGTTGTTTTATTATTATTATGATGTATTATATGGTGTGTGTATTTGTTAGAGAAAGACCTAGAGAGAGAGAAATAGAGAGAGGGAAAGTGAGAAAGCAACCACCAGGGCGATGGCCATGCCAGAATCCCTTCTCTATTCTCCTCTTGGGATTTTGGGCATACACGCACGTGTGCTTCGTGTCTTTTGAGCTGCTTGGTCCAGGACTTGGACTGCACAGTTAATTATGTAGGATCCAATTGCCTTAACCACCACACCACGGACCTGCCTCACACTGAGTTTTTATTATATACAAATGACTTTGCTATTAGGTGTGTGGTTAATTTAATATGTTTATTTGGTCAAGCATGATGGCAGATATTTGGTCAAACATTATAGTGGATATTTCTGTGAAGATGATTTAGAGTGAGATTAACATTTAAATTGGTGGGCTTTGTGTAAAACTGATTACACACAATAATTTGGGTGGGCCTCCTCTAATCAGCTGAAGGACTTAAAAGAACAAAGACTGATCTTTCCTTAGTAAGAAGGAATTCTGCCAAAGACCTCTGTTGGACTTAAAAGAAGTGAAGCTCTCCCCGAGTCTTCCGACTGTCTGCCACCCTACTCTGAGGCAGCCAAATAAGTATATGCCCAATTATTCCAATAACCTTATGTATCAACTGGTCCATTGATAGAGGATACTTATATTTTAGATAGATAAATACTTATAGCTACTTACACTTTAGCTAGATAAATACTAATAAATGAATAGATTAATACAGAACTGGAAATATTCTGTTCATTCTATTTCCCTGAAGATCCTTGACCCATGAACCAGGTCATTGGAATAATGGGGTATACATCTATTTGGTTACTTAAAGAAGAGTTAAAACCTCTGGGACCAGCAGTTAGCATAATGGCTAGTTCGCTGGACTCCCATGTATTCAACCACAGTTCAAGTCCTGGACCTGGTGGCTTAAACTCATGTTGGACACATGTGCATGCGTGCCCAGGATCCTGAGAGGAGAATGGAAGAGAAGGGATTATGGCATGGCCTTCCCCCCTGGAAGGTGATTTCTTGCTTTCTGTCTCTCTGTCTCTCTCTGTCTTTCTGGTGAACACACGTGCCCTATAGCAAAAACCTCTCCACA
>NW_006205908.1:634713-641714 GCF_000334495.1 Tupaia belangeri chinensis
GCTTCATTAATCCTAAACAGCTATTCATGTACACATTCATCATGCTGTGTTTATTTATTTCATTGTTGTTTTATTATTATTATGATGTATTATATGGTGTGTGTATTTGTTAGAGAAAGACCTAGAGAGAGAGAAATAGAGAGAGGGAAAGTGAGAAAGCAACCACCAGGGCGATGGCCATGCCAGAATCCCTTCTCTATTCTCCTCTTGGGATTTTGGGCATACACGCACGTGTGCTTCGTGTCTTTTGAGCTGCTTGGTCCAGGACTTGGACTGCACAGTTAATTATGTAGGATCCAATTGCCTTAACCACCACACCACGGACCTGCCTCACACTGAGTTTTTATTATATACAAATGACTTTGCTATTAGGTGTGTGGTTAATTTAATATGTTTATTTGGTCAAGCATGATGGCAGATATTTGGTCAAACATTATAGTGGATATTTCTGTGAAGATGATTTAGAGTGAGATTAACATTTAAATTGGTGGGCTTTGTGTAAAACTGATTACACACAATAATTTGGGTGGGCCTCCTCTAATCAGCTGAAGGACTTAAAAGAACAAAGACTGATCTTTCCTTAGTAAGAAGGAATTCTGCCAAAGACCTCTGTTGGACTTAAAAGAAGTGAAGCTCTCCCCGAGTCTTCTGACTGTCTGCCACCCTACTCTGAGGCAGCCAAATAAGTATATGCCCAATTATTCCAATAACCTTATGTATCAACTGGTCCATTGATAGAGGATACTTATATTTTAGATAGATAAATACTTATAGCTACTTACACTTTAGCTAGATAAATACTAATAAATGAATAGATTAATACAGAACTGGAAATATTCTGTTCATTCTATTTCCCTGAAGATCCTTGACCCATGAACCAGGTCATTGGAATAATGGGGTATACATCTATTTGGTTACTTAAAGAAGAGTTAAAACCTCTGGGACCAGCAGTTAGCATAATGGCTAGTTCGCTGGACTCCCATGTATTCAACCACAGTTCAAGTCCTGGACCTGGTGGCTTAAACTCATGTTGGACACATGTGCGTGCGTGCCCAGGATCCTGAGAGGAGAAAGGAAGAGAAGGGATTATGGCATGGCCTTCCCCCCTGGAAGGTGATTTCTCGCTTTCTGTCTCTCTGTCTCTCTCTGTCTTTCTGGTGAACACACGTGCCCTATAGCAAAAACCTCTCCAAAAAAAAAAAAAAGAAGAGTTAAAACCTATTAGCAAAGAGAAGAAACAGACTGGTAATAGGAGATTAAGACAAACAAGTGAGCGAAACAAATCACTGAGAGTCAGGACAATGAGGGGGTCTGATGGAACGGGTGCCACACGCATGGAGCTGATAGAACTTGAATAAAGCAGATCAGAGGTGAAAGGTAGCTCCGGTATGGTAAGAACAAAAGAGGGGAGGGACCAGCATGTGGCATAGTAGTTACGTCACTGGACGCCCACATGGTGGATTGCGGTTCCAGTCCTGGTCCTGGTGGCTTCAAATTCATGCACGGGGACATGTGCATTCATGCCCAAGATCTTGGATCCCCAAGATCCTGGGAGGATAATGGAGGAGAAGGGATTGTGGTATGGTCATCTCCCAGTTCTCACTTCCTTATTCATGCATGGGGACATGTGCTTTCATGCCCAAGATCCTGGGAGGATAATGGAGGAGAAGGGATTGTGGTATGGTCATTTCCCAGTTCTCACTTCCTTCTCATTCATTCTCCAGCAAGCACACCTGCTGTAAGGCAAAAAATCTCTTAAAAAATTTTTTTAAAATAGAGGGGAGCCTGAAAGGCTTCTGATAATAACCACTCATTCCAGGCCTCTGCCCTTGTTAAGTCTAGAGGAGAATCAGAACTCAGTGCTCTCACGTTGACAGAAGAAAGATGCCATGAGGAGGAAAACTGGACATGTGCACCCTCTCAGGAAAGCAAGTTGGTAAGATTCTCTTTATGAATTATTCAGAAAGAGAAAATTAAATAACGAGTCCTGGACGGCAGTCTAGTTCTATCTGGATTGTTTTCACCTCACAGGGGGATACAGAATAAGATGAGTAGAGCAAAAAGAAAGTGAAATAACCAGTCAGCCAAATATAGCCAGAGAAACTGCCTCGGACTCACAGCATGTGGACGCAACGAGAGCCGTGCTCCTGCGGGAGCGCTAAAGCAAGCCTTCTGCTCACTGGTGATGCAAACCTGCCGCACGGCTGCATTGCCAGAGTCCTCCACTGCTCTTTATGCAACTAGGTTAATCTCTTCTGTTGTTCCTTTTCCCCGCTTTCTTTCTGGAAAAGAACACAGAGAGAATTTTACTGTAGGTAATGTCTGGGAACAGGTCTTTTTCTATGTGCACTGGGGTGCTTGCTGTCATAAAGCCAGTGAGTTAGCCAGCTTTGAAGTCATCAGTTCTGATCTGTCACTCAGCGGATTCAGTTCACGAGGGCAAAAAGCAAGCTATCCCGTTCTGGGAAGGTACAGAATGCCTTTCTTAGAGGCTGCTGTAGGCAGGGGTTCATTTATTCCACCGGTCCTAACTGCTCTAAATAACAGTTTAGTGAGTTTATGCAAGTGACATTTAACCCTGGGCATTCATTCAAGTGGCATGCTGTGTCATTTGGGTTGGTGGAATAGGTAGTAATACTTGTAGAGAGCAAGCCATGAAGATCTTTTTAAAACTTTTTCATACGTTTATGATGTAGACATTTATTCATTTTAATGACACTGACAAATTTTGGGGGCAAAGGAAGGCAGATCTCAATAAATGGCATAGTATCTTGTATTCTGTTGCTGAAGGAAGTAAGAGGTGCTAGGGAGTTTTTACCATTATTCTGAAGAATCAAAATGTATACCAAATTCATAAAATATTCCAGGCACAATGTGCAGCAGACTCTGTGCCGTCTTTCTTGTTACTGTACGGTAATTGCATACTTATTTTTTTAGCAACTTTTATTGAGCACTTATTTTGTGCCAGTTGCTGGGCAATAGCTGTGGACAACATAGACAAGCTTCCTGCTTTCATGGAGTTTACATTCTGGTCAGCGATCTGAAAGAATAAGAGCACAGTGGGAAGTCTGCAATCTACAGTTAGAGTGGATGTGTGTTGTTGATAAAATCATGGTCTAGCGTGAGAGGGAGACTAAGGTGGAATGGAGGAGAAGGAGCAGTAGTTAAGGATGTCAAAGAACTTGGAGTTCAGGATGGTGCAAGGATGGCAGAGGTGCTGGGAGAGAAAAAGGTAATGAGACCTGAAGAAGCTGTTGAAAAATTAGGCTGAGATGATGACAGAGTTTCAAGGAAGAGAAAACTAGAAGAAAGAAAGGATGGTCAAAATGACACATATGGGGCCAGCAGATGGCATAGTGGTTATGTCACTGGTCTCCCATATGGCTGACCATGACTCAATACTGGCCCCAGTGGTTTTAAAATCATGCCGGCACATGTGCGTGTGTGCTCAAGATATCGGGAGGAGAAGGGATTGTGGTGTGGCCATCCTGCCTGGAGGGTGATTTTTTGCTTTCCCTCTTACTGTCTCTGTCTCTCTCCAATGAGCACAAACACCCTAAGGCAAAAACCTCTTTTAAAAAATGACTCATAGAGCAAAGAAAATGAAATTGTTGAAGGCGGAAAGAGAAAAGTAGTTTAGAAGAGGCAATGGTGGATGGTTGCCCAGAGAAAGACCTGGCTTGTGCCTGTTATCCTGGTATAGCACTTAGCACCCCTTCCACAATTACAAGCATCCCAGTGTTAAATAATCAGCATAAGGAAAGGATATCTTTGTTATCTTCCTGAAGTGTGTGGGATATCAATAAAAAGGGACAAGTGGGGACCAGCAGTTAGCATAATGGCTATGTCGCTGGACTCCCACATAGTCGACCGTGGTTCGCGTCCCGGACCCAGTGGCTTAAAACTCACGCCGGGCATGTGTGCGTGTGTGCCCAAGATCCCGAGAGGAGAATGGAGGAAAAAGGATTGTGGCATGGCCACCCCCCCTGGAGGGTGATTTCTCGCTTTCTGTCTCTCTGTCTCTCTCTGTCTGGTGAGCGCACATGCTGTATAGCAAAAAACCTCTAAAATAAAATGGGAAAAGTGTTTACTTAAGGGTTGTAAGTATAAGCGCATTTATTCATGATCGCTTGAGAACTTCCAAAGGGAGGTAGCTACAAGCCTTGGGGATCAAGGAAGAAATGACTAAGAAGATCATATTAAGGATTCATGGAACAGGGTGAACGGTATCTGTGAGGTCTGGTTGCTTCATAATGACCAGAGTCCCATAAGGCAGAGGATGTGGTGATATCTCAGGGTGAGATGGCTGGTCTCACACAGAACTGTAGACTGTGGCAATAGGGTAAGTGGTGATGCCGACAATGCATACTCTGGAGACTCATTGTACTTTGGGGAAGGGGCTACCTTATGGAACAATGGACTTGATAGAAACCTAATTTCCATGATTCTGAGTCACATTGTAGTACATAGCTAAACACCATCATCCTTTCAATTTATTCACTCGTTGATGTGTTTATTCAATTAGTAACCGTTTATGAACTGCCATATTAAGAATCATGGTGCGAGATACGTGTGCCTGTGTATGTGTTGCGTGTGTATATGGATTTTCCTAATATTTTAGTCTGCTTCACTGTCATTAGCAACTGAATACTAAGTAATTTATGAAACTCAGAGGTTTATTTAACTCATGATTTTGGAAATCCAAGGTCAAAGGATTTATGGTGAGGATCTGGTGAGGATCTTCCTGTTGGTGAGGACTCTTTGTAGGGTCTCAAGATTGCACAGGGCATTAGATGGTGAGTCAAGAGCAAGTGTGTGTGTCTATGTTTACATCTTCTGTCTCATTCCCTCACTTTATAAATGCACTAGGATTCAATTATGGGGGCTCCATTCTGATGACCTTATCTATTCCTAATCACCTCTCAAAGGCCTCACCCTCTAATACCATGATTAGATTATGTTTTCACCTTGTTAATCTTGTCACAACCAAATTTCAACAGATAAATTTTGAAGGGCACATTCAAATTATAGCACCTACATAGTGCAAATTCTATAGGAACAAGCTCACATGATGAAAACTTTGACAAATTTGAGAGCTAAATACCATGAAGCATATTAATTTGTAGCATTATTATTATTATATTAATGCTTGAATGCTTACACAGTCTACAAACTGAGCACTAAGCTCCTGTTTATTTAATGCCATGGGTAATATTCATTACACTCGTTTTACAAATGAGGGACTGAGAAGTAATTTTATAGTGTCATGGTCAGTTGTCACTCAGAATACGAAGTACTGTATTCAAAAAGATGCTTTATTCTATTAGCAAAATGGTACTTAAGAGATAATGATCTTTGAGTTGGGCCTCAGAATACATTTGAAATAGGACTTGGGACAACATGAGTGAAGGTGAAGGTAGTTTTCAAAGGGCATTTTAATGGATGAGTGAGGTTATTATTTTGGCTGGATTGTAAACCAGTGAAAAGTATGAGGGAAAGATGGGACTCAAAAGACATATTAGGCCTAAATGCATGTCGCTCATGCACTGAACGTATACCCTGCTATGGAATAAGAAAAATGAAAAAAATCATAAACTTCACAGCAACAGAACATTTTTTAAAAGTCCTAATCTATCACCCCACCTGCTATTTCTGTGCTTTTCCATTTCTCTAATTCAAGCAGATGGATCTATTTTTTGTTTACACAATTTTAAGTGTAGAGTGGAATAAGGAAATTAATGGACAATGTCAATCAAAGTCATGAAAGAAATGATGATTTTTTTTTTCCTTTCCTGGACAAAAATTAATTCCTCCCAAACTGAGTGGAAGAGGGAGTAGAAGTGAGGAAAGGAGCTTGCATGTGTGACTAATAGTTGTGTCTGGGAAATGCCAAGATCTCAGAGGAAATTCCACTTTTGCCAGAGGGACCAGGGGCATATGGTCCAGGTAGAGGGTCCAGGGGCAACCAAGTAGGAAGAGTCAAATGTGGTCAAATGAATGAACCTAAAAGGGGCATCTGAATAAAAGAATGTGCTGACTTTGAGGTTGGACATTACGACATAGCATGGGGTGGCAGTGCTTTCTACCCTCTGGGAGCTCCAGTAACTCGGACGGAGACCTTTCATGGGAGCAGAATGGGAGATCTGGTGAGAGAAGAGAAGCAGAAAAAAAGAAAAAAAAAAAAAACCCAGGGTAAACTAACTTTAAATTCTCCCACATCATTAACATGATGAACAAGAGCTTCAACAAAAATTAAGTTATAGAAAATAAAGTCATATTTCCTAAACATTTGGGTTAGTAGACTAATTCATGTCAGCTCTTTTGGATTACTCAGGATGTATTTATTAGGCCAGGCTAGGATGTGGCAAGAAATAACACAGAAATCTTAGTAACTTAATACAATATATATGTATTAGACCTGATTAGGGTCTGCAAGTCTACACCTTGTAGCTACACCACTGGAAATCAGAAATGTTCAGACTCCAAGATTATTACTGAAATAAAAGAAGTTGATGGAAAAAAAATGTTAGTTCCTAATTGCCCCACCCAGGAAGATATGTGAATTATTTCTCTTGAATATCCTCATCCTGTTCTGGTCAGAAGGTTTTGAATTAACAGCAAGAGGTAGGGGCAGTGTGAATTATAGAGTAGCACATAGGTATTTGGTGAACACCAAACCACAGATTTTTGCAGCTGGACAAAAGAAAAATTTTCTTCCATTTATTTCTAATGGCCAGATGGTGTGTATGCTCATCAGAGAGAGAGAGAGAGCACTCCTTAATTAGGTATGGTCACGTTGCTCTCCTATCTCCTCCATTTCTACTTCCTGTTGGAATTTTGGACATCCACACTCATGTGTCTGGCACGTTTTTTAGGATGCTGGAACACAGTTCCAACCAATATTGGCCATGAGGAATCTGGATCCCTTAACCACTAGGCTATTGCACCAGTCCTAGAAAGTTTATATTACCTTCTGCATTACAAATACTTAACTTCTTCCA
>NW_006205908.1:642026-649018 GCF_000334495.1 Tupaia belangeri chinensis
AATTGTAGCAAATCTTGATCAGTTCGATTTGTATGAACATCTTTCTACTACTGTATTAGAAAGTATCTTTGCAGTGATTGTACCAATGTGGTACAAGGATGGCATTTAGAATTGTTCCCTGAGGAATAAAACAGGAGCAGGCCATCTAAGAGGCTATAAACAGAGGACATTCTTTTGGTATCCAACAATTTATTTTCTTGATCTGTAAATATCTATTGTAACCCCAGGAGCGTGTGCGCATGCACACACACACACACACACACACACACACACAAATGTCTAGAAAGCCTTAAATGCTAAGTTCTCCCTCTGTCCTGAAAGCCCATCTTTTAAAACATATTTGACATTAGATGAAAACTTCTTATTAAACAGTGCATTATACCAGAAGAGAGAGGATATTCTAGGATGAACATCCATACCTAATGGATTGAGTTTGTGTCTGACTTGTCAATGACTCAATTCAATGATACCTTTAGGTATCTTCTTAAAAATCTTACGGTGTAGGCTCTTAAAACATACAATATTTGTAAGAAAAATATTGTATTAATTTGTTGATCAGGCAGCCAAATTCTTCCCAGACAATGCAAATCTACGGCAGTGAGCTGTTAAATTCTGCTCATAGCATACTGTTATTTCAGATTTAAGAAATAAAAAGGAATAAAATAGAGATGAAATGAGAGAGAGAGAGAGAAATAAATGAGACAAGAAAAATTGAGGAGAAAAAGGGAAAAACTGTAGATATGTCACTACATTTTTTTATCTTCACTGATCATCCAAATTATTGCCCTATTCTTGGTTAACAAATATCTTCAGGTGAACTCCACTAACTGTCATTTATCATATCAGAGAATTTAGCACAAAGGTTTAGATGGTTTATTACATTGTATGCTGTTGATAAATTACAAACGACAACTGTCACCATCTCTCTCAAATTCGTTTTCCATATGCTGAGTTTTTTTTTTTTTTTTTAACAATTTGACCAGTAGAAGTTGTGCCTGGTTAAACTGGGCTTATTTAAATATTAAGGGTTTTATAAAACAGAAGAAATAAGGTATTTGTAAAGGTACCCTGGGATAGCAACTTCAATTTTGTAGAGTTACGAGCATTATTCTTTGGAGACAGAATTATTGCACGCTTTCGTAAAGCGTTAAGGTACTGAGGAGTTGAAGAATGAATAGTAAGTGGAGCAATGCCTAAAACTAGGTATTGTCCCAGAGCGTTTTATTCTTCTGCCACTTACATATGCTGGTAAGCTTATCTTCTTTGACAGTTTTCAACATTTAACTTGTTTGGTAGCGTAGGTGGTAGTGATTTACTTTCAGATTAGTTTGCCATTTGATCAGTAGTTTATATTACGTGGTTGAGATTTCCTATTAATCAAATACTCACCTAATACCTAGCTTGTTCTGATAATGTTAAGAATATTCTTGCCAGCAAGAGGTGTGGTGGTTAAGGTGCTGGACTCTCCTATTGCTGACTGTGGTTTGAGTCCTGGGCCTGGCGAATTGCATTCCAACCTTCCTCTCTCTCTCTCTGTCTGTCTCTCTTGGGTAAGTGCATGTGTCCTGTTGAAAATTTAAAAAAAAATTAATAATGATAAATACATTTTTAAAAGAGTATTCTTCTTTCAGCTTGGGAATGATCAACTATACTTTCTTCTCACTGATAATTATACTTTTAAATTGTTTATGATTTTAGCAACTCTATTTATTTATGTGATAGTGCAGTCTTTCTTTGAGAGTATTTCTTCAAGAGGGCATGAGTTGTGTCTTAGTTCCCTATTGTATTGCTAACAGAAATAACTGACACTGGGTGATTTATAAAGAATAGGCGTTTATTTGACTCAAGATTCTTGTGGCTGGGAAGTCCAAAGATGTGGGGCTGGCATCAGACTTGCCGTATACTATGACCAACAGCAGGAGAAAGGAAGATGAGTACCTGCAGAGAGAGATCTGGGACAATCATCTTATTTTTATAACAACTTGTTCTAATAGGAATTAATCCCTTCTCAGGAGAGTTAGAACTCACTTGGTCTAGAGAGACACCATTAATCATTCTTTTTTTTTTTTTTTTTTGTGAGAAGTTTCTGCTATAGGGCACGTGCACTCGCCAGAAAGACAAAGAGAGACAGAGAAAAAGAAAGAGAGAAATCACCCCCCCAGGTGTGATGGCCACTCTTCAATCTCTTCTCCTCCACTCTCTTTTCAGGATCCTGGGCATGCATGCACACATGCCTAGTGTGAGTTTAAACCATCAGGTCTCGGACTTGAACCGCACTCAACTACCTGGGAGTTCAGCAGTATAGCCATTATAACATTGACTGGTCCCTCATTAATCATTCTTAAGAGTCCTGTCTTCATGATCTAATAACTGTCCACTAGGCCTAATCTCTTAAAAGTCTGCCACCTCTGGACCAGCAGATGGCATAATGGTTATATCACTGGACTCTCACATAGCTGACCACAGTACGAGTCTCTGACCTGTTGGCTTGAACCTTACACCAGGCTCCTGTGCATGAGTGACCAAGTTCCTAGAGGAGAATGGAGGAGAAGGGATTAAGGCATGGCTATCCCCCCTGGGGGGTGATTTCTTGCTTTCTGTCTCTCCATCTCTTGGGCGAGTGCATGCACCCTGCAGTAAAAATCTCTCTTAAAAAAAAGTCTACCACCTCCAAAAGCTATTACACTGGGCAATAATTTCCAAAACATGAATCTTTGGGGGCTAAACCAACCATTACCTTAACCATAATAACTTGTTAGCTTTGTTAGATCTTTGTAGAAGAGTTTTTGAAATTTGTTAGGAATTTTTTCATTTAGTTTAATATTGTCATGTATGAAAGAAAATAAATTATTCAAAATAATAGGCTTCTATTTCTGCTGTATATTGGCATCTATCACAGTGTTGCAAACACACTGAACATTTTCATTTTGCCCTGCTAATAAAACATCCAACTTATAACTTGGTGGGTCTACTAAACCCCATAAAATATGGTAAATATTGCGCAGATATCTTTCTTCATATGTAATTGTCAAATTATTGATATTTTACACAATTATAAGGTATAGCTTTCTTTCTTACTGTCCCCCCCACCTCCCCCATAGGGCACGTGTGTTCACCAGAGAGAGAGAGTGAGAGTGGGAAAGTGAGAAATCACATCCTGGAGGGGATGGTCATGCCACAATCGCTTCTCCTCTCTCCTCTCAGGAGTTTGGGGACACATGCACATGTTCCCCATGTGATTTTCAAGCTTCCAGGTCGAGGACTGGAACTGCATAGTTGACCATGCAGTATCCTGCTGCCTTAACCACCATCAGCTCTCTGTGTGTTTTTTTTTTTTTTTTTTTTTTTTTGTGTTTTTTTTTTTGCTTTTGGGCGTGGGAGAATTTTTTTTTTTTTCTATAGGGCACGTGTGCTTGCCAGACAGAGAGAGACAGCAAGACAGAAAGCGAGAAATCACCCTTCAGGGGGGATGGCCACATTGCAATCCCTTCTTCTCTATTCTCCTCTCGGGATCTTGGGCACACGTGCCTGGAGTGAGTTTAAGCCACTAAGTACGGGACGAAAACCGCGGTCGACTACATGGGAGCCCAGCAACATAGACATTACGCTAACTACTGGTCCCTGTGTTTGTTTTTAATATGTATTTTATCATAGATTTAGAGTACAAAGAGCAAAGTTGCCTCACCATAGTCAATGACTTCAATTTGGGTTTTATTTAGTTTTTATTGCTGTACTAAGATTCTGTGGCTTGGTTTTCTGCTTCTATTTTCTATATTCTTTCTTGAATGTATTTCTGTCAAGAGCTACATTTCTCTGAATTTTGCAAATGTTGTGTCATGTTCCAACACCATTTATATAGGTCCAAACTTCACTGGACTTGTGTGCTGCTTGTATGTATTAAAAAAAAAAAATAGGAAACAGATTTAGGTCATCCACAACTTCCAAATTAGATTTAGAAATTTCTCTATTTCCTTTAAATTATAATAATAAATAATAAAGAAAAGCGTGGATTTTGCATGTATAAATGGTTCATTTTATTTATCAATATTAAAAAATAAATAGCATCTGAATTTGAATGAGATTTACTTTTCAGTGATTTACTTCGTATTTTCCAATGATCAGGACAAATAATTCTTCTTTAGAAAATATGATATATGGAAAGATCAAAAGCATGTGAGAGAAAAAGACTTAATTTAAAAATTTAATTCCAGGGGCTGGCAGGTGGCATGGTAGTTAAGGGCACTGGACTCCGGCATGACCAACTGCAGTTCGAGTTCCTGACCTGGCAGCTTGCTTTCTCATTTTCTCTCTCTCTCTTTCTCTCTCTCCCCCTCTCTGGTAAAGTTTAAATTAATTAATTAATTAATTAAATTAAATAATTAAAAAATTAACTCCATAATGTTATAGCCTTAAAATATTAACTCTTTGGGGTCTCCAGTTCCCACTCTATTTAGATATAATAATTATACCTATTTCTAAGGGTTATTGGAAGGCTTGAAGTAGAAAATACGAGCGAGTCTCAATAAGCATTAGTTCTTTTTCTCACTCTTTTCCTTCTTCTTTTTCAGATCTATTCTATTCAATAATGTTACATACTTTCTTAACTGCAAGCCAGAAGTTTTAGTGGTGTGCTGGTAAATGTTTAACAACTATTTTTTCCAAGGAAAAATAAACGAGATTAAACTGGGTTTGTTGGCATATTCATTTCCAAGATATCAATACTAGGAGACTTTATAAAGTTTATGGAAAAATAGAAGTAAGGAGCAACTTTATTTTGGAGCAATTTTTTTTTTGAATTCTATGCATAGTTTTTTCAGAATATGTATTATTTCTTAACTATTTGAACACACTTCATATTCCTACCTTGACCAGTTAAAAGCTGCTCCGTGATGTCACTGATGAAGTATTTGGGAAACTAGGCCCCAAATCTCCTCTTGCAAGCTGATAGGAGTGGGCTTCAGCATAGCAGTCATGCTTTCTGGATAAAGCTGATTTCTCCCCAAGTCTCTACATAGCTAAGTAAAGAGGAGAAATGGTAAAGAATCAGATCAGCAAATGAGGCCTTAAACAGCGGTAATGAAGAGGAGATGCTTTGGAGGTGTTTACAGGTTCTGTGTCAGTGATAGAAAGCGGTGAAGTTTAGATTACTAATCCAGATTTCTTCATCACCCCTCGTCCACTAGTTTTTCAAACCTTGTTCTAGCTGCTGATAGTATAGGTTTGAATAAAAAACAGTAGTATCGTGTCCCTGTCTTTATGGCATTTACAGTCTCATGGAAGAAAGGCTTTAATAACTTAAAAGCAAATGTCCAAATTACGATATGTAGTATGATAAAGGTGAACTGAACTTAGAGATTTTCTGGGGGAATGGTAGAGTTTTTTGTTTGTTTGCTTTTGTTTTTAATGCTTTAAGAGCTTTACAAATGAGCCATCAACTCTCATTTTCACTCACATAGTATTAATAGTGCCATTTATTGATAGGGTTCACATGCTTACAAGAATATCTGGTGTGGTAAATAGCATACAGGAGATTTGTTCAAGCAGATCTTCCATCTGTTTACCAGAGACAGGTAGACACGAGGGTCTATGTACCTTGTAACAAGTGGATAAAGAATGTTTCTTAAACTTTCATGTTCACTTTAAATATATAATATTTTTCTTGATCATCAATTATTGTCCTATAGTGGAGGAATTAACTTTGGTAGCTAACCTAGCTCAATGTCACCTATGTCTGGGACAGAGTGCAGTGTCTTGGATAGGTGTGGCTTCGTTTTTTGGAGGGTCAGGTCCTGTTATGTCTTTGAATTCTGTGATTCTATTATCCTTATGTATTACTGTGAATTTTTGGATATTGCTGCTTTATTTTCTTTCACCAGTAAACTTCATAGAGATACCACAGCCTTCCAAGTTAAGGCCTTCTCTTTCTGAAGAGGTGCCTTTCTCCAGCAGGTCATGTCTGGTTGTGCACCTGTTCTAGTCCTTTCTCCCTATGGCCCAGATCTGCAATGCCAAAGGTCTGTTCTTAAGGCATTCTTTCTGTACTGGGGTGGGAAAGAGTTCTTTTTTGAGGGCTTTCTTATGCGTTCTACCTCTGCCTGCACCCTGCAGCACTCTCCTGTTACCTGCGCAGTATCTCTCTGTGTCTGTGTCCCTATATGGTCTCCAAATGTGGCTCTGTTTACTCTAGGTATTTTTTTTTTAAATGTATACATGAACTGGCATTGGTTTAAGGTATTTTCTAATTCTTACATGAACCAGTATTTTCAATAGTCTGTATTTATGCAACAAACTTTTGTTGTGGTTTGTTTTGTTTTGTTTTTCTCTCTCTCTCTCTTTTTAAATATGTCTAGTTTTGAAGAATATGTGGCATCTCTTTCAACTATCTACCTTGTCCTTATCCTTTCCATTTGAAATAAACATTTTTCCTCGCAGGATGTTTTCTCTATCTTCTTGTGTAATCCCAGACTGCATCAGATCTACCATACTGTACTCTGACTACCCTCTCCCTCCTCTGTAATCTCTTTTATCTATTTATTGGGAAGAGTTTTTCATGGTCATTCTTCTACCCCACTCAACAGAGATCAGCAGCTATTAGCTCTTCAGTAAATATTTTTACTTGAATTATTATATCCTTTCTCAGGGAGGAACAGATAGCAGGGCAGTGTGTCTCAGGTGCAGGCAGCATGGGTTGCAGCAAGAGTTGCACATCTGGAAAGAATTTAGAAAAAATGATGAAACCCACCAAAAGTCTGTCTATTCCTTATTATCCTATATGCTAATCATTGTAGGTAATGATAAAGTACTCTTCTCTCCTGGGGCTGGCCCCTCCCTCTCCCTGGTATACCCCTTATATCCACAAGCAGAAACAGGTATGCCATCACCCATACCTTTCCCAAGGGTCATTTGTCCTTTAGAAAATATTCAGAAAGTAGAGAATTCATCTTCTCCTTCCTCTAGAGTCCACATGTAAATTCTGCTCCATAATTCCTGCT
>NW_006205908.1:649049-654123 GCF_000334495.1 Tupaia belangeri chinensis
GCTGCTCTTGACCTCTCTTTGACAGGCTCGCCTTGCTGCAAGTCCCTGCTTACAACTCCTGAATTTAATCTTCTCTGCCAAAGGAGAGGTAGGAGGAGGTGGGCTACATCTCCCTTAACTTCTGCCCAAGATCGGCTTAAGTTTATTTCTGTTGAACTAGACTTTAAGAAGGTTTCTTTCTGACTAAAGGCTCCAGACTTCCCTTTTCTGGAGCATTTATCTTAGAAAACTTGGAATTGTAAATTCTTTCATTCCTTTTTGAAATGTCAGTCTTCTATAACCAAATATCTTCAAGTACGTGAGAGTCATCCATTTGAAATGTGATCATAAAAACTACAAGACAGTTGGGCCATGTGTTGGCACAGTGGTAACACAACTAGATTCACATGGGAAAGGTTCTGAGTTCACATCCCAGGACCTCCCTGAGCAGACTGGGGACACGCAAGTGGCCATGATCCAGGCCTCCTGAGAATGAGGGTGAATTGCCACATAAAGACCCTGTTAGGGGTACCTATTTCTCTGTTTGTCTCTGTTGTAGAAGAAATAAGCTTAAAAAAAACCTGCAACAATATTTAGTGACAACTTAATATACAATTATAATTAAAAGAGTGGATTTTGAATGCTTACAACACAAACTAATGATACATGCTTGATATAGCAGGTATGTTTACTGCCCTGATTTGTCATTATACGATGTACACTTATTCTGAAAAACCACTGTTTCCCATAAATATATTCAAATGCTATATGCAAATTTAAATAATAATAGTAGAAATAATAAAATTACTTTGAGGAGAAAAAAAGATAGGTAGCACCCTTACCTCCAGATCTTTGTGAAAGTTAAGAACCTAATTTCTCTGATAAGTGACAATTAGAAAATCCCGATGGCCTAATCACTTTAGCCAACCTCATCCCTAATGACCCACAACACCCTAGCTTAAAATATTCCTGCATATTGTTTTAAAAAAGTGAAGTTCAACTTTTTCCTCTTTGCAATAATCCATTTGTGGCTTAACATGTTTTTCTTTATATATTATGTGGGTACACGAGAGTGACAGAGAGGGAGAGACAGAAAGAGAAGAGCCCTTGGGAAAGGTTCTGAGTTCACATCCCAGGACCTCCCTGAGCAGACTGGGGACACGCAAGTGGCCATGATCCAGGCCTCCTGAGAATGAGGGTGAATTGCCACATAAAGACCCTGTTAGGGGTACCTATTTCTCTGTTTGTCTCTGTTGTAGAAGAAATAAGCTTAAAAAAAACCTGCAACAATATTTAGTGACAACTTAATATACAATTATAATTAAAAGAGTGGATTTTGAATGCTTACAACACAAACTAATGATACATGCTTGATATAGCAGGTATGTTTACTGCCCTGATTTGTCATTATACGATGTACACTTATTCTGAAAAACCACTGTTTCCCATAAATATATTCAAATGCTATATGCAAATTTAAATAATAATAGTAGAAATAATAAAATTACTTTGAGGAGAAAAAAAGATAGGTAGCACCCTTACCTCCAGATCTTTGTGAAAGTTAAGAACCTAATTTCTCTGATAAGTGACAATTAGAAAATCCCGATGGCCTAATCACTTTAGCCAACCTCATCCCTAATGACCCACAACACCCTAGCTTAAAATATTCCTGCATATTGTTTTAAAAAAGTGAAGTTCAACTTTTTCCTCTTTGCAATAATCCATTTGTGGCTTAACATGTTTTTCTTTATATATTATGTGGGTACACGAGAGTGACAGAGAGGGAGAGACAGAAAGAGAAGAGCCCTTCACAAGGTCCGGTCACACTGCAGTCCCAGTCCTCCAGTCCTGTAGTCTGTCAGACCCGAGGCATGTGTGTGTGTGTGCCCGGTGGGTTTCTGGCTGACCAGAACACGGATTCCAACCACAGTCACCATGTGAGATTCAGCTTCTCTTAAGCAGCGTATTACCATTGTGTCCCATAGCTGGCCCCTTTTGCAACAATCTTGTTAATGTTTTCTTGCCTGTTGAACAGGTTAAGTACAATTTTTTCTTTTATACTCCTCTGTTGATTCTTTTCCTTACAAAACATAACTAAAGCACCAAGGTGTAAATAGAACACAACAAATCTTTTTAAAAATGCAGAATAGAAGAAAAACTGCAAAGTAAATCCTAAATAGGATTTTCTCAGTAACCAGAGGGAAAGACTTTTGAAACCTCATAGAAGTAACCACTTAGAGCATACCTCACTCTCTCCCCTCAGTCTCCTGTGTTCAGTATGTATTTCAACAACGATGACAACAAAGATGATGACAAAAGACAAAAGACCTTTCTTTCTTCATGACTTGCCCTGAGTTTTAAGGCTGTTACTATTGTTATATTGTTATTATCTTTCTTTTGAGAAGCTTCTTCTTTTGTCCTCAAGGATTGTTGTCCTTCCTGGTCTTACTGTAATTTTTTCAAAATCAAATTTATTCCACAAGAGAAAGAGAAAGAGGCTCACCCGACAGTGTCTTCATGTTACCATCCATCCCTAGTCTAAGCCGTCCCAGGTCATAGGCACATGTGCCTGTCTGGCATGCTCAGGAGGATGCTGGGATAGGAACCCGGGACCTTTGCCATGTGAGTCTAACTGTATTACCACTGTGCCATCATTTAGCCCCTATTGTGCCTTTGTAAGCAAATTTGCCCCCTTCTCACAACTTGTCAGTACATAATGCATTTCTCAAAGTTGAATATTCAGTCAATGGCACTTTGGCAATCTAAGGACAGTCTAGGGACATAAGCACATTTCATGCAACAATTCAGGAAAGGTATAAGCAGTCTAGCGCAAGTATTCTTGGCATCTTTACCAACAGTGTGACCGAGCCAACAGAGAACCAAAGTGACCCCATGTTGTACTTAGTCTTGGAAGTCCATCTTAATAGACTAACGTTTAGGAAAATCAGTCTCACTTGTCTTTCGCTTCCCTCATAAAGAACCTTACAGAGCCTAACCTTTCATTTCCCTCACAGTGGATCTTGCCTACTGCCTGACCAGTGAAAGTTAACAATAGCCTCACTGAATCTTTTCAGATACCAGGCTAAGGAGACAGGGAGGGGACGACACCACCAACCCCCTCACACATGCTGGCTAAGAAGATTTTATCTGCGTAAACACTGCAAAACACACACCTGGATGGATCCTTGCTGTTTTCCCTTAATTTCTTTTTCCTTAAGAACCCTCTGTGATGACCTATCGTTCTGGACACAGTCTTTGAACCATTTTTACAGATTTTTGGCTTCCTGTACACAGCTACCTTTCCTTTCTACCCACACAGGTCTCTCTAGTATTGGTTATTGAGCAAGCGAGGAACAGCCACGCTTGGGTTGGGTACTAGGTCCGGTTACATCAGCATGAGCTGCAGACATACTGATTTATTCAGCATGTATGTGCAAGGTCCTCTACCCAAACGCATTTCTCAAGTTAAACGCATTCATCTTCAGAGCTAGTACATTCTAAACCTATAAAGAGGAAGATGAATATTTTCCTAATTGCCTCCGTAATTTACAAGGCTGCCTTTCTCACAATGAATTCAGATGCTTGTATGATTGTGCAGAACACTGTTTATTCTTTAATTCATTTCCTTTTTATTTTTTTTTCTTCCCTCAGCCACTTTGTGTTTTGGTTAGCTAAGAACAAGAGAGGGGCATATCCTTGAATAAACTAGCTACTGAATTAAATAGCTACTTTGCTATACAAAGACCTGAATGCAATTCTGATCTAATATTTGTATTAAACTCTCAGTTTGTGGCCATTCTCAACACTTTTTAGGGGAAGGACAAAGATCTTATTATTAAAGTTAAAATAAAACAATAAATAGATGGGTAAGAATTAAACAGACATTATTTAGGGTTTTTATCATTTTAGTCATGAGTTATGAAGTAAAGTTTCTAGATTTTATTTAAGGTTGAGTGTCATCGCTTATTTAAGTCTATACTTTCCATAATGCCTATTGCATGTTTTTAGAGCCATCAAACTTATATTAAATCAAGGCATGGAACTATGATAGGAGAATAGTGTTTCACTGACATCATTTCAAGGGTACCTGCTAAAAATAGTAGTTTTTCAAATATCTTCATAGATATTTGCATAATTACAGATGCTCCATTATAAGCAAACTATTACAACGCTATAACAAATGTGAGATTCCAAAACCGAGTTTGGAAAACAAGCAGACTTATTCCCCAACAATAGATACCTATCTGGAATTCACTCCTTGTGATATTTTTCATGCCTGCGTATTTTTTAGAGTGAAAAATTAGACACTGCTAAAATTGACCAAACAAGTATAAATGGATAAATCATATCTCTATGACTTTCTTTATTTCTGCAGAGTGAGAATATTTCAGTAGCAGCTTTATCCATGTAATGCATTTAATTCCTGAATGGGACCTCTCCACATGTTTCTAGGGAGTGGCACCATTTAGTTTTCTCCATTGATGACAATAGTTGATTGCCTGTAAGATACATGGAGTTTAGATTTGCTTAACCTGCTTTATGTAGACTATTTTTAGTTTTGTGATACTTACCAAAGGAAAGGCCAGCACCATCATAATCACCTGATTTTGCTTCCAGATGAAACAAAATGTCTCTTATCTTCCAAGCACCTAAAAGCCTACACTATGTCTGTAAATCGTAGTATTTACATTCTATTATCAGGGACTATAGGGCAAGTATTAGGAATGCTGGGCTGGATATTCAGTTAGTCATCTAGGACCATGTCGGGCTCTAGAATATAGAGAGGGTATTTTATAAGAGAAACAGATGCAGTCTTTATATAACCCATTAGAAATTTTTAAATATAGTCCAGTGTAATTATCATTACCTGTGTTTGTGGTCACTCTGGGGTTACCTGGAGGTTATCATAATCTGGGATGATTTTCAATTCCAAAAAAGTCACCTTGGATTTTTGCTTTAATACCTCAATCAAAAAGAAGTAAAATGTTTTCTGCTATTATCAAATAAGGTTATGAGTCATGCTTTTTTTTTTGGGGGGGGGGGGTTTTTTTGTTTTTTTTTTTTTTTGTTCATAGGCTAAATTATTCACCCGCTA
>NW_006205908.1:654171-677395 GCF_000334495.1 Tupaia belangeri chinensis
TTTTTTTGCCATAGGGCACATGTGCTCGCCAGACAGACAGAGAGAGACAGAGAGACAGAAAGCGAGAAATCACCCCCCAGGGGGTATGGTCACGCCGCAATCCCTTCTCCTCCATTCTCCTCTTGGGATCTTGGGCATGCACACACACGCACCCGACATGAGTTTTAAGCCACCAGCTCCGGGACGCGAACTGTGGTCGACTACGTGGCAGTCCAGCGACATAGCCATTACGCTAACTGCTGGTCCCTGAGCCATGCTTTTCATGATATACTAATTTTGACAAAACTATCGGTGAATAATATTATGATTCCATCTCTGTTATTTGTCAATCGTGACTTAGTGTGGGCCTCAGTTAGATTAGCCAGAAAATGAAAGTATTAGATTAGATGATGTGGTAGACATTTTTAGTGCTCACTTACATTTCTGCTTTTTGACCCATTCTAGAATATAATCGTGTGGTCTTTAAGGTAGGAGTGGCCCTCTGACATCTTTGAGTAAGGACATGGGAGCTGAATTGTTATGTATCACTTGTGACCCCTGCTCTTTTCCTCCTCCTTAGGGACTGTGGAAGCACGTTATGGGGTAGAGGTGCCATAAGACTGAAGGCATCTGAAGTGCAAAACCACCTCACAGAGGACAGCTGCCCTGAAGTGCAGTCCAGGCTCTGCGTGAATGATAAACTTGCAGGGTGTTAAGCAATGAAAGTCTTCCACAACCTGTTGCCACACCATTTTGTTTGGAGAGAGATTTTTGCTATAGGGCACATGCACTCACTGGAGAGACAGAGAGAGACAGAAACAGGAAGTGAGAATCACAGCCCCCTGAGACGTGGGGGGATGGCCATGCCACAATCCCTTCTCCTCCATTCTCCTCTCGGGATCTTGGGCATGCAAGCACATGTGCCCAGTGTGAATTTTAAGCTGTCATTTCTCAAACTGTAGTCAACATGGGAGTTCAGTGATGTAACCATTCCACCATGTGCTGGTCCCAGTATTCTTATTAATGTAGATGATTTCTAGAATATCTTTTACTTATATGACTTTGCAACTCAAAAAATTCACTTGTCTGAAACTGCAACAAAATAACAAAGGGAGACCATTGACTTATAAGGCTTATACTGTCAAACACATGTTATTAGATAGTTTGGAATTGGTCAGAAATAACTGTCACCTGGGAACCAGCAGTTAGTGTAATGGCTATGTTGCTGAATTCCTATGTAGTCGACCGTGGTTCGCATCCCGGACCCTGTGGCTTAGAACTCACGCCGGGCACGTGTGCGTGCGTGCCTGAGATCCCGAGAGGAGAATGGAGCAGAAGGGATTGCGGCGTGGCCATACCCCCTGGGGGGTGATTTCTCACTTTCTGTCTCTCTGTCTCTCTCTGTCTGCCTGGCGAGCGCACTATAGCCAGAAAACCTCTCCAAAAAAAAAAAAAAGATATAACTGTCACCTATACTATATGTTTTCTCATGATACACATATCCAGTATGTTTGAGGGTTACCAGTAGGCTTTTTGTTTTGTGGTTATTTTATAATCTGTTATATTGTTTTCTTTAGCATAGAGTTGCTTGAATTAGAATGGACTAAAAATGGATAAACAATGTTCAACGAATTTGGTATGGGCTATGGGATTTAGTCAAGCTTGAATAATTCTTGACATGTAAATGTCATAATGACAGTATTCATTTGCAGCAATGGATTTGGCTGTGGCCTTATGAAAGATGGATATGATGTGGGATAGAGAAGGTTGTTAGCTCCATGGTGGAAATGAAATGTCAGCTGTCTGCTACAGTGTCCATCAAGAGTTCAAGGGTGCCACTTTTTTTAGGCCTGGTCACGTTTCATTCAAAATGGAGTTGAAAGAAAATGAACTCATTCAGGCTGTTACTAAGTTATTAAATTATTCTTTGGAGTTATTTGAGTATTTACTAAGATTTTAATCTTATGATGAAAAGTATCTTACCTGGACCCTTGGATTCTTTTTTAATGTGACATACATTTCTCTTTCATGATAAGGTATTTGTTTTTACAGTTTTTGCACTAAAAATTTCCTGATAAATACTGACAAATACTAGCACTAAAGTATATCGATCTCTTTAGTATTTATTGTACTGTGGGGATTTCTTTTTCTTTTTTGAGGCACTAGGAAACTATATATCTCATTTTTCTCTCTAAAGAATACATTCATATGAATTCAGAACATATATGAAACTCCAGAAATAAATACATTTCATTATAAGATAGTTTGTTTTCCTCAAATGCTATTTCACTTCAATGAAAATAGAATTAATTTCCTCACAGTAAGCAGCAGTATAAAGGAATGTAAGTAATCTTAACTCCATCCCAGTGTCTCTGCAGTCTTTCTATCCCTTTGCAATCATTCCTCAGGTAATTGTTAATGCCAAGTCGCTATTAATTTTCTGCATATGAAAATCGTAACACCAAGCTCCAAATATTTATTGTTTATTTTACTCCAAAAAATCTAATTTTTATTATCCTAATTATTATTATTATATGGCTTTTCCTTTTCTTATCAAGTGCCAACTGTGTCAATTCCATTTGTATAATTCTTTTTTATTCCCCACTCAATTCCAATGTTTCCTCTATTGTACATAAAGTTTTTGTTTATGCTTGGGTTTAAAGTTGAGTTTTCAAAACATTCTTTTCCAGTATTATCAGTTAGAAACGGCTGGGACCAGTATTTGGCATAATCGTTATGTTGCTGGACTCCCATGTAGTCAACTGTAGTTTGAGTCCTCCTGGACTCAGTGGCTTAAACTCACACAGGGTGCGTGTGCATGCGTGCCCAAGGTCCCGAGAGGAGAATGGAGGAGAAGGGATTGTGGCGTGGCCATCCTCCCTGGAGGGTGATTTCTCGCTTTCTGTTTGTCTGGCGAATGCATATGCCTTATAGCAAAAAAAAAAAAAAAACTCTCAAAAAAATTAATTAATTAAAAAAATAAATGATTGAATAGTTTTTCTAAGCCATGTAGTTTATAAGCAGATCAAGGCCTATTTAAAAAGAGTCAGAGCTTAAATTATTCCTAAGTGTCTCCTTTCAAGCATCCATTAAAAAACAAGAGATTGTCGGAGAGTGTAGCTACTATCCTATCAGATATAAGTGGAAGGGTCAGTGTGCTGTCAGGAGAGCAATGGAAGAGCTGAATTGTCAGACTGTGAACGAAAAACACTTCCGCTCCTTTTAAATCAAAGCAGGTAGTTTCAATTCTTCCCCAAGCAAAGCCTGGGATTAAGGAGGGAGATAGAGTCAACACAAACTGTCTCTTTTTTGTTCATCCTAGTATGCCATCAAGGAACTAGGCGCGTCAGCTTTGGTTGTAGACAAGAAGGCAGGCACAGAATTTCCTGTGAAAAAAAATTTAATATTTTATGAAACAGGGTTGAGTATAGGCCAAGAGTTAAAGGGTGATAGAGTCTCAGATTTGACTTTATTTGTTAGGCATGTTTTGCAGTCCCCTTGTGCTCAGAAGAAGGATGTCCAGAGCCGGTTGTCAGTGTACACTGTGTGCAGTGTTCTACACACTGAGCTAATGGTACTGACAGGACCAGAAGTAATTGGCCTATTATAAATTACAGGACAGCCCTAGCATGTGTCATTCTAGGAGAGGCCTGTGAGAATCGTACCAGGTGCACAGCATAGATCAGTGTCAATATTCAGGATTACACCTGTGAGTAAACCCATCTTATTTTAACTTTTGTACATTTACTAAACTGTGCTTCTACACAGAAGATTTATCCACCATTAGGTAATGATGCCTGGTACAGAAGAGATTATTCTCTATTTTTTTTTTCTAGTAATGCTTGCTACTATTTTCAGTAATGATCAAGGGAAAAAAATGTTGAAAGAATTCATTTAGCACGTAGAATATTACTTTATTCAAATATCATTACATTTTAGATTAGTAGAGAAAATGAGTAAAATAATGAGATGAAAAGGTAAGTGAAACTTATGCCTGTCTTTTCTTTTATTGTCTTTGAGGAATTTATGCCCCATAGTTTGAGATATTTTTCTTTCTATATCTGGAACCATCTGCTGCCGCTTTTTCATTTCAGGCTGCTGCTTCATTTTGTATTTTGAGAAAAAATAAATTCAGTCGTCTACTCCTAGCAGCCTTATTTTACTATCCTATTGTAGACACTCTCTTCTACATAGGTTCAAACAACTTGGGGCCCCAGTAAACATTTTCTATCTCCCCGTGGTTTCCATTTTCAGTACATACTTTTTGTCCAATGAATCTACCTTCTTTAATTATTGTATCTGAAAACAAGTAAGACATGTTACTTTATGTTCTTTTAGTATTGCATATAGCTCAAAGGGCATCCATCTAAATAATGAAGTAGATGACAATACTGCTGTCATTCACTAGTTTTTCAATTAAAAACTCCCTAAATAATTTGAGACAATGAATGAATTTTCTAAATACCACCCCAAGGAATTCATTATTCTATGTACACCACCATACATTGGCGTATTACTAATATGGGTATGGACTAAGGGAATACACTGATATTTTCTTTAGGTCTTATGCAGAGACTCATGTAAGTAGAAATAAACATTGTTGATGATTATCGATGTGAATTCAGCCTGATGTCCAATTTGTTTGTCTGTTTGTTTTTTAATCTGGTGAATGGAACTGGTTATTCAGGACGAGGACAAATTGAGAAACCCTGGAGAATCATAAAGGTGATGCTACTATTATTCAATTATCTAGAATGAAAACCTTGAAGTCCTTTGATTTCTATCTTTCATTCTTTGTCTCTTCATCCCTTTCTCTAATAGGCCAACAAGTCTGACTGAATCTTTAACATTTCCATTGCTATTGTGTTTGGGCAGGATTTTTGTTCCATTCCTGCACACTTGTAGTAATAGTAGCTTCTTTTTTTATTATTTTATTTAACTTAATTAATTAATTAATATTAATGTGACCATAGAGGGACAGAGTGAGAAAGAGAGAGAAAGAGAGAGAGAGAGAAGGAGAGAGAGAGAGAGATATTGAAAGATAAAGAAAGCAAGCTGCCATATCCAAATATCCAGAACTCAAACCGTGGTTGGCTATTTGGTAGTCCAGTGCCCTTAACCACCATACCACCTGCTGGCCCCCCTTTTAAATCAAAGCAGGTAGTTTCAATTCTTCCCCAAGCAAAGCCTGGGATTAAGGAGGGAGATAGAGTCAACACAAACTGTCTCTTTTTTGTTCATCCTAGTATGCCATCAAGGAACTAGGCGCGTCAGCTTTGGTTGTAGACAAGAAGGCAGGCACAGAATTTCCTGTGAAAAAAAATTTAATATTTTATGAAACAGGGTTGAGTATAGGCCAAGAGTTAAAGGGTGATAGAGTCTCAGATTTGACTTTATTTGTTAGGCATGTTTTGCAGTCCCCTTGTGCTCAGAAGAAGGATGTCCAGAGCCGGTTGTCAGTGTACACTGTGTGCAGTGTTCTACACACTGAGCTAATGGTACTGACAGGACCAGAAGTAATTGGCCTATTATAAATTACAGGACAGCCCTAGCATGTGTCATTCTAGGAGAGGCCTGTGAGAATCGTACCAGGTGCACAGCATAGATCAGTGTCAATATTCAGGATTACACCTGTGAGTAAACCCATCTTATTTTAACTTTTGTACATTTACTAAACTGTGCTTCTACACAGAAGATTTATCCACCATTAGGTAATGATGCCTGGTACAGAAGAGATTATTCTCTATTTTTTTTTTCTAGTAATGCTTGCTACTATTTTCAGTAATGATCAAGGGAAAAAAATGTTGAAAGAATTCATTTAGCACGTAGAATATTACTTTATTCAAATATCATTACATTTTAGATTAGTAGAGAAAATGAGTAAAATAATGAGATGAAAAGGTAAGTGAAACTTATGCCTGTCTTTTCTTTTATTGTCTTTGAGGAATTTATGCCCCATAGTTTGAGATATTTTTCTTTCTATATCTGGAACCATCTGCTGCCGCTTTTTCATTTCAGGCTGCTGCTTCATTTTGTATTTTGAGAAAAAATAAATTCAGTCGTCTACTCCTAGCAGCCTTATTTTACTATCCTATTGTAGACACTCTCTTCTACATAGGTTCAAACAACTTGGGGCCCCAGTAAACATTTTCTATCTCCCCGTGGTTTCCATTTTCAGTACATACTTTTTGTCCAATGAATCTACCTTCTTTAATTATTGTATCTGAAAACAAGTAAGACATGTTACTTTATGTTCTTTTAGTATTGCATATAGCTCAAAGGGCATCCATCTAAATAATGAAGTAGATGACAATACTGCTGTCATTCACTAGTTTTTCAATTAAAAACTCCCTAAATAATTTGAGACAATGAATGAATTTTCTAAATACCACCCCAAGGAATTCATTATTCTATGTATACCACCATACATTGGCGTATTACTAATATGGGTATGGACTAAGGGAATACACTGATATTTTCTTTAGGTCTTATGCAGAGACTCATGTAAGTAGAAATAAACATTGTTGATGATTATCGATGTGAATTCAGCCTGATGTCCAATTTGTTTGTCTGTTTGTTTTTTAATCTGGTGAATGGAACTGGTTATTCAGGACGAGGACAAATTGAGAAACCCTGGAGAATCATAAAGGTGATGCTACTATTATTCAATTATCTAGAATGAAAACCTTGAAGTCCTTTGATTTCTATCTTTCATTCTTTGTCTCTTCATCCCTTTCTCTAATAGGCCAACAAGTCTGACTGAATCTTTAACATTTCCATTGCTATTGTGTTTGGGCAGGATTTTTGTTCCATTCCTGCACACTTGTAGTAATAGTAGCTTCTTTTTTTATTATTTTATTTAACTTAATTAATTAATTAATATTAATGTGACCATAGAGGGACAGAGTGAGAAAGAGAGAGAAAGAGAGAGAGAGAGAAGGAGAGAGAGAGAGAGATATTGAAAGATAAAGAAAGCAAGCTGCCATATCCAAATATCCAGAACTCAAACCGTGGTTGGCTATTTGGTAGTCCAGTGCCCTTAACCACCATACCACCTGCTGGCCCCAGTAGCAGTAACTTTTTAATAGTCTGCCAGCCCCAGCCTGTTTCTCTTAGAGCTCATCCAGGTTTATCCATTCTCCGTGATACAAATTCTTGACTCCTAGTTGGCATTCTTCTTCATTCCTAGTCATCCTTACTCTTCCTTTTCTCCTGCTTCCTCTTATGTTCAGGCCTATGTTCATGTCATTCCTCCTATATGGAATGTTCCACCACCATATATGATCATTTCAAGTAAAAACCCAGCTGACAAACCATCTCCTCAAAAAACTTACTGATTATTCTAGTAAGAACATAACTTTTTTCCTGAACCCATGAACCTCTGTGCTACCTGATGCTTGTACTATGCGGTGATAAATTCTAAGTGCCTTGAGTTCATGAAGTATGGACTATGCCATGTATCTTTTTATTTCTTACAATGTCTAATAGATGGTTTTACACATAGCATACATTTAGAAGGTATTGTCAATGTATAAATTAACTTCCACCTTATTTTGCATCAAATCTGTTTCATGGAATGTGATTTCTAATTGTTTAGTGTTTTTTAACTGTTTTTTTTCTTTTTCAGTCACCCTTCTAAGGAATCTATTGAGACAGTTTTTTGAATTGCCCTTCCATGAAATAATAATATCACAGCTATAGTATGTTTATGTAGTGTATTTATATTTATATTTTACACATAAAAGAATAAGATTGTTTTTACCCCCCAAGAACCAACTTTGGCCCTTTGTATTAATCTGTTATTACATTGCTAATAGGAATATCTGAGACTAGGGTGATTTTATAAAGGAGATAAGATTTTATTAACTACAATTGTAGGGACTGAGAAGTCCAAAGATCTTGGCCTACTGCATGTCTGACAGAAGCACAGAGGATGGCAGGCATGTGCAGAGAAATAGTGAGCCACTTGATCTCTGTCTATTTTTTTAGCAACTGTTTCTCATCAGAGCTAATGATTCTCATGAGATCTAAAATTCACTGGGTCTCATGAGACATTATTAACCTGTCCATGAGAGTGGTGCCTCCATGATGCAATCATCAAGAACCAATAACCAACCACTAGACATCACCACCTCTCCACATCCAATTCCAAAGCATGAAACCTTGAGGGACAAGCCATATTCTGACCCATTATACTCTTTAAAACCTAGTACTTCTTAGAATGCATACCTTATTAAAAGCTATTATCACTTACAAGTAGAAAATCTTGGCTAAGCTATGATATAGAAGAATAATGGGATTGAGATGTATTTGAGAAGAAAGAAGAGTATCATGTGTTTATTGAGCATACTCCAATGCTATGTATTTTGCATGAATTATTTCATTAAATCTCATTAAAACCTTATAAAGTAAACAGCACCATTCTGTTAGTTTGCCACAGATTATTCGTTTTCTCTTAAAATGTTTTGACTCTGTTAATACTAAGTACAATTTTTCTTTTTGTGATTTCTTCACATCATCACAAGGAGTGATTTTCAGTCTTGTAGTGAACCTTAAGGACATATAGAATCAGAATGGACCCTTCTTTTTCTTTAAACAGGTACTGAAAATGTATCAGAATTAAACTTATGAGACTCAGGTTAGGGGTGTGTGTGTGTGTGTGTGTGTGTGTGTGTGTGTATGTTAAAAAGAGTTCTACTTTTTATTCAGTTCTTCTGGTAGAATTCCTCTCTACTAGATTTTACAGATGACTATCAGTCTCTGAGGGGTTAGATCTCTTGCCTCTAGTTGCATATTAATTTAATTGCACAGTGGATGTAGATTACAACTTCTTTTTACCTGAGGACAAAGTATTACCTAAAAAAGAAAGTTTGAATTTGCCCGAAGATATTATGTTAACTATTTAGACCTCCTGGTAATTGTTTATTAACTATATTATGTCTTTGTATTTTGAATACAAAGAAATTATTTGGCTAACCATATATAGCCTTTTTATTTCTAAGATATAGTATTGTTTTCAAGTTGAAGCATTTTCCTTGATTCACTGTGGTGAAAAACTATTTTTCCTTCCCAACTATTCACAATGTTTTGCAGAGCAAATGTCAATATAATGTAAATGAACCATCATTTTAATATTTTTACCACACTCTACTATTAAGAAACTGCCATTGATAGAATTACATAGTACTGAATGAAAATTATTTTTAGTTATATTCTATATAATATCTGTTTATTTGGAGACAGGTGTGGATGTGAGTGTTTTTGATTGTTCTTTTTTTTTTGGTTTTGGTTTTTAATTTTTTTTAGAGAGAGATTTTTACTAGAGGTGTGTGCACTCACTGGAAAGACAGAAAGAAACATAGAGAGAGAAAGTGAGAAATCACTCCCCAAGGAGGTTGGCTACCCCATAATCCCTTCTCCTCCTGGGATTTGGAGTATGCATGCATAAATGCCCAGCATGAGTTTTAAACTGTCAGATTGGGAACTTGAACCATGATTAGTCATGTAGGAGTCCAGTGCCTTAACCACTATGCCACCTGCTGGCCCCAATATGAAGTCTTAAAGATTATTATTTTACATTTGCTAGAATCTGGCTTCCATGTAAACTGGTTATTTTCTGCTTTGAAAGGTCATGTAGAATGAAAGTGTGACTCAGTTATATTAACTTGTTTCTGTTAGGAAGTCCATAATTAAAGTGAGGTGTACTTTCAAAATAGCATGTTAAATCAATGATATCTCAATTTCTGATGACATGAGTTTAATAATGCAAGGAATAATAATTAATGAATTCAGTGAATTGATGGTTTATGAGAAGGGTGAATAAATATGGATTTTCTTGGTTCCTTTTTTGTGTTGCCTCTTTCCTTGCCATCTGTCCAAATCCCCTGGACCTCACAACTCACAACATAAATTACCACTTTCTGAGTACTAGGAAGAACATTCCATTTATTCTCTCAAGGCACATATGCCTTCTCTTGTTCAATAATCATCTGTGTACTTGCTTTATCTCCCCTATTAGATCATAAGCCATCAAAAAACAGAACCTGCAATTGCTTCATTTTTCTATTCTCTGTTTCCTTTAGCTGTGATACGTGGCCTAAGAGTTGATGAATTAATGGATAAATGCAGGCTTAGTAAGGTGACTTCCCTCAATTTTTGGCTTTCTATTGCTTTCTGATTAGACAATGACTTTATTTTATTTTATTTTTTATTCTCAACCAGTTAGGCTGAGAAAACAAAAAGGTGCCATTTTAATGCAATATTCTGATAATGCTGCTATGGAAGGCACCAATTAGTTCTGTGATAGCAACTTTTATGATGAGGACTCTTTTTATTAAGATTATAACTAGTAACTTATCACACATAGATACTACATAGCTGTTTGATGGCAAGAACTTCTAATCAATCCACCCAGATCTTGATTAAACCTGATGACCTAGAGGTATGTATCAATTCTTTCAGTCACCCCTTCCTCAAATAAAGACCAAATTATTTCCTTCCTAACTCAAGGATTTATGATTGCTTTTAATACCACTCAGTGCCTTATGTTTGAGAAGTGAAATTTTATGTACAAGTATCCACTTTGATCTTATAAAGGATTATTGATGTATTAAAGGCATCTAATGTATACATTATTGTATAGATCATATCTTAATAAGTAGGTTAATAGGGGCCAGCAGGTGGAATGGTGATTAAGGCACTAGACTCCCTCGTGGCTGACCATAGTTCAAATATTAGACCTGGTGGCTTGTTCTCTCACTTTCTCTCTCTCTCTCTCTTCTCTCATCAAATTAAATAATAATAAATCAAATCAAATAAATAAATATTTTTAAAAAGTAGTAAGTAGGTAATAATATTCTTCATCATATTATGAGCAATGCACACATCTCATGGTCAAATTAAATTTGCATCAGTGTCGGGAACCAGCAGTTAGCGTAATGGCTATGTCGCTGGACTCCCACGTAGTCGACTACGGTTCGCGTCCCGGGACCCGGTGGCTTAAAACTCACACCGGGCATGTGTGCATGTGTGCCCAAGATCCCGAGAGGAGAATGGAGGAGAAGGGATTGCGGCGTGACCATCCTCCCCTGGGGGGTGATTTCTTGCTTTCTGTCTCTATGTCTCTCTCTGTCTGTCTGGTGAGCACACGCGCCCTATAGCGAAAAAAAAAAATTTGCATCAGTGTCAAGTTGAATATTTTAAAGTACTAAGGAAATAGAGTCAAATGCTTTTATATTGAAATAAAGTACAATCTCTTTAGGGGGTCTTTTTCAGTAATTACTTCACATCAGAAAAATTTGACTAGAATGCATAGAGGAATGTTGAGAAAAATGAGTAATCATTGTAACAATGAAATATTTGACTCAGTGAAAATAGAATGGAACACAAAGCTACAGTTATAACTATTAAAATATTATATTTTTTTATAAAAATCTAATTATTTTTCTTACATGATTCATGTTTAAAAAGTTTTCTAATATTTGTTATGTACATCTGTAAATGTCTTTAGGGGATTTTCCTAAAGCATGGCTAAAGCATTATTTTCTACATGACTATAATGAAGTCTAGTTACAGGACTTTCTTAATTATCATAAAACTTTATATTTGCTTAAAGAATTACTCTGTAAAAATATTGACTTAGGGTGAATGAACACCTTCTAAAAATAGACCATTTATACCTCTTCACACCATTTCTCCAAAGGTGCATAGATGTCTAATAAGGACACGAAAACATGCTCCACATCTCTATTCATTAGCTGAATGTAAATTAAATTTACTACTCCACATCCATTAGGATGGGTAATATTATCAAACAAACACACTGGACATATAAAGTATTGATGAGAATGTGATGAAATTGGAACCACTGTGCATCGTAAAATGGTGAGGCCACTATAAAAACAGTAACAGAGTTCCCTGAAAAATTAAAGATAGAATTACCATATGATGCAGCAATTCAAATTCTGGTTATGTTGTAAAAACAACTGAAAATGGGGACTTGAACAGATATTTGCACACCTGTGTTCAAAGCAGCATTATATACACTAGCCAAAAGGTAGGAACAACATGTCCATCAAAAAATGGAAGGATAATTACATTTGTATAGTACATACAAAGAATGTTACTGAATCTTATAAAGAAATTTAAATCTTGATAGACAATACAACCTGGATGGGCCTTGAAAATGTTATGCTAAATGAAGTGAACCAGCTTACAAAAGATAAAAGTTGTATGATTCCACTTTTATGAAGTACCTAGAATAAGCAACTTTATAGAGACAGAAAGTAAAATAGAATAGAGGTTACCAGGGACAGAATGGGAGATTTGGGGGAAGGGTATTAACTCTTGGGTACAGAGTTCTTGTTAGAGATGATGAAATTTTGAATATATAATCGATAGTAATTATGGTCATAGAATATTGTGAACATATTGAATTCCACCAAGAAATGGTTAAAACCTCATTAACAAATGATCAAAATGATAAACATCACAGTAATTAACCATAACAAAAAAGTGGTTAACAGAAAGTATTCAACAATGAGTTATTCTTTATTTGCCTACCAGAAAGAAAAGTTACTGACCATAATAGCAATAATCTAAGAAGGAGAAATAGTGATAGAAAACAGAATAGCAGATATTCTCACACACACTTAGTGTCATTAAAATTTTATATATCCATTTTAGATAGTGTTTAGAAGTATTTATCAAAATTTTAAATGTGTGTAACTTCAGACATAGTTATTAAATCATTAAGGATCTATTGCACAAAAATTACCACATAGGTATACAACTATACAGGTAAATATTCAGATAGGCAGACAGGTTTCTAGATAAATAAATGATAAATAGATAGATAGATAAATGGATAGATACTAATTATAGAATTGTTATAAGTTTGAAAACTTGGAGATAATCAAAAGTTAATAGAGAATTATTAAATAAACCTTAGCATATTCATATCATAGAATACTAACAAAACTTGATTAACTTTCAACTTATAACTTCATATATACACTTAAATTTTTTTAAGGACAACCAATAAAAATAGCAAAAGAATGTTCAATTTCCAAACAAGTAGAAGTAATAAGAAAAAGAATTTTTAAAAGTCATTCCACAAAAGGCATAAAAAGAGGAAAGTTTGTCATTTGAAAACACAAAATAATATTGGAAAAATACATCTAAATGTCTTAGTAATTTTTATAAACATTAGCAATTAAAAATAGATGTTGTAAATTTTTAAAAATTTTAAGCATGATTTAAGATTTGCCAAAATATAATACAACAACATGAGAATAATTGTGTTTGAATGAAAGGACCTAGAATTGCTTAAAGACCAGCTATGTATTTATCATCACAATGTGTATCCATAGGCATATAGCTTCGCTTTTTAGAGCCTTCCCTTCCTCACCTGTCTGCTAGAGATAATATATACTTCACAGATTTTGCAGTAATTGTTTACAAAGAGTTAAATTTGCTAAGGACAGTAACTCATCCATATTTTTAAATAAATATTTAAAACCATGACTAAAATTTACATTGGTGTATGAATATAACCCAAATCAAAGACTAAAAGGGTTATCTGATTTATGAGTAGTTTCCTCGGTTCTTTTTCAGGCATAGCATGTGTTCTCAAATTCTGTCTTCAATATTATAATAGGAGGAAAGGTTAGTGCTACTTGAATGAATATGAGATGTATTATCTTTAGCAATTAGACTCACAAGATTCTTTGCTATTGGTGTCATTTCTTGAAAATAATTAAGGTGATAAAACACCCTTTTGCATGTACTAGTAATAAGTTGGGAGGATTAGATATATAGTCGGGCTGGGGTTAGGGGGTTTTATCTCATTTCGTGTATATTATGGTACCTAGCATATTTTTGATACCAAATGAATATTAATAATGAGAGCAGTAATAATTTCAATTTGGTTTTCTATGTAGAATACAGATTTAGCAGAAATTTCTGCTGAACTTTTTCTCCTAATGCAAATTTTGAGTATTACTCCCAGTTTATCCCTGCTGTTGACTAAATCTATGTTCTGCAAAATTTTTTAATATCTTTGTACCTATGATTCCATCTATAAAATGGGGATGATAATACAGAGCTATTTAATTATTCAGTTCTCCGAAATGCTAAGACACTGTATTCAAGTTAATTATTTGAAAGGTACTTTAAGTTCAGTCTGTTATTAAATGTATTCATATGATTTTGTGCAATATGACATACCAATTATACATGGCACTTCCCTGAACACAGAGGATAAAAATAAAATGAATCCAAAATATCTGAGTACTAGCAGGCTAGCAAAAGAGGTGTAAGTTATTTAACATAATAGAGGAAATATTCAAAGCTGCCAGATGTGAGCATTTAAATATGAAAAAATTACATCAAGTCCATAGCCTTTCCTTATTGCAGTTTAAGACTAGCTGAAATAAAAGCAGAACACTTTGATGTAAAGTTATGTTTTGCATACATATTGATATTTATAATTTTAAAATATTAGAATATTTATTGTAATTAATATGCTAATAATTACTGGTGGTGCATTGGTAAAAGTTTGTGTTTATATTTTACTTAAAAATGCTGTAAACTAGGGGCCAGACAATGGTGTAATGGTAGATTGTGACACTCTATGAAGCTGATTCACATGGCAAGTTTCCAGGTATGAGTCCAGAGACCTCTCTAAGTTCCCCAGGCATGTATGTGCCCATGATCAGGGGTTAGCTAAGAACGCGGGTAGATCATGGCACTGGGGCCCTGTCGACGGTGTTTTTCCTCAGTCTCTCTCTCACCACTCATAGAAGAAATCAATATATCAATTAATAAAAACACATGTAAATGCTATATTAAAAAGATACAATTTCTGGGCCAGCATGTAACATGAAGATTAAGGCACTGGCTCTCACATGGTTGCTTCCATGGCTTAAGTTCCAGACCTGGTGGCTTGAAAAACCACACCAGACAAGTGTGCATGGGTTTCCAAAATTTTGAGAGGAGAATGAAGGAGAAGGGATTGCAGTGTGGCCTAGTGCCCTGGGAGGGATGATTTCTCACTGTATTCAAGGTAATTATTGCAAAGGTACTTCAAGTTCAGTCTATTATTAAATGTATTTATATGATTTTGTGCAATATGACATACCAATCATACATATCTTACATGGCCCATCCCTGAACATAGAAGATAAAAATAAAATTCAAAATATCTGAGTATAAGTAGGCTAGCAATAGAGATGTAAGGTATTTTAAAATTTGCATCTACTAATGCAAAGTTTGAGTATTACTCCCAATTTATCACTGCTTTTGACTAAATATATGTTCTCCGGCAAATTCTTTAATATCTTCGTACCTACGGTTTCACCTATAAAGTGGGGATAATAATACAGAGCTATTTAATTATGGAGTTCTCCAAAATGCTGAGACGCTGTATTCAAGTTAATTATTTGAAAGGTACTTCAAGTTCAGTCTATTATTAAATGTATTTATACTCTTTAGATTCTTTCTGTGTCCATCTCTGGTGAACATACTTGCCCTAATGCAAAAAATCTAAAATAAATACATACATAACTAAAAAGAAAACACAATTTTTATCATGGATACAAAATGCAATAAAATGAATATCTGTCTTTAAAAATCAAAGTAATTCAAATGACAGCTGAACTAGTGTCTAGTAATCATCAGACACTGCATTAGGCAGCACAGACACATTATTTATAATCCTTAGAAGAAATACCATGAAGCAGGAATTACTAATTTAAATCAAGTGCTTTTCCCCCAGTCATATAGAAAATGATAGAATTCAACTTCTTCAAACTTTCTGAATCCGGCCTAACTTTATTCTTTATAAATTTTTAAAATTACTTCATACCACTTTTACTTTTTTATCTAATGTATACACTTATTGATGCAGACAGCCTCATCCCTTATCCTTATTTCTGTTTCTCTCTCTCTGCCTCTATCTCTCTACCACTGCCCGTCTCTATTTTTTTTTTTTTTTTTGCTAGAGGGCACATGCAGTGGGCAGAGACAGAGAGGGAGAGCACCGCCCCCCACACACAATGTGGTGTCATCAGGCTGCCGAGCCTTCTTCCTTTTCTCTGTCCAGTTGGAATTTGGGCATGCATGCACACATACCTGGCATATTTTCAGGCTGCTGGAGCCAGGATTTAAAATGTGCAATCTGTCATGTGGAATCTGGCTTCCTTAACCACTAGGCCACATAGCCAGCCCCTCTGTCTCTATATGTGTCTTCCATCACCTTTTGATACACATTCTTATCCTTCTGGGGAAGTCTTTTACAGTAAAGTCAGTCTCAGACCACCTCATCACTCACTGATTCCTCACGAGCTTGTTTTAGTGTATGTGGTAGATTCTATTGGTTGTGTCCCAGTATACAGTCTTTACTTTTTCTTTCTTTTATTTATTTATTTATTTATTTTTGGTTATGAAACTCCTATATTTTGAATGTATATGTAATTATCAAATATTTTATTTTCCATTGTCCTTGAAGTACTCATGCTTACATGAGTGATCTCTGATTTATGAAAGAAGGCAGAAGAATCATGTTACATCTTTCTTTTATATATTTATTTTTCTTTTTTTGAGAGGTTTTTGCTATAGGGCATGAGCACTCGCCAGAAAGACAGAGAGACAGAGAAACAGAAAGTGAGAAATTACTCCCTAGGGGGGATAGCCACGCCACAATCCCTTCTCCTCCATTCTCCTCTCGGGATCTTGGGCACACACGTGCACGCACCCTATGTGACTTTAAGCCACCAGGTCCGGGACTTGAACCATGGTCTACTACTTGGGAGTCCAGCAACATAGCTATTACGCTAACTGCTGGTCCCATAACATATTTCTTAAACTTGCCATAAGAGAAAGCATATGCTCTTTGCCTTCATCTCATTTAACCTTGTGTTTTATGTCAAGTGGGTGTTAAGTTATGGACCCTTACAGTGAGGCTACAGACAGTGCAGCAAACAGACTAGAAGGACTCTGGGTTCCTGAGACTGTAGGATACCATATCAGTGCTAGCAGGACTAGCTATGTAAATTGTGAGGCTCCATACAGGATAAAACTGTGGGATTCCATTGTTAAAAAAGCAAGAATGAAATGCCCTTAAATGTACTAAACATAAAGTTTCCTCCTTTCTTTCTTTGTGTCTAGATTTGTCACGACTTTATTTTGCATTTTGTGGGAGGCTTTTATCTTAGGGTGAATGTGCTTGCAGGAGAAAGAGAGACAGAGACAGTAAGAGGGAAAGTGAGAAATCACCACCCCTGGGTGGGGGGCATGGCCATGCTGCTATTTCTCCTTCATTTTTCTCCTGGGATCTTACACACACATGCACCCGGTGTGATTTTGTAGCCACTGGGTCCAATACTCGAACCATGGTCGGCCAACTGGGAGTCCAGAGATGTAACCTCTACACCATCTGCTGGCGTTCTACAAATTTTTTTTTACTATTTAATGTTATTCAGTGTAAAGCAAGAAATATTCAATTATTAGCATGAATTTTACTACTGATTTTTGTATTCTTTAAATGTCAGTTTTTGTTTGTTTTAAACAAGGTCTTGCTATGTGATGATCTTCCTGCTTTAGCTTCTGAGTAGCATAACTGTAAGCACGTATCACTGTGCTTGGCTTAGGGGATGGGCCTGGAATTGAACTACAGAATAGCAACATCAACCTGTATGCAATACTGTGGCTAGTCCTCTAATGCCAATTAAATTAAAATATAAGAGAATTTAACCTATATGCACAATTATTAGAGTTATATAATTTATTTTTCATATCTGTCTACATTAGCAGACCAGAAGACTGAAAATGCTGAAAAAAAAAACTAACACAACTATTTTCATTTCATTTCTTTTAAAAAATATTATATTTAATCACTATCTTTACAAAGTGATTTTTCCCAGCATGAATACAATGCATATTGGTCAAGTGAAAGATACTACCACATACCTTGTGATCAGCAGATATTTTTTATTTTTGTTACTGTTAAATATTTTTTTCTTTTCTGATCCCTTCTCCCAACCTTCATTACCCACCCCCTTTTATACTGTCTCTAGTATCTATAGTAACCTCTCTGCTATTATAACTTCCAATCCCTCAGCTTTGACCATAGAATGCAGACATTCAATATATTGAATGGGGATATGCAATGCTTCTTTTTCATAATCTGGTTTGCTTTGCTTAATATTAAATCTTCCATGTTGGTCCACTTTGTATCAAATATCAATGTTCCACTGTTTTTGATGGCTGAGTAGTTTTCCATAGTATAAATGTGCCACATTTTTTCAACTCAGTCATCTGTTCCTGGATGTTTGGGTTAGTTCCATGTCTTACCAATTGTGAATAATGCAGTGATAAACATGATGTGTGAACACTTTTCCAACTGAGGGGTTTCCTATCCTCTGGGTAGAAACCCAAGAGTGGAATTTCTGGGTCACATGGTAATTCTATTTGTAGGTTTTTAAGGAACCTCCATATTGTTCTCCACAATGACTTTACTAATTTACATTCCCACCAAGAGTGTAGGAGGGTTCCCTTTTCACCTTAGCTTGCCAGCATTTACCATTCTTAAATGGTTTAATTTTAGCCATTCTTACTGGGATTAAGTAGTATCTCATCGTTGTTTTGATTTGCATTTCCCTTATGATAAAAGATGTTGAACATGTTTTCATATGCTTTTTCATTGTTCATATGTCTTCTTTAGACAGGTGTCTGTTCAGTTCATTTGACCATCTTTTAATTGGGTTAATCTTTTTTATTTTTCTCCCAGGTAAGCAACTTGAGTTTTCTGTATATTCTGTCTCTATCTGAGGCATAGTTTGCAAATATATTCTCCCATTCTGAGGGTTTGTCTTCTCACTCTAATTATTGTTTCTTTTGCTGTGCAGAAGCTTTTTAACCTAATGTAGTTCCAGTTGTCTGTTTTTTTGGATTATTACCTGTTCTCTGAGGGTTTTATTTAAAAAATATTTGCTTATGCCAATGTCTCCAAGAGTTTTCTCTGTTTTCTACCAGTAGTTTAGTTTAAGGTGTTACATTTAGATCTTACATCCATTTTGAATTGAATTTTATTAATGGTGAGAGATAGGGATCCAGTTCCATTTTTCTGCCAGTGAATATCCAGTTTTTCTAGCGCCATTTGCTGATTTTATTTTCCCCACTGGATTATCCTGTGCCCTTTGCTGAGAATCAGTTGACTGTATTTTTGGGAGTTTCATTTCACTTTTGATAAGTGCACATTCGGCCAGTATCATCTCTCTTTGACTTACTGATTCATAAGAGAGGCCTGAAAGCAAAAGGAACTATGAGTTGTGATAGCTTTTTTTTTTCTTTAATGTCATCTTTATCAGTGTATGTGATAAACTAATATAGGTAAGTAACATGCGGTAAGAAAGGATTCCTTGGTAGTTTGCATTTCTTTGAATGTTATTACTTTTTTTTTTTTTTTTCATTTAAAGCAAGTTCTGACTTGAATGGAAACATGACCTTTCTTGGACTGTAAACACCCACACTTACTCAGTCTTAGATATAGCACATTCATATTTTATTTGCTTTGAGTTTCTCTTGCTTGAGTTCTGTGTTCACTGGGTATCATGAAGATTATATGAGAATACAACCATAAAGAATGGCAGCATCTATTTCTTCTGTTTGTACACACCCTCCACTTTCCTGATGGACTTCACTTACCAAATATGAATTCAAAAATAAGGTTATTTAAGGCAGCTGGATCCCACATGGTCAACAGTGCAGTTTAAGTCTCAAACACCGCACCTTGAGAAACATGTTGGGTGTGTGTGCATGCTGCCCAAAAATCCTGAAAAGAGATGGATAAAGGAAGGGATTGTGGTTGACTGTTCCCCATGGGGTGGGGTGTGCTTTCTCACTCTCTCTCTCTCTTTCTGTGTCTCTTTCCAGCAAGTACATGTGTCCTCTAGCAGACTAAAAACAATACAAAATAAAAATAAAATTATTATTATTTTAGAGAAGTTTTTGCTATAGGGCATGTGTGCTCACCAGAAAGACGGAGAGAGACAGAGAGTCAGAAAGCAAGAAATCACCCTCCCCCCCCCCCACGGAGGATAGCCACACCACAATCCCTTCTCCATTCTCCTCTCAGGAACTTGGACATGCACACACACGTGCCCCAGCATGATGAGTTTAAGCCACCGGGTCTGGAATTCAAACCGTGGTCGACTACATGGGAGGCCAGTGATATAGCCATTACACCAATGGCTGGTCCCAAATTATTAAATATTTTAATGTAGCTTCTGACAACCATTACATCAAGTGGATCCTTGTGTAACTGTTGAGGTCACATACTCCTGAAGCTGGCTGACCCAATCTCCTCTGCTCCCTGAGACTTAGACGTTTTAGACTCTTGTATCCATCCCTGCCATTGGATGTTTTTTGTTAAATCCAGCTAGAAGTTCTTAGATAAAGCACCTATGTCAGAGTCTAAGATACAAGAAAAACTCAATCATAGTTGTAGTTATTTTTATCATTAATAGTAGTTCTATGAATTATTCTTTTTAAACAACACAATCTCTCTCATGAAGGTCCTTTGTCAGTAGCAATTTTAGGGTTGTCAGTTACTTAATTACATACTCAAATCGCATGCCAAAATTCCATGTGCATAAACTTACTGAACACAGGCTAACTCTGAAAATCCAGTCTAAAGATAACAGCATTGCTTTCTGAGCCTTAGGCTAAACCTCAAGGCTAAAGTTTTGTTCTGAAGCCTTCAAATAAAAAAAAAGTTGGGCCAGTCAATAGTGTGGTGGTTAAGATGGCTAGACTGTATGGTTTGAGTCCCAGACCCAGCAACTTGAAAAACATGCCAGGTTCATATGTATGTGTGACCAAACTCCTAAAAGAAGAAAGAAATGGATGAGAAGACATTGCAGTGTGACTGTCCCCCCGGGGAGGAGGAGTGTTTCTCACTCCTCTCTGTACTCTCTCTGGTGAGCACATACACTGTGGAAAATTAAAAAAAAAAAAATGACAGAAGATTTAGCAATAAAAATGGTTTTGAAATTTTGTCACCATCCGTCTGAACAAATAATGTCTCAAGTAGGCCATGAGTAAAAAAGTAAGACTTATCAATGACATAAAATTTGATAGGACATAGTAGGTGAACATTTATTAGCTTCTCCTCAAGTATTGGATGGGATAGAATTGGGGGCTTTGATTGGTTGGAATACCCGCTAAAGACAGGGCACCAAATGGGCCAGTAATTGTGGGAAGAGGTAAGTTGGTTTAGAGTCCCAAACTCTTACGCAACATAAGCTAAAAATAATGAATTGAAAAGAGAATAAGTAATTGGTACTGAATGGAGTAACAAAATCAGAAGGGAGAAGAAAGCCAATCCAAGTTGTCAATGTCAATTTTTCAACTCTATAAGAAATGCTAATAAATTGTATCCTCCTCCATGTGTCTGAGTTCTTCAGGAGCAGGAAACAAGTGTACTGTCTCCCTGGTGCACAGCACTGTGACTTGCACCCAGCTGGCACTCCTTAGATGTTTGTTTTATTCTTTCCATAGGAAAATGCAAGACAAGATCAGGCAAAAATGAAATGAATTGAGAACATACTGACACCCTCAAATAGCTGTCAAGGATTTAGAGGCCATGTCTTAAATGGTTTGGACATCTGGTGAAGTAACACAAGTAACACAAAAATAGAAACCCCGGTAGAATTTTTTAAAGCTGAAGTAAAAAGCAAGAGATCTAGAAGCAGCCCTTGAAATCCCTGTAGGAACATAATAAAGAAAAGACTTTAAATAGAAGCCTTGAACAGAAAGCTTCATATGCTACAGGAGTTTAAAAGGTGGAAGGAGTTCATGTGTCTGATAATACCTGAAGATTTTTGTTCTATATAGATACAGAAAACACAAGATTCGTGGGAAAAGTACCCACTTGCAAATATGTGCAGTCAAACCCTGACCATTTAGGAACAATTTCCTACATTTTCCTGTCAGTATTTTTATGTTTGTTTTTTTTAAAAAATAAATACTTATTTCTGAAATGTCTGCCTAAGTGAGATTTAGACATTTCAGAAATAAGTATTTTTTTAAAAAAACCTTTGAAAATGCAAATAATATACATTAGCAAGTAATATATATTATATAGATATCACTTAATTTACAAAAAAAAAATACATTTATAATGTATCCAAGTAAAGTTTTTAAACTATTAATTTTGGCATGGGCTATAAATAAACATGATGGTAAGATTTATTAAGTCTTAGACCTAATTTACTTCTTTGCAAATCTTTTGTTTGGCAGTTCTTCAAAGTTTTGAAGGACATAGATGCTATATTTTAAGGTACCAAGGCCATCTTACAAGTTAATTGCCATCTCCACTCATTTAAAACTTATGAGTCGCCATGTGCTCTAATGTTTGTGACTGAATTAGCAAAGGTATTTTTCTTTTGTTCCCTATCTCTATAGAGCAATGACGATCTTAAAGAAAAAGTAGTAAAAAATCTAAATGATCAAAAATTAAATAAGTGCAAAACAATTCTGAAATGTAATGACCCATTCAGAGCACACCTTAATTTGGTTTTGTTATTCAAGGAGTTTCTTGGGTGGCTTCATATTTTTGGTATCTTTGAGCTCCTGAAATCTCCCAGGCAGTGAGATGTTAAACCTTGTGCGGATGCTCGAAAATGGATCCTTGTACTGAAAAGAGTCTGCGAGTTTTATTGTTGTTCTCCTATGATGACATCTTCAAGTTTCAGTGATTTCACAGTCTGTTCATACAGAAGTTTTGACAAATGTACCTTCCAAGGACGAGGGTTCAATATACTTTATTAGCCATTCAACTAGCCAGAGTGTGTACAGAGAAAAGAAGAGCTGGCTTCAGAGCTAGAGATTAAGCTTCCTGAGGTGAAGAATAAATAGAAGGGCTGGCCACTATCATAAAGAGGTTAGGCTCTGTGCAGAGGAAGCCAGATCCCATGTACCCTCAGGGATTATGGGGAGAGGGAGTTTTTTCTTTAATTTGACATTTTTTTTTAAAAAATTCTATAACTAGTTGTGAGAAATGAGAGGAAAAACTAACCAGTGACAGAAAATAATGCATGTTTTAGTTTGTGAGTTTTTTCTTTAATTTGACATTTTTTTTTTAAAAATTCTATAACTAGTTGTGAGAAATGAGAGGAAAAACTAACCAGTGACAGAAAATAATGCATGTTTTAGTCAGTTTGAGCTATTTATATATATATATATA
>NW_006205908.1:696117-700833 GCF_000334495.1 Tupaia belangeri chinensis
TTGGTTTAAACAACAAAACATTTAACTTCTCACAGTTTCACAAGCTAGAAAATCCAAGATCAAGGTGACTGCAGAGCTGGTGTCTGATATAGGAACTCCCCCTGGTTTGCAGACAACCATCTGCTTGTTATATCTTCATATGACAGAGAGTAGGAAACATTCTCTCTCATGTCTCAACTTTAATTCTTTTTGAAAATGTGTGTCCTCCGACTATCATGTTCCCAATGCCATCCCTTCTTCAATATCAGCTCCGGTAATGATCTTTCTGCTTTCTGTTTCTATGCATTTGACTTAATTACATTTCACTTATAAGTAAAATCAGAAATGATTTTATTTGTGTTTCTGTGCCTGACTTATTTCACTTAGTGTTATGTCTTTCAGGTTTATGTATTTTATCAAAAATGACAGGGTTTCCTTCTCTTGTGAGGCTATGTAATATCTGATTTTAATACATACATATATATATATATATATTATATATATAATTTACAGATTCATATATTGAAGAACACTTACGTTGTTTCCATATGTTGGCTGTTGTGAATAAAGGTACAACCAAAATGGGAGTGTAGATATTGTTTTACAATAATTATTTTTTTTTCCTTTGGAAGTGGGATAACTGGCTCATGTTGTAGTTCTGTTTTTGAGAAAGCTCTGTACTTATACTGTTTTCCACATGGCTGTACCAATTGACATTCCAGAGTATACAAAGGTTCCCTTTTATCCACAGCCTTGACAATACTTGTGATCTTATGACACTTGAATAATGGCCATTCTAACAGATGGGGACTGGGGGCAGGGGTGATATTTTATTGCTCTTTTGATTTGCATCATTTGTCTAATGATTAGTAATGCTGGGCATTTTTTTTTCCATACATGTTGGTCATTTGTACGTTCTCTTTGAAAAAATATCTTATTCAGGTAATTTAGTCACTTTTTAGTTGGTTACTTGTTTTTGTTTGTGTGTTTGTTTGTTGTGGTTGAGCTTCTTATATATTTTGAATATTAACACATTGGATATGTAATCTTTCCAAGCATTTTTCCCCATTCCATAGGTTACCTATTCATTTTGTAGGTTGTTTTCTTTTCTGTGTTGAAACTTTTTGGTGTGACGTAGCTCTACTTTTTGTGTGTGTGTGCTTTTCTACCCTGAGTTGTTGCTGTCTTATCTAAAATATCAAAGACAAAAACAATGGCGAGGAGTTTTTCCTTATATTTTTGTAGGAGTCTTCTACATTTAAATCTTATCTTAATCAACTTTGAGTTGGTTTTGTATATGGTTTAAAATAAAGAGTCAATTACATTTTTTTACATGCATATATCCAATGTTCTCACTATTACTTATTGAAGACACTTATCCTTTCCTGATTATATATTTTTGGTACCCTTGTTAAAGATTAGTTGATTGTTATGTGTGGATTTATTTCTGGACTTTCCATTGGAAAACAGAATTTTATTCCATTGGTTTTGATGCCTGTTATTATGCCATAACATATTGTTTAATTATGATAACTTTGTAGTATAATTTCAAATCTCAGTGAGTGTGATGCTTCCAGCTCTGCTCTTCTCTCTTAAGATGGTTTTAACTAGTTAAAACCTTTTATGGTTTATAGAAATTTTAGATTTTTTTTTAGAGAGAAAATTTTGGTATAGGATGTGTGTATTCGCCTGAGAGACAGAGAGCCAGCATGACAAAAAGTGAGAAATCAACCCCCTAGAGGGGTTTGCCATGCCTCAATCCCTTCTCCTCCCTTCCCTTCTCAGGATTTTGGTCACATATGCACATGCACCCAGCTTGAGTTTTAAGCCTCTGGGTCTGGACTTCAAACTGTGGTTGACTATGTGGGAGTCCAGCAACTTAACCATTATGCCACTGCTGGTACTCAAATTTTAGATTTTTTTTTTTACTTTCATGAGAAATTACATTGGAATTTTAGTAGGGCTTGATCCACATTAAGTCTATAGACAGCTTTGAACAGTATAACAGTATAAACATTTAAAAAATATTAATTCTTCCAGCCATTGAATACAGGATGTCTCTCCATTTATTCATATCTTATATTTGTTTCATTAATGTTTTATAGTTTTTTTTAATTTACTTATTTATTTTCAGTCATTCACTGTACCTCCATACAGTATACAAAGTGAGATTTTTCATCCAGTATACATTGGATATTGGTTCAATCAAGTATATAATTGTACATGTTGTCATCAACAAATAATTTTCTATTTCTTGTTTCTTATATATTTTGCTTATTTCCCCCCTTGATTCCCTATACTTTACCCTCTGCCAATTTCTCCACAACCATATCCCATACTGTCTCTGATATGTACAGTTGTTTTCCATGCCTTTTTTGTTCACATTTTATTGCTTCACTAAAGATCTTCATTAATTTAAAGGCTTTCAATAGCAAGCACAGCTAATATATGCATATTTATGAACATGTGTCTGACTTGAGGCACAAACCTCAGTGAGTAAAATGAACATACTATAAAGTAGCAACTCCTTGGGCCTATATAGCTTATGCAGTCATTAATAGGAATTAGTAAGTATTTTTATACATTTTTTAATTTAAAAAATGTTTTAGTTTTTATAGATCAATATCAAGGAAATTTGTTTAAACCTTAAAGCCAGGAGAAAGGTAAGAATTTAGTTCAAATAGTAGATAGATGAACCTATCAACAGTTCAAGAGAAGACAAAAATTATTAAATATGGAAATCAAAGCATCAATGAAAATCAGTAATGTTTTAGTCTGAAGTAAAAAAAAATCTATTTCACTAGTTCAAACTCACATAATTAATCTCTTTTATTGAATTTGCAGTGTTACTATGGTCTGATCTTTCCATTTAAACTCTGAAAGTTAACAGTTAACATTCAATTTCTTCCTACCATTAGGCTGGTCCTTCTCTTGGTGTTTTTTATTTATTTTTTTCTTTTTAATTCTGTGTGTTTGACTTTCCTTTTCCCGGCATAGCCCTCCCCTCAGTAGTTAGAGAACTGGTCTGGTGTTGGTAAATTCTTTCAGGTTTTGTTTATTTGAGAAAGTTTTTGTCTTTTTTTTTTTCCACATGAGAAATAATCTTTAGTCTTGCTGGGTATAATAGTCTTAGTTGAAATTGTTTTTCACTTAACACTTTGAATGTATTTTTTTTTTTTTGAGAGGTTTTTCACTATAGGGCGCATGTGCTCGCCAGACAGACAGAGAGAGACAGAGAGACAGAAAGCGAGAAATCACCCCCCAGAGGGGATGGCCACGCCACAATCCCTTCTCCTCCATTCTCCTCTCAGGATCTTGGGCACACACACCCACGCGCCCACCGTGGGTTTTAAGCCACCGGGTCCGGGACGCGAACTGCGGTCGACTACGTGGGAGTCCAACGACATAGCCATTATGCTAACTGCTGATTCCCTGAATATATTTTACCATTCTTTCCTTGCTTGCATTGTTTCTAATGAGAGGTGTGACATAAGCCTTATGAAATATACTTTGAAAGTAAATTGACATTTCTCTCTTGTCAAATTTAGTATTTTGTCTGTCTGTGGTTTTGGTCAATCTGGCTATGATACGCCTTGAGGAAGATCTCCTTGGGTTCATTCATTATGGGATCCTTTGTATTTCTTGGGTCTGGATATTTGAATGCCTCTCTAGGTTTGGAAAGTTTTCGTCCAGGATTTCATGGAATAGATTCTTTGCATAATCGAATTGGCTTTTGATATTTTCAAGGGAAGTTTTGATTTCCTGTACTACAGCCTTCATCTCTTACAATTCCATTGGACTGTTTTTCATGATGTGTATCTCATCTTTCAGATCTTGCAAGAATTTCCTCACCTCCTGGAATTCAGTGTCTCTTTTCTCCTGTATCTTCTGGAGTTCATTGTCTCTATTCTCTTGCTTCCCTGTTTGTTATGTCACTGAATATTTCAAATTCTTTATCTGACATTTCCATGAGTTCCTTTGTATTGTCTGTGGAGGAAGAGGAGTTATTCTTTTCCTTTGGAGGAGAGATAGTTTCTTATCTTCTCACATTTCATATGCCTCTGTGATGGTTTCTGGTCATCTAAGGAATTATATCTTTTTTTCTACTTTTTGGAGTTAAATATGAGCATTTAGAGGAATATAGAAGGAGGTGAATTGAGCAAGCATTCAGATAGAAAATCAGTGTGTAGAGGATGAAAAGTGAGAAAGGAACATTAGCATTAGCGGTGGTTCCATTTGTGTTATCGTTAGCGTTAGCACTTGCATTAGCGTTAGTGCTTGCGTTAGTGTTAGCTTTTTTTTTTTCTTCTTTTCTTTTATACATTCAATCACATTATTATTTGACTTACAAAATGGATATTTCAACAGGTGAACATTTTCCCTAGTACAGTTGATGAAACTACAAAATATCCTCAACAGGATAATATCACATTTCTTTGTGCCATTAATGCTTTGTCTCCCTATTTTTCTACTAAATATCCTTTAACAGACCCTCCTCTTTCACACACACTATATCTGGTATTTACAACTATATACTGATTCTATTAATTTAGTCAATTAGTTTTAGTCACAGAGTGTGGACATTCAGTATGTATTAAGTGGGGACATACAATGCCTCTCCATAGCCTGGCTTGTTTCACTCAGCAGTAAACCTTCCATATTCATCTACAAAAGCCAGGGTTCTGTTTTTTTTTTTTTTTTTTTTTTTTTTTTTTAAGTTGTATAAAATTTTCACTT
>NW_006205908.1:700864-722449 GCF_000334495.1 Tupaia belangeri chinensis
ACTGACTATATGTACCACAGTTTTTCTATCCATTCATCTGTTCGTGGGCATTTGGGTTGTTTCCATGACTTAGCAATTGTGAATACTGCCACAATAAACATTGGTAAAAAGAAAAGGAAAAGGAATAGGAAAAAAAAAGAGAAGAGATAAAACAATAACAAAAAGAGAATAATTTATTTTGTCCAAAAAATGAAAACTATGCATGAATAGGGCAGTTCTGCACTCAAATATAGATAGATGACTGCTTACCCTATGGAGACAGGGGGAAATGTTAGAATTAGAAAGACAAAACAGCAGCAGCAGAGAACTAAGTTTAAAAATTTTTTAAAAATTAAAAAGAGAGAAAGAGAGATGGAAAGAGATAGAGAGAATAAGCAGGATGCTCTAACCTGGTTCCTGGCTAGACCTGGGGAACAGGAAGGTGAAGTCTGGGCAGAGGGTCTTTGGTGGTGGAAATCCCTGAAGAGGGCTGCTCAGAACTCAGATATAGATGGCTGCTGATTGGCTTATCCTGGCTCCTGGCTAGACTAGAGAGCACGAGGGCGAAGTCTAGGCAGAGGGTCTTCTGAGATGAAATCCTGTTTTATAGTTTTTAGTGTGCCCATCTTTTACCTCCTTAGTTAAATTTATTAGTAAGTTATTCTTAGTGCTGTGATAAATGGAATAACTTTCTTAATTTCTTTTCTTTTTTTTTTTTTGTTTTTGTGCGTGTGTGTGTGTAGGGAGAGATTTTTTGCTATTGGGCGTGTATGCTCGCCAGAGAGACAGAGAGACAGATAATGAAAAATCACCCCCTAGGGAGGATGGCCATGCTGCAGACCCTTCTCTTTCTTTCTCCTCTTGGGATTTTGGGCACATTTGCATGCACCTGTCTTGAGTTTTAAGTCTTCAGGTCCAGGACTTGAACCACAGACTATGTGAGAGTTCAGCGATCTAACTGCTACATCATTTGCTTGTCCACATTTTCTTAGTTTCTTTTTGGGTAGTTGGTTTCTATTAAGTAGTGTATAGAAATGAAGTTGATTACTGTATGTTAACTTTATATTCTTTAACTTTACCAAATTCTCTTACTAATCATAATAGGGTTTTTTTTTTTTTTTTTTGGTGGAGTTTTTATGATTTTCTAGCTTATGTCATCTGAAAATCAGAGACACTTTCGCTTCTTCCTAATTTGTATTCCTTTCATTTCTTTTTCTTACCTAGGTTCTGTTTGGGATTTTCAGTTCTATGCTGAGTAGAAGTGGTGAGAGCAGGTATGGTTGTTTTGTTTCTGATATTAGGGAAAATAGGAGTATGGTGTTAGCTGTAAACTTGTCAAATATAACCTTAACTATGTTGAGGTAAATTTCCTCTATATCTAATTTGTTGGAAGTGTTTGGTCATAAAAGAAGGTTGAATTTTGTCAAATAATTTTTCTGAGTTAATTTAGATGATCATATGATTTTTTAAAAAATTCTTCATTCTTTTAATGTGATGTATCACATATATTGTTTTGCATATGTCAAACCAAACTTGCAGCCCAAAAATAAATCCCACATTATCATGGCAAATAATCTTTTCAATGTGCTGTTAAATTTGGTTTTCTAGTATTTTGTGAAGAAGTTTTGAATGCTTGTTTTTCAGGGATAATGGCCTGTACATTTCTTCTCTTAAAGAATCTCATCTGGCTTTGGTATTAGCAACATACTACTCTCACAAAATCAATTCAGAAATATTTTCTCTTCTTCAGTATCTTTGAAGAGTTTGAGAAGTAATGCATATTAGTTCTTTTCTAAATTCAACAGTGAAGCCTGGGTTCTTTTCCACTGGGAAACTTTTTATTATTGATTCAATCTCCTTACTCATTATTGGTATATTTATACTTTCTACTTCTTCATGATTCAGTCTTAGGAGGTTGTATATTTGTAGGAATTTGTCTATTTCTTTGGTTATCCAATTTGTTGGCATGTAATTGTTCATATCAGCATCTTATGATCCTTTATATTTCTGTGGTACCAGTTTTACTTTTTCTTCTTTCATTTTAAATTTTATTTATTTTAGTCTTCTCTTTTTTCAGTTAATCTAGCTAAAGTTTGGAAAATTTGTTTATCTTTTAAAAACTCTTTTTTATGAATCTAGTCTCTATTTCATTCAGTTCTGCTTTGGGCGTGTGTGTGCTGCTCTTAAGTTTATTTTCTATCTACTACTAACTTTGAACTTTTTTTTTCCTTTTTCTAGTTCCTTGAGGTGTAAAGTTACATTATTTATTTGAAATCTCTTTTCTTTCTTCTTAATGTAGATATTTAGTACTATAAACTTCTTTCCTAGACAAAGCCTTTGCTGTATCTCATAAGTTTTGATATGTTATGATTCTGTTTCTGTTTGTCTCAAGAAATTTTTAAATTTCCCTTTTTATTTTTCCTTTGACCTATTGGTTGTATGGTAGTGCTTTTCAGTTTCCACATACTTGTGAATCTTCTTCCTATTGTTAACTTTCAGTTTTATACCATTATGTTTAAAAAAATACACTTGATATGATTTCAATCTTAAGTTTCTTAAAAACTTAAAAGCTTTGTTTTGTGGCCTAACATTTTGGGGGATTTATTTGGGAGAATGTTCCACAAAAGCTTGCAAATAGTCTGTACTTTACTGCTTTTGGATAGAATGTTCTGTTTATGTCTGTTAGGTCAGTTTAACATAAAGTGTATTTCAAGTTCAATATTTCCTACTTAATTTTCTGTCTCAGCCATCTATCCATTGTTATAGACTAACTGGGCCAAGTACTTGAACCATGGCTAGCATGTTACCTCCAGATCTGCTGTTAAGTACACTATCAACTGCACCAAAGAGGCTGGGCCCCCTATTATTATTGTATTCTTATGTATCTCTCCCTTTAGATCTATTAATTTTTTGGTGCTCTGATGTTAAGTGCATATGCAATATATTTACAGTTTTATATTCTCTTGATGAATTGACCATTTTATCATTCATAATGAACTTCTTTGGTTCATTTTACAGTTTTTGATTTAAAATCTATGTTATCTGGTATAAGTATAGTTATTTATGTTCTCTTTTGGTTATCATTTGAATGGCGTATCTTTTCCCAACTCTTCACTTTCACTTTATATATGTGTTTAAAGTTGAATTGAGTCTCTTGTAGGCATTATTTAGTTGAGTCTTCTTTTTCTTTAAGTATTCAGTCACTGTATGTCTTTGTATTGGAGAATTCAATTCATCTACAAGATTAATCCATTAATCTTGTGTCTCTTCTAGTAAAGAACTTAATCCCATTTATAAGGACTCTGCCCTTAGACCCAATTAACTCCCAAAGGCATTAACTCCCAATACCATGACATTGAAGATTTAAGCTTCAATATATGAATTTTGGAGACACAGATATCCAGTTCATAGTTGAGCAAAAATCATTTCATAAAAAGGACTTTTTTAATGCTGTGGGTGTTAGAGCCAAAATGTAATTAATGTATTACTTAACCTTTAATACCTTAATTTTGATAGTAGTCATACCCAAGTAAAATACTAAAAAATTAATTAATTAATTAACTTAAAAAATTTTTTAACAAAGAAAACCAGTCTGTTTACCTTAGTTTTTATAAGGCCTTTAGGCAATTCAAAAATAATCATTTAAGTATGTGAATTTCTAGTTTAGGAAATAAAAAGACAAATGTTTGTCTTTTTTTAAAATAAATTTATTCCACACACACTTCCTGAATATTTACATGTATAAAAAACTGCTGGTTTCTCTGAGGAAGACAGATTGTAAATAATGTGAACTTTTTTTTAAAAAAAATATTTATTTATTTATTTAATTCAATTTGTTATCATTATTAGTTTTTAATTTGATCAACAAAGACAGAAAGAGAGAGAAAGAGAAAGTGAGAAAGCAAGCTGCCACGTCTGGGACTCAAATCATGGCCGGCCATGTGGGAATCCAGTGCCTTTACCTCCATGCCACCTGCCAACTCAATATTTGTTCTTTTTTAAAAAGTTTAATATCAACTGGAAAAATACGAGTTCACTAAAACCCAACATATAATATAGAAGTTTATAAAAGCATATGTAATTTGGGACAAGATGAATTTAGAGTATGAGGAAACCCCTGGAAATTTCTATTTTCCACCTTTAAACTTATTCTTTTGAATAAGAGAAGTGTGGTTTTTATATAACTGGATGGATAAATGAACATGAATTATATTCTCAATGAAGTGAATGGTGAGAACAAAGGTGAAAAATCTTGAAATGAGAGGAGAATTTATTGCAGCACAATAACCATGTGCACAATTTTAATTTAAATCATCTCGTACAAGAAAATGAATCATTCTCATTCTATTATCCCTTCATTATGTGAAAACCCCTGCACTAGATATGTAAACTTCGCAAGTGCATGCTAGACTCAGTCTCTGTCTTCATACAGCATCTTTATATATATGACTTTTTACCTTTTTATTTTTTAAAGTCTTAAGATGTTCAGAGTTCTCTGGAGGCCAGATATCAATGCAATGGTGAAATGTGATGCTCTGTGAGGCTGACCTACGTGAGAAAGTTTTCATTTTGTCTTTAGAGACCTTCCTAAGTACGTCAGCCATGTTCACCCATAATCTGGTGATGGCTGAAGCTGGAGATAGATTATGGTGTCAAGACCTGCTAGGTCTCTTTATCTCTCTTGCTCATGGAAAAAATAAACTAAAATATTCTCTGAAGATAAAACCAAATGAATAATAGAAGGGATTATAGAAAGATAGAAGGAAAACTACATGATAAAATATAGGTGTAGTCATCTATAATATCTCCTAAAAGAGTAATGCTGGTCATGGTCTCACTCTCAGAGTTGGAGAGCAGCTAGAAAGTAGAATATATCTGCCCTAAGAAACTACACTAAGCTTTTCTTAAGGTTTTTCTCCCCTTTCTAATTTCTTGATGGAAGGCTATGTAATGTTCTTGTCTCTATAGCCCTGAATTAATAAAGCTCAGACTTTCTATATATCAAGAATTGGCCAGTGAGGAAATAAGGAACAAAGGTGGAATCAAAGTTATCTTCCTTGGAGAACATATTGTTGGCATTTATTGGGAATTTCAGGGTAAATACACAGTACATTGTGACAGAACAGGAAGAAAAAAAAGTCAAATATATTCTCCTTGGAGGAAAATGACATTTTTACAAAAGAACAAACATATAGTGACTATCAGTTTCCCCAGATATTTTTTTCTCTAATAATTATCTCAGTACTGTTTTAAAAAATTACTTCCATGTTTGAAATTAATTACTGTGATGTGAATAATGGAAAAATAGCTAGGCATTCAATTTTTTACTAATACATTTCAAATAAGCATATATTTATGAAAATTCATGATTCTACCAATTTTCATTATACAAATCAATTCTTTCATATACATCTAAATGATTATCTAGAATTGTTCTACTTTTTACTTCACCTTGACATTTGCTGAACTCAGATGTATATGAGGATTTATTTGCTGCAGTTATACAAAATCTATTTATTTTCTCCAGCTTCTTAGATATAAAAAAGAGAGGGAAATTTCAAAAATGCCTAACCATCCTGACTCCTTGACATTACTAAAATTCTTTTCTTACACCTGGGAGGGCATACTGCTAGTGCCCTTCAGACACAAGTTAAAATCTGTGGATTGTTCTTTTTTTCCTGTATTGTTTGGTTAGAGTTATTCAGAAAAACTAAACCAAAATGATAAATATATATGTGAAAGAAGAGATTTATTATAAGATTATCTCACATGATTATTAGGCAGAAAAGTTGCACAATACATTGTCTGTGAGCTGGAGACAAAGGCAGGGAAAGTGGTGTAGTTCCAATCTGAGGCCTGAAGGGCATCCCTAGGAGAATTCAGGTGTGAGTGCCTTTAGGAGGTTTCTTTTATTATTCCAGAGTTACAGAAGTTAGTCTGCTAAACTAGAGTGGCTCAAGAGCCAGGAACTGACAGACAAATGGCCAAGAGCTGAGTGGAGAAGCAGGGGTTGGAACAGGTAGAATGCGTAGGAGTGGAACATACAGAATGCTCTGGAAGTAAGGGTTGAGAGAGAGAGAAAAGGAGAGAGAAAACAGAAACGCACTTCCTCTGTCTCTCTCAGGCTTTCAGATAATTGGATAATGTCCATTCATCTTAACGGCTGATTTTCCTCTCTCCTCCCACTAACTCATATACTAATCTTATCTGGAAACCCTCTAACAGACACACTTAAAAACATTATTTCACAAGCCTTCCAAGCACCCTTCAATCCAAACACTCCAAATTAACTCTCACATTATCCCTTTTAGTCACTCAATGAAGTGAGAAATTAAACATGAATCCTAGTTAACTTTTTTGGTTATAGTAATTTCCTTCAGATTGTCAGTAATTTATTTTCCTTCTCACTAACTAGTGATGTAAAAAAGTATATTATGATCCCTTAATAACCAAGGCCAAAAGAAATATAAGTAGAGAAAAACAAAAATCTTCTCTAGAACAGAGAAATGGGATAGATGACAGGATGGTTGAGATACGGATTAATCCCTTTCTCTTAAGCACAGTAGTGAGCAAGATGACTTATTTTTCTTATATTTTGTAGGGGCAATGTGAGCAGTTCTCATCAATAGTCTAAGTTTTCCCTCTGGTCCTAGAGTAGGAACTTGCCCGACTTGCTGTATAAGGTCAGTGAGCTGAAATTTTTTAAAGGGTTGAAAAAAATATATCTATGTGTACACACACATTTATAACATATATATATATATATAATACATATACAGATGTGTATATGTGTATGTGAGATTATACATTACTTCCAAAACCTGAATTATTAATGATTTACTATCTATCTGTACACACATACCATACGCACCATGAACTAGGAGTTTATTCCGTACTTCTGATTTCAAGTTATTACCGTAGGATTTGTTTAAACCTAACTTTCTCTGACTTATACTTTCTTTCATCAAGGGTTAAAAACCCTTATTCCCATTGTTACAATCAATTTAATAATTGGTTCAAATCTAGTAAATACATAGTTTCAGAATTGCTGAGCTATCGCTTGTGAGAAACACTGTCTTAACTAGATTAGAACTCATCTTCTATTTCTACTACTTTCTCCTTAATCTGTTTCATGCTATTTTTAGTTGATTTTCTAATTTTAGATGTTACTTATTAAATTTACATTTGACTTTATTCCTCCTTGCAATTCATTATTCTTTCTTGAGATTTTTTCCTTTTTCTTCCATTTCTTTCCTGACTTCAACCAACTATTCTTTCATCTCTCTCTGCTCAGAAAAAGAATGGAGAAGGGATTCGAGCATGATCGTCCCCCTAGGGGGTGATATCTCATTTTCCATCTTACTCTCTCTGTCTCTAAGAAGCACACATACCCTATGGCAAAAAACAAAACTAAATAAAAAGAAACAAAAATACCCCAAAACATAGATGATTAAACCAGTAAAATTGCAATAGACTATGTCCTTTATTAAGTAATACAAATATAAATTAAACTGGATATAATATTTATCTGTTACATTAACAAGCATCAAAAAGGGTGATATCAAATGCTAACACAATGTGGAAAATTTGAAATTTCTCTCTTGCCAGTCTTAGTAGCTTTTCTTGGTTTGTGGTTTTTGTCAGTCTGGCTATAATGTGTCTTGGAGGAAATCTTCTTGGATTGATCCTGTTGGGCGTCCTTTGTATTTGTTGGGACTGGATCTTTGAATACCTCTCTAGGTTTGGAAAGTTTTGTTCCAGGATTTCATGGAATAGATTGTCAATGCCCTTATGAGTCTCTTCGCCTTCGGGGATACCAATTATCCGGATGTGTGGACATTTGATGGTATCTAGTATTTCTCATATATTATTCTTGTTTTTTGGGGGCAATTTTCTGTCTTTGTGGTGACTTTTTCTAGGCCAGCGATTCTATCTTCTACATCTGAGATTCGATTTTCAGTATGATCTAGTCTGCTTTTAATACTTTCAAGGGAGGTATTTTAAGGGAGGGACTTACTGTATTATAGTCTTCATTTCTAACAGGTCCATTTGATTCTTTTCATAGTGTAAATTTCCTCTTTTAGATCTTGCAAAAATTTCCTCACCACTTGGAGCTCCTCAGCTTCTTTCCCCTGCCTCTTCAGCAGTTCATTGTCTCTCTTTTATCTCTGTGAGCTTTGTCACTATGAAAATTCTAAATTCTTTATCTGATATTTCCATGAATTTCATCGTACTGTCTGAGGATGAAGAGGAGTTATTATTTTTCCTTGGAGGAGAGATATTTCTTTTTTTTTTTTTTCTCCATATTTCTTGTGACCCTGTGGTGATTTCTAGACATATGATAGATGGGGCATTTCTCCCTAATTCTTGAAGTTCAATTTGAGTATTCAGAGGTGTGCAGGAGCAGGTGATCTGCAATCTCTCTTCCATTCCATTTTCACTCTTTGTGCATCAGAATCAGTGTGAACAGAGGAATATTCTGACCCTAATCATATTCAGATGATTAGATTCTGTTCACTTGGACCTGTCTAGACACTTAGGGTATAGGAGCTGAGAAGATAATGACTAAAGATAAAGAAAAAAGAAAAGAATTAGAGGAGAGGAAAGAAGAGGAAAATATAAAATAAAGTGAAGAAAAAAGATAATTAAAAAAACTTTAGATTTTAATTTTTAAAAGTAAAAATTGAAAACCACACAATACAAGCAATATTTCACAGCTGAAGTTCAGGATCCATGTGAAGGTGGGCCTGGATTTGTGCCTTTCCTAAACAGAATTGGGAAAGGCACAATTTCCACAATCAAGAATGGGCTTGGGAACCAGCAGTTAGCGTAATGGCTATGTCGTTGGACTCACACATAGTCGACCGCGGTTTGCGTCCCGGACCCAGTGGCTTAAAACTCACGCCGGGCGCGTGTGCGTGCGTGCCCAAGATCCAGAGAGGAGAATGGAGGAGAAGGGATTGCGGCGTGACCATCCTCCCTGGGGGGTGATTTTTCGCTTTCTGTCTCTATGTCTCTCTCTCTCTGTCTGGTGAGCGCACGCGCCCTATAGCAAAAACCTCTCAAAAAAAAAAAAAAAAAAAAAAAAAGGAATGGGCTTGAGAGCCCAGAGAATACTTTACCTTAAAAAAATTTAAAATAAAAAATAATGAAAAGACACAGTGAGACAGAGAGAGAAATGGAGAAAAAGAGACAAGAAGCACTACCCACTAGAAATGAGTGTGGAGGGGGAAGTCTCAGCAGAAATATCTTCATTCATTACATTCCCTGAAAGTAATATTTCACAGCTGAAGTTCAAGATCCATGTTGAGAAATAAAAAAAATTTTGTGAACAGTGAATTTATTACAATGTCATCTATCTATTAAATACATTAAAAATAAATAAATAAATACAGTGGGCCAGCCTTGTGACATGGTGGTTAAGGCAGCTGAATCCCACATGGTCAACTGCCCAATTTGAGTCCTGAACATGGGTGGCTTGAGAAATATGTTGGGCATGTGTGTGTGCATGCTCAGAGTCCTGAGTAAAGAGTGAAAGGGAAGGGACTGTGATGTGGTCATCTCCCCTGGGGAGTGCTTTCTTCCTCTCTCTTTCTCTCTCTCTTTTCCTTTTAAATAATGAAATATGCTACATTATTTAAAAGTTATCTTTAAAAATTATACTAAACAATATTTAAGAGAGCAAAATCTTTCTCTCTCCCCCTCTTTTCTACCTCCAGTGAGTTCAAGCGTAATTAAAAATTGAATATTAGAAAAATTAGTGTATATGTATCCACTAGCAGAATTTGCAATGTTAATAGGTTTTCTTTTCTTTTCTTTTCTTTTTTTTTTTTTGGCTGATTTGGCTTATAGTAGTAATATGATTGTAGTTTTTACTACTGTATGTTGGTGGAAGAGAGTTTCCCACTGCAAAATATCAGGTAAGTATCAACATGAAGCTCAGTTAATGAGAGCTCTGGAAGCGAACACAATCTTCATCACCACTTCACCCCTGTAGCCTGTGAGATGCGACCCTGGAAGATTCACAAAGAACTTTTATCCTTCATTTTATTTCTACTACATTGTATGCTCCAATTAGCATACAATGGTGGGGTGAGTGGAGCTAGTTATTCACATTTCATAAATAAAGCACATGCGGTGTAAGTAGAGGAGTGGCATACACGTAGTTGTAAAGTGGCATGTTCACTAAAACCTACTGTTCTGGAGTTTCTCTTACATCACGTTCTGTCATGTGTATGCCACCATTTTTCATACATCACAGAACTGATCTGGGTTTCAGAATATTCAGAAGAACCAGTTAAAGTTTTTTTTATGATGTATATTTCTGATGCAATCAATATAAGTATAAGGCAAACAAAACTAAAGAGGCAGAAAGAAATAAAATTTAAAAATCTTTGTAGGGGACAGAAGATGGCATTGTGGTTACATTTCTGGCTGATCATGGTTCAAGTCATAGACCCAGTGGCTTGAAACTCACAAAGGGCATGTTGCATGTGTACCCAAGATCTCAGGAGGAGAATGGAGGAGAAGGGATTGTGGCATGTCCATCCCTCCTGGGAGATGATTTCTTGCTTTCCCTCTCACTGTTTCTGTCTCTGTCTCTGTCTCTGTCTCTCTCTCTCTCTCTCCAGTGAGTGCCTGCATCCTAAAGCAAAAACCTCAAAAAAAAAAAAAACTTAGTTTGTGTATGACTGATGTTCCCTATACCTATTTCCAAAGTTAACTAAATAGTCCCTTATGTATCATTTTAGATACTTTGAATTCATGGGTCAGACCATCTATTTGCACATAAAGCTATATACATATCAGGGCCAGCAGGTCACATGGTGATTAAGGCACTGAACTCCCAAATGACTGACTGTTCAAGTCCTGGACCTAGTTTCTTACTTTCTCACTTTCTGTCTCTCTATGTCTCTCTCTGTCTGTCTGGCGAGCGCACACGCCCTATAGCAAAAATAAAATTAATAATAAATAAAATTAAATAATTATGTAAGAAAAACTAATTTTAAAAGGTTTATAGATATCTCTATAACTATTTCCACAATAGGCCATACTGTACATTCTACTTTATATCTTTAGTTTATTCTAGTTACTATATCTTAAAATGTTTTTGTTAAGAGAAACTATAGTATGTTATGTTTCCTTATAGCATAGTGTTTTAAGTGTAAGTGTAATATGATACGTAGCTGGGTTAATTTACCCAGTCCCATGTGGATGGATATTTAGGTTGTTTCCAGGCTTGTTTTTTCCTCCCTAACTTCCTTTTACTATATATATAATTTAATTATGAAAAATTTATAAAGATTTATTAATGAAATTTGAATTTAATTATGCATATAATTTTGAGATTATGTCTAAGAAGAAGATAAACAGAAAGCTAAGATTTTTTAGAAAATGCAGATTTTTTTAGCCAATACAGGCTTGTACGTAAAACTGCATTTTGATTGTTGAGTACTTCTGTGATACAAAAAGTAGAAAAAGATTTCAGTCCATTGAAACCCATGTTTCACAGGCTTACCACTCCATCAACTGTTAGAACAGAAATCATCATGGGACACCAGATGGCGTACTGGTTATGTCACTGGACCCCCCACATAGTTGCTCAAGTCCTGGACTTGGCACCTTTTTTTTTTTTTTGGAGCGGTTTTTCGCTATAGGGCGGGCGCGCGCTCGCCAGACAGACAGAGAGAGACAGAGAGACAGAAAGCGAGAAATCGATGGTCACGCCACAATCCCTGCGCTTCCATTCTCCTCTCGGGATCTTGGGCACGCACGCACATGCGCCTGGCGTGAGTTTTAAGCCACCGGGTCCGGGACTCAAACCACGGTCGACTACATGGGAGTCCAGTGACATAGCCATTACGCTAACTGCTGGTTCCCTTGGCAACTTTTAAAACTCATGCTGAGTGTTTGTGCATGCATGTCCAAAATCCTGAGAGAAGTATGGTGGAGAAGAGATTGCAGTGTGGCCATCCATCAGGGGGATGATGTCTCGCTTTCTCTCTCTCCCTCTCTGTCTCTCTGGTGAGCGTACAAGCCCTATAGAAAAAAAAATCTCTCTAAAAAATAAGAAAAAGAGAGAGAGAGAGAGAGAGAGAGAAACTCAAAGGCAAAGACGCTGATTGACACTACAGCATCTTCTCCTATCATCAAAAACAAACCTGAATATAAAAACTGTGATGGAAATTATGTCAGGGGAAGAAGAGATCAGGATGAGAATCCTCCCAGAAATTTGCTCCAAAATGTTAATATGCACAAATTGGGATGGTGTTGATAGATGCATCTGGAAAAAAAAACAAAACAGAAAAGTGTTGGATAGGAAAAGCTGCAATGTGAGTAAAGTGGCAATGCTTGGATCACTGTATGAAGTAAAGTAAAATGTTATTCACCGAGAGGAGAAAGGTTCCCTCTAATGCATCCAAGAGCTCCTATTTTCACAGTGACTTGTGTGGAATGAGAGCATTAAAAGACTAAAAACCTTGCCCAGGTTACCTGTAATTTGACAACACTAGGCTGTTTGTGGAGCTGCACTCTCATGGGTTTTTAGTTTCTGCATGTAGTTCATGATGACTTTTTTAAAAGAATTGTTTGCACACTAGTCTATCACTCCAGGTAACTGAAGGGTCTTCTATTCAAGGCTGCAAATCCTAGAAATGTACCACTCCTTTGGCAACCATCCAAACACCCACCTACAGCATTAATGTGCTTAAAGATAGTAAAGTTTCCTTTCAAATTTTTTCCTCTTTAAAAACTAGATGGCTTTAATTTATGAATATTTAACACATCTTAGTGGATATTATTCAAGGACTTACTTGAATTATCATTTCTCTCCCCCTCTAAACAATATATAAACTGTGACGATTAATATGTTATTATATAACAAGAATAACATGAATAAGGGCAGGAAATTAAAAATTAAGTTTTTTTTGTGTCTTGTATGGTGAGCTTCTGAGCTATTTTCAGAAAGTAACTATTATTGATTTTCAGGTTCTCTTTTTTTTTTTTTGAGAGGTTTTCGCTACAGGATGCATGTGCTCGCCAGACAGACAGAGAGAGACATAGAGACAGAAAGTGAGAAATCACCATCCAGGGAGGATGAACCCTTCAGGTTCTCTTTTGAAACGTTAGGGTTAGTTGATAGTTTGAACACTTTTGTTTTTATAAATGGAAACATTTTTGGGAACCAGCAGTTAGCGTAATGGCTATGTCGCTTGACTCCCACATAGTCGACCATGGTTCGTGTCCCGGACCCGGTGCCTTAAATCTCACATCGGGCGCGTGTGCGTTCGTGCCCAAGATCCCGAGAGGAGAATGGAGGAGAAGGGATTGTGGCGTGACCTTCCCCCCTGGGGGGTGATTTCTCGCTTTCTGTCTCTATGTCTCTCTCTGTCTGTCTGGCGAGCACACACGCCCTATAGCGAGAAAAAAAATGGAAACATTTTTATTATACATAAATTTTATTTCATAAGAAAATTACAAAGCATTGATCACTGGTTAATGACATTCATTCAATGAAATGTTCAAATGTAACTACACAGATACATGCAACTTACTTTTAAATGGAGCATGAAATGGGAGATTGGAGATGGATACATAGATGTGTATTGAAATATTTTGCCAATTATAAGTGGTAAATATGTGGGTGGTTGTTACAAAATTCTTTGAACTTTTTTATATTGATTTTTAAATTTTCAGATTATTTTTACATTAAGTCCTCATCATGATGTTTACTATATATTTTTTTTCAACAGAGAACTTTATATTTTTTGTCTGTTACATATTTTCTCCTTTGCACCTCACTCCCACCCTCTACCACCCACTCTCTGCCTTCTACGCCCTTCTTGTATCTACACTTATCCTTTGTACTATCATATCTCCAGTTCTTAACATTTCTGCCACATAGTGTAGCTATTTAGTACAAATTGAGTAGGGATATAGTGTGTGTTTTTCAAAGTCTGACTCACTTTGCTCACCATTAAGTCTTCTGTTTTCACCCGCTGAGTCAAACGATAAGGTCTCATTGTTTCTATAGCAGAGTAATATGCCATGATATATATGTATCACATGTTTTTCAACCCAGTCATCAGTTTTTGGATACTTAGGTTGATTCCATGTTTTAGCAGTTGTAAATAATGCCACAATAAACATGGATGTGCAAGTGTTTTTCTGACAATGTTTTACCATCCTTTGGATAAATACCAAGGAGTAAGATGACTGTGTCTATGTAGTTCTATTTGTAGGTTTTTTAAGAACTTCCATATTGTTTACCACAGAGGCTTTACTAACTTACATTTCCACCACAGAGCAAGAATGTTCCCTTTTCATTACAGCCTCACCAGCACTTGTCATTCTTTATTTGTTTGATCCTAGCCATTCTAACTGGGGTTAAATGATATCTCATTATGATTTTAATTTGCATTTTTCTATGACAAGAGACTGAATATTTTTCATGTGCCTTTTGGCCATTAGTAAGTCTTAGAAAATTGTCTATTCAATTCATTTATCCATTTCTTCATTGGTTTAGTCACTTTTTTGTGGGTGAGATACTTTAGTTCTCTATACATTATAGTTATCAATGCCTTATTTGAGGAATAATCTGCAAATATTTTCTCCCATCCTAAGGGTTGCCTTTTCAGCCCTTTAATTATTATTTCCTTTGCTCTGAGGAAGATTTTTAGGTTGATAGAATTCTACCAGTCTAGGGAACCAGCAGTAAGCGTAATGGCTATGTTGCTGGACTCCCACATAGTCGACTGCGGTTCGTGTCCTGGACCCAGTGGCTTAAAACTCACGCTGGGCATGTGTGTGTGCGTGCCCAAGATCCCAAGAGGAGAATGGAGGAGAAGGGATTGTGGCGTGACATCCCCCCTGGGCGGTGATTTTCTCTCTTTCTGTCCCCATGTCTCTCTCTGTCTGGAGAGTGCATGCACCCTATAGCGAAAACCTCTCCAAAAAAAAAAAAGAAAGAATTCTACCAGTCTATTTTGGAGACTATTGCCTGTGCTTTAGGACTTTTATTTAAGAAGTCTTTGCCTACTCCAAGAGAAATATTTTTATTCAAACACAAATCTATCCTATTTTGATTTTTATGGATTTATTAACAAATCTTTCTGTGAATAAAACTTTTGAAATAATGAATAAGATTTTCCCCCATTTCACATTCATCTTACTAGATGTCTAGCTATGACTATAATGCTTTTGAAAGTCTTCGGTCTGTTCAACCCTGTATTTTGGTAGAAGCTCAGATCAATTCCCACTCAGCATGTGCTTTAAAAAGAAATAAAGAAAATATATCAGAATTAAAAAAAAAAATACAGAACCCAACAGATTCATGTTTAGTTTTACCTATAGCCAAACAAATTTTATTTAAAATTTTAAAAAATCCAGACTTTGTAAAATCTACTAAGCAAAGATTTACTATTATGTGGATTATGAAAGATGATGTGTTTCTCGTTTCTATTGGCTATGGTAGTGGCAAATAAAAGATGCGCTAATGAAGTCAAAATTAAACTATCGTATAGATCTTGAAGGGAAAAAATAAACTACATTATATTCTTTCCTTTTGAAAGAGTTGGAGAATGCAAAAGCATTGGTTCTGAAGTAGGGACAGGGAAAAGAAAAAGGAACACCCTTAGAAAATGAATTAGTCCAACCTGCCTGCCCAAAGAAACAATGTATTTGCTATTAGCATTTGATCCTTCTCAGCCCCTTGAGAGGCCAAGCTAAGCATTCTGTCAAAGGATTCCCCAGAAAAGGCTCAGAATCCTCAAAATTAATTTTGCTCTGCCTTCCCTCATGGCCTTGCAGCTCTGTTTCCTTCTTTGATGACTCTTACCCGTCTTCAGGGCAACCTCATTTGTACTTGGACCATTTGTATAGATTGTCTATCTTACTAACTTTTGAACTGTGCTCCTATTCTTTGTTATTTCTGGAAACTCTGGGTAAAGAGATAGTTTAGGAAGATCACTTGAAAAATGGTGTTTCTTTCCTAATCCTTGGAATCTCTTACTCGTAAACATTATTCTGGAAGCTATCATTCTCCCAGGTGAGGTTGATGGTTAATGCTTCCTTTTCTCGTCCACTTTATTCTCAGGCAATACTTCTAAGCTGGTCAAAAACTGCTTTTAAAATTGCCTTTATTCTGTTAGAACATGAGTTAAAGGCACCTTTTTCCTTGTCTTTTTTTTTTTTTCAAATCATTGGCATTAAGTTGCGCTACATTAATGTAATTGTTTCAACATATAGTTTATCAAATCAGCAAAAGCAAGCTTTAAATCAGTGTCATTTTTAAGCCTTAAAATAAGTTGTTCTCTGAATTTGGACAGCTTATTTCTGGCAGTTTGCAGATGGACAGCCTCATGGCATTACTGAATGTATGCATTAGAACATAATTAGCTACATGTAAAGATAGGTTTAGCTCTTTCTAAATGGGTTAATCAGTTCTCACTGAATTCAGAGAATATAAGAGAAACTACATGCCTTTAGATTCGTTAGTGTGGATTTTAGGTAAGTTGAATATAAATAAATATGTACCCCAATGGGAACTAGTTCGGGCATGTTCAGTCTTTCTCTCAATTCATCAAAGCATGAGTATTACCCAGGAATGTTTTCAGAGGGGATCTTCATTTTTATTTTGGTTTGTTTTCCTTTGTAACTAAGAGCTTTATATTTGCATTATTAAGTAGACATCTCAAGGACAACACTGCCTTTCAGGTTGGTTTAGAAGGGTCAGGGCTCCTTTACTTCTTAGTAAATCCAGTTATTAGAATGCCTTCTGTAAATTAGATGTAAAATATAAAGCAATTACAGTCAGAAAACCCAGCTGCATCCCTGGCTTTCGTTCTGCACCATAGACGTCCATCCCCTGATGCTTTTGTTCCTTTTGCTCTAGTGATAGCTCATGTTCCTTTAGGGCTCTGTCCTGGCCCATCTTCTGATTCCATCCTCTCCGTAGGTGTCCTTATCAAGTCCTGTGCCTATCTGTATGTTGATTGTCCTTTAATGTGTATCTCTAGGACTGTTCTCTCCCCTGTGTTTCATCTTCCCTGAATCTGTGATGTCTCAGACTTAAAATGCCCCCAACAATACTCTTGATGACCACTCACCTCAAATGTCTACGTGCCTCGCTTCTCAGTCTTCTCAGTTTCAGTGAAAGACATCACTACTTATATACCCAGCTATCAAACAGGAATCCTGGAAGTATTCCTGATGGTTCTCTTTTTGACCTTCCGTCCTGTTAGAAATATAGTTGACTCTACTTCATCTACATATCAAATCCTCTCAGTTTTGTCACCACCACTTGCCTTGTGATCTAAACCACCAGCATCCTTTCTTATGTCACTACAGTAATCTCCTAACCGGCCTTCCTGCTTCTACCTATGCCCTCTTTAAAATGTTCTAAATGTGTGCAATATCACCACACGCTCCTCATATGGTTTTTCTTTTCCTTCAAAATATTGTTAAAGGGAATTTCAAACATATTCAAAAGTAGTGAGACTAGTACAATAAGTTTTTATGGACTCATTATGCAGATTGAATAAGTATAGATTGTTTTAGCTGTATCTTCATATGCCCTCTCCCCTAAAATACTCTTAAATAGTTTGAGTTTAATTCTGTCATTTCATTTGTGAATACTTCAGTGTTTATTACTGAAAGATAAGGATTCTTCTTTTTTGCAGTCTTATAAAAGCAAATAGCTATCCAGTATTAAATTTCTATGAGTATTTAAAAATATTATTTACTAGCTCCACACATGTATTTGGTTGATTATTTCCTAAGTCTCTTAATAATATTTATTTTCCTGTTTTCCTTTCCTGTTTCTGACAACTTATTCATTAAAAGGTTGATGTCATTTGATAATGTAAAATATTCTCATTCTGAATTTTTCTATTTGCATGTTCTCTATAACATGATACTGTTTAACATTTTCCTGATAATGTTTAACATTTTCCTCTGACTCTTATTTTCTGTAACCAAGTAGTTACATTAGGGACTAGATGGAATTCATATTTATACTGAGGCAAGAATACTTCATATGTGATGCTTGTATTTCTCAGTTTAAATCTTCAAACTGCACAATCAGGGCCGGCAGGTGGTGAGGTGATTAAGGCCTCTGGACCGCCACATAGCCAACCATGTTTCAAGTCCCGGACCTGGTGGTTTACTTTCTCAATATTTCTCTCTCTCTGTCCATCTCTGGTCAAGTATAAATAAATAAATAAAGTTAAAATAAAATAATTCTTTTAAAAATTTCACATAATTTCTGATTATCTTTCTTTAGACATGTGAAAATCAGTCTAGCACATTCATAATAATATTCCAACTCATAATTCAATAAGCAGTTTTCAGTGTTGTTGGTATTTGTAGCTTAAATACATTATTTTGTCAAAGGTTGTAACTGTATATTCTAACTTTACATTCTTTATTTATTTGTTGGAATATGTATGTTGAGAAAACTTTCTTTTATCATCTTGTTAACACTGAGGTGATTTATACAGAAAATGTTGCATAAATGGAATACTTCCCCCCATTTATGGATTTGAAAAGAACAAATTGGTTTCTTAACAGTCTTCAAAATAAGATGTCCATTTTACTATTGACTCTAATTATGAAATAATAGATTTTAACATATTTAAAGTATATCATACATGTAACCATCATAATTATTACTATTATTGCTGCCCAAATTGCCTCTTTTTGGACAGCTAGACTACTTCAATTTGGCTCCTGAACTTTGTTGACATGTCCTAAAATCTTCCACTCTTTCTGTTAGGATCTGTGTTCTTCTTATATATCATTTGTCCAATATCTATAAATAGCAAACTTTCCAAAAACTCATTTCTTCAAGCAAGAAATAAATACGTTAAAGATAATTTTAATTGGTAAAAGAATTGTACATATTTATGATGTACTGGGTGATTTTTCAGTGAATACGTACAACACGAAATGACCAGATCAGAAGAACTAGGATATTGCCTTCTAATTATCATTACTTTGTGTTGAGAGTATTTAAAATCCTTTCTTTGGGGCTAGCAGATGGTGTAGTGGTTATGTCACTGGATTCCCACATGGCCGTCTACAGTTTGAGTCTCCCACCCACTGGTTTGAAGTCACACCAGGAGCTTGTGTATGTGTGACCAAGATCCCAGGGGGAGAGTGGAGGAGAGGAGATTGCAGCATGGCCATTCTCCCAGGGGGTGGTTTCTCACTTTCCCTCACTTTGTCTCTGTTTCTCTCTTTCTCTCCCTGGTGAGCACATGTGTCCTAAGACAAAAATCTTTAAAAAAAAAGTGAAAATAAAGTAAATAAACTCCTCTCTTCTAGCTGTTTTGAAATATAATAAATTATTATTAACTATATAATAAATATAACAAGTTATTATTAACTATTAATTACTATGTAACTATCACCATGCTGTGCTGTAGAAGACTGGAATTTATTCCTTTTATCTAACTTTAATTCTGTGATCCTTAACTGATATCATTGTATTCCTCCCTCTGACAGTCACCCCCAGAACTTCCCAGGCTCTCCTTCTATACGGTCAAGATTTTTTAGCTTTCACATGTGAGAGGATTCATGTAGTGTTTTTCTTTCTGTGTTTGGTTTTTAATTTAATGTCTTCCAGAGTTCTCCATGTTACCTTGAATGACAGAATTTTATTTTCAATGACTAAATAGTATTCCATTGTATGTATTTTCCACATGTTTTAATCCATTCATCTTTTGATGAACACTTAGATTTATTCTCTATTTTGACTATTGTGAATAGAGTTGCAATAAACATTGCAACTATCTCTCTTCAACATGTTGATTTATTTTCCTTTGAACATATATTTAGTGAAATTACCAGATTATATAGTAATCTTATTTTTCCTTTTGATTTTCTATAGTGTGTGTGCACTTGCTAGGGAGAGAGAAAGTAATAAAGCATCCCCACCCCAAGAGGAGAATGATCATGCTACAATCTCTTCTCCATTCTCTTCTTGAGATTTTGGGCATGCATGTACCTGGTGTGTTTTTCAAGTTGCCTCATCTGGGACTAGAACCATGCAGTTGACTATGTGAGATATAGTCACCTTAACCACCATGCCACCTGCCTGGCTCAGTAATTCTATTTTTAGTTTCTTTGTGAAAACTCTATCCATTTTTCCATAATGGTTGTACTAGTTTGTATTTCTACTAAAATTGTGCAAGAATTCCCTTTTCTCTTTATTCTTGCCAGACCTTTTTTTGTGTGTGTGTGTCTTTTTGATAATAGCCATTCTAATGCTACTGAGATTATACCTTATTGTGCATTTGACTTGCATTACACGGATGGTTAGTGATGTTGAGTATTTTCTTTATATACTTGATGGTTAGTTATAAGTCTTCTGAAGAATGTCTATTCAGATCATTTGCCCAAAATAAGATTATTTGTTTTTATGCACTGAGTTTATTGAGTTCCTGGTATATTCCGGATATTAATCCTTTGTTGGAGGAATAGTTGGCATATGTTTTCTTCTGTTGTGTAGGTTGTCTCTTTATTTGTTGATTATTTTCTTTGCTCTTATACTTAGTTTGATATAATTCCACTTTGCTTTCATTTCCTATGATTTTGAGCTCATAACCAAAAAATCTTCACTCAGAAAAATATCCTGAAGGATTTTCCCTATGCTTTCTATGATTTTCATATAACTTTTCTTTGTGCTTTACTATAATGTACATAAAATTGCATGTACTGTGTCAAATATCATCGGATTATTGTTTTTGCAACCTCACTTGTGTATTATCACACAAGGCTATACTATCTAATTTTTTCATTGCTTTAGGTACCAATGCAAAACATTTATCTATAATACGTAACTACATTTTCATTTTTTTGGAAAGGTTTTTGCTATAGTGTGCATGTGCTTGCCAAAAGATAGAGAGAGACAGAGAGACAGAAAGCGGGACATCACCCCCAGGGGGGATGGCTATGCCACAATCTCTTCTCCTCCATTCTCCTCTCAGGATCTTGGGCACATAAACACGTGTGCCTGGTATGAGTTTTAAGCCACTGTGTCCGGGACTCGAACTGCGGTTGACTACATGAGAGTTCAGCAACATAGCCATTATGCTAACTACTGTCCTCAATAATATGTAACTACATTTAAATGAGTGAGCTTTTTACATTTATTTTGCGATTCTAGCTAATAGTTTAACCATATGCATCAGATTGCCATCCACAAGTGAGAAAAGCTATTAGACATATGATTGTCCTGACAAGGCAAGTGCTTGCTTTTCCATTTTAGAGATGGAGGGATTGAACCTCAGAATTGGTAAGCCATCTGACAAATGTTACCTATTAAGTAACTGCTGGAATGTAATTTTATCTCTTTTTAATTCCAAATCTCATGTTTTGTGTCCAAACACACTGAATAAGAAAGAGGACACAACAAAACAGAATCATGTCTTCTATCATTTATAAATGTATTGCTTAATAAAAAACGTTTAAAACTTTGTAAACACTTGATATTTCCATAGAAAAAAGTCTATGCATTTTGGTATATTATATCTACTTAACTCAGCCAGGAATTTTCTCAGACTCCTTGACCCAGATGCCTAAGACTTAAACATGTGATAAATATTT
>NW_006205908.1:722493-740804 GCF_000334495.1 Tupaia belangeri chinensis
CTCTTCACAATGCTGAGAGTACTCACAATACTTATAAGTTTTTGTCCTAGTTAAGTAGAATAACTAACTTAACTAGTTGTGAGATGTTCTCTTTTTTTCTGTTGTTATAAAACAGCCTACTCAGCATTATACCATCCTACACTTCCTACATCTGTCAATTTTCTTCCCGTTTTCTGTCAGACTGCCATTTCTTCGTACATCTTCTATTAAACTGCCCTCTGCATTGCACAGAAATGGTCTAAAGTTTTAAACTGACAGAATTTTTAAGTAGTCAGATGCATATATTTTTTATCATTGTAGTGATAGCCAAAATATCCAAAGCATAAAACTTATTCTAATAAGAGACTATGACATTCATATCAAATTGCCTTTTGTCATAATACCCTTGAAATTGTATAATAAAGCAATGTATCTCCCATTACTTATGGATTTCATGATAGCACCAATTATTTTGCCTGATTACAACATTTAGTAGAGGCAACTGTTGAAAAATACAGTCCTTATTTTACTTTATTTTCCAAACTTCTCTATCGTCAGAACCACTGGGAGCATATATATAACAAACATACAATTGCCTATGCTTCAAGTTTGGAGGGCTGATTGGCCAGGGTTAATCTGGAACCCAGGAATCTGTATTACAGTAAAAGAGCATATGATTCTAATGCAAGGGTCAATTTGGGATTGTTACAGATCTAAATGCTCTACTATTTACATTAAGAATTTCTTGGAGGCAGAAAATATATCTTGTCAACGGAAGAACGTTCTGAAACCTAAAAAGTACATATGAATCATCTGGAGATATTATTGAAATGTAGATTCTGATTCTAGGGCATGTCCTGAGATGTTTTTCAGGAAAACTGCTACTTGGTGCCAGAATCTTTAGTTCGTGGAACACAATTCAAGTGGTTTTTAAACCTATGTAACTTTTAGGATCACCTGTAAATTAAAAGAAAACAAAACCAATTCAATATATCAGAATTGCTAAGAATGAGGGGGCCAGCAGGTGGCATGGTGGTTAAGGCGCTGGGCACTCCCACATGGCCGTGTTTGAATCCTGGACCTTGTGATTGCTTTCTCACTTTCCCTCTCTTTCTCTGTGTCTCTCTCTGGTCAAATTAACATAAGGAATAAATAAGTGAAATTAAAATAAATGATTCCTTAAAAAAGAATTTCTAAGAGAGAAAGGTTAGAATACAAGGATGTTTTAAAATATCACAGGTGCAAGATTGTAAAGTTCTTTGGGAACTAGCAGTTAGCATAATGGCTATGTTGCTGGACTCCCACGTAGTCAAACATGGTTCGCATCCCGGACCTGGTGGCTTAAAACTCATGCCAGGCGCGTGTGCATGCATGCCCAAGATCCTGAGAGGAAAATGGAGGAGAAGGGATTGTGGCATGACCATCCCCCCTGGGGGGTGATTTCTCGCTTTCTTTCTCTATGTCTCTGTCTGTCTGGCGAGCGCACATGCCCTATAGCGAAAACCTCTCCAAAAAAAAAAAAAAAGAAGATTGTAAAGTTCTTTGTTGAAAATGATGCACATGCTAATACCCTTTATTTGATTGCTGTGTACTACATGCATACCCTGAAAAACATACTGTGTGCTATATAAATGTACAATAAGATAATATAAATAATAAATCATAAAAAATTTTCACAGGTGATTGTAATGTGTAACCACGGTCTAAGATCACAGTCCTAAGTGAAAATATAAGTAAACACAAAAAATATTATTTTCCTTTTGTAGTTGTTAGACTTACAACACTCATGCCACTTAAACCTCAATAATAGGCAAAGAAAACTTACGTTGCCTAGTTATTCTTTATATCAACTAAGAATTTCTGCTGTTCGTCTCTAACTTAAATTCAGATTCCAATATCTAGGCATCTGCCTTTATTTTATTTTTTTATTTTTATTTTTGGAGAGGTTTTTCGCTGTAGGGTGCGTGCGCTCGCCAGACAGACAGAGAGAGACATAGAGACAGAAAGCGAGAAATCACCCCCCAGGGGGGATGGTCATGCCGCAATCCCTTCTCCTCCATTCTCCTTTCGGGATCTTGGGCATGCATGCACACGCACCCAGCGTGAGTTTTAAGCCACCGGGTCCAGGATGCGAACCGCGGTTGACAACATGGGAGTCTAGCGACATAGCCATTACGCTAACTGCTGGTTCCCATGCCTTTATTTTTTTTTTAATAAGTGAAAACTACTAACATTATACTATGGTTATTAGCATGGTTTCTTTACATGTTATCATGTCATTGTTGGAAAAATAAATATTTATTTTATATGACTACGATATTCCGTGTACAGGTGAACTGCCCAGACTTCAGGTGCTATCCATGGTCCTGGTGCTATTACTCATTATTTTTTTTCCCTTTCAGATTTAGTGGTTGAAGGTTGTCAGAGTTTTCCTTACTTATTAACTCTTCCCATTGCCCCCTTCCTCATCTACTTATAAAGAAAGAAATAATAACATTAAAAATATTATTTTAAAATGTTTTTCTACATTCATGATAGATTCTGTGCACGTAAGAGGAGGAGGAGCATCCTCTTTAGGGTCTGCTCAGTGTACTCCACAGGTTCTGGTCACACCATGATCTCTATCCTCCTGTCCTCCAGTCTATCAGATCTTGGACATTTACATAAGCCAGATATTTGAACCATAGTCACCCTGTAGGATCCAATTTCTCTTAAGCAACACATTACCAGTGTGCCATGAAGCCAAACCAATAAAAAACTGTTTTAAAAAAATACTATAATTTTTCCTGGTCTACAGATCATTTCATCATCTGGAAATTTGTGATGACATGGGTAACCTTGAGCATATTGTTTATTTTTATTTTTTATATAAAAATTCACAGACTATTAATTGATACTTTGCATATGCCACCATTTTCCATTGTTAGCCATACAATTGCAGTTTCATTTTATTTCTGTTCAAAAATGAATTCTTATAAAGCAATTCAGAATTTCATTTTTGGCCATGAGATTAAAAAGCCTTGGATAAGTCTTCTAACCACAAACAACTAGAAGAGTGTAAAAGATAAGAAAGAGCTGTTTTAAGACATTGGAAACAGGTAGCTCAGGGCTGGTATCCATGAGAAAAGGAAATGAATAGATGGACAATAAAATGTTTCCAGCCTTTCCGGGAGACTTATGCTGTACCATATCTCACGAAGAAAGTTCTCAAGCAGAGCACATCACTTTTGCTGAAAGGAGATGACAGAAGTCAGGGTGTGGAGAGGCTAATGTGATTGGAATTTGTAGAACAGAGTATGACAAGAAAAAAGAGATACACAGAGAAGGAGCTCCAAGAATCTTTGTAAGAATCACTTTGAGTCTATTGCTGAATAATAGTTTGCACAGTGGTTGCACAAAATTGCTTCAGTCTGGGTTGAGAGTTACTGAACACGTATAAATTAAACAAATACAAGAGGTTACATACAATCGTATATCAAGTTACAAGTCAGACTGGAAATATCTCATTGAATACTCAGGCCATTCAGTACAGACTTCTGGAAAGTATTAACTTCAGTAGTAGGAACAAATCAGCACTACAGATAGTCCAGTTTGTTCCATTTCTAATGACAAGAAACACCCAAAGCTGGGTGATAAATACAATTAGAGGTTTATATAGTTCATTATTTGGAGGTTCCAGCTCCAAGGATCCTCTCTAGGGGGCTTCTTTCTTTCTTTTCGGTTTGTTAGAGGTGTGCACACTTGCCAGAGAGAAATAGAAAAAAAAAAAAAAAGAAGAAAAAAAAATAAACGAGAATGCATCCCCTCCCCCCATGGAGTATGGCCTTGCCACAATCCTTTTGCCTCCATTTCTCGTTTTTGGATTTTGGACATGCAACCAAACCTACCCTGTCTTTGTCTTTCTTCCTTTCTCTCTTTTTTATTTTTCTTTTCTACCTTTTGTTTCCTATCTTTCTTTTTTTTCCCTCAAACTTATTAGAGGGCCTGTGCACTCACTGGAGAGAGATAGACAGAGGAAAAGTGAGAAACCACTCCCTATAGGAGATGGTCACTCTGCAATCCCTTCTTCTTATTTCTTCCTCCTTTCAGGATTATGAACAGTCACTCACATACATCTGGTGTATTTTTCAACCCACCAAGTCAGAGACTCAAATTGCTCATCTGGCCTTGTGAGATCCAGCTGTCAATCTCCGTGCCACTGCTGGTCGTCTGGTGGTTTAATTTGGCTATGATGGTGATGGGCAGGGGGGCATAGTCCATGCTCTGTATGGGACCCTGATTGCCTCGTTTCCTCTCCTTATAAATCCACTAGGACTAAATCATGAGAGCCCTGCCCTAACCACTCAACAGTAATTTCTTCCCCAAAGCCCAACTTTTCCATACTGTAATTGAATTAAGCTTTCATCCTCTTAATTCCATTACATGAATTTGGGGGAGACATTCAGACTATAGCAAGATAAAAGATTTCTCTAGAAACACCTCAACAAAGCAAAAAACTAACAAAAAAGTGAATCTTAAAAATATCATGGCTATGTTGCTGGACTTCCATGTAGTTAACTGCAGTTCAAGTCCCAGACCCAGTGGCTTAAACTCATGCTGGGCACGTGTGTGTGTGTGCCCAAGAATCCTGAGAGGAGAATGGAGGAGAAGGGATTACAGCATCCGGTGAGCTCACACACCCTATAGCAAAAACCTCTCCAAAAAAAAAAATCAGATTGATCCACAAATTACTTCACTGCTTGCAAAATAAGTCATTTTTTTTTAAAGAAGGCAATACATTGTGTACATAGAAGAATGTGATATGACAGTTATTGAAAAAGTTCATGGAAAATGAGTATTGTGGAAATGAGAATCATGCATTGGTTTGGTATTTTTTTGCACTCACTAAAATAAAGTTTAATTCCATTTTACCAATAACTTCTTTCTTTTTTTTTTTTTTTGGAGAGATTTTCACTGTAGGGCGCGTGCGCTCGCCAGACAGACAGAGAGAGACATAGAGACAGAAAGCGAGAAATCACCCCCCAGGGGGGATGGTCACGCCACAATCCCTTCTCCTCCATTCTCCTCTTGGGATCTTGGGCACGCACGCACACACGCCCGGCGTGAGTTTTAAGCCACCGGGTCCGGGACGCGAACTGCGGTCGACTACGTGGGAGTCCAGCAACATAGCCATTACGCTAACTGCTGGTTCCCACCAATAACTTCTTGAAGCCCTTTGTTTTACAATATTGGACATAAAATATTAAGGATACAAAGTAGAACCTGACCAATCGCCAGTAGAAAAAATAAATATTAAAAACATATTCACAGGAGCTGGTGTGGTGGTTAAGTATGAGTCCTGGACCTGACAGCTTGCTTTCTCTTTCTCTCTTTCTCTCTCTTTCTCCAGTCAAATTGAAGGATAACAATAACTAAATAAATTTAAATAAAAGAAAATAGCATCGTTGTCTTTTAAAACATCAGTAAAAAACAGCATCGCTGTCTAAAAGAACAAACTCACAAATGACAAAGATGATGGAATTAGCAGACCATTTTAAACCAGCTATTATAAATATGTTCAAAGATTAACAAATTTAAGGTGGTGAGAAATGGAAAATATAAAAAAGTAACAAAATGTAAATTCTACGGGTGCAAAATGCAATATCTCAAAAATTCTTTTTCAAATTTCTGACCATTATTTCCTCAAATGCTTGTATAGTTCTCCCCCCCCGCCCCGTCATTCCCACCACATAACCTTGGAGAGTTCAATTACATGTGTATTAGGCTGTTTGAAATTATCCCACAACTCACCGATGTTCCTTTCATTTTTTTTTAATATAATTTTTCTTTCTCCTTTTCACTGTGGGTAGTTTTCAAAGATGTGTAAATTCATTACATTTTTTCCCCTCCAATGTGTAATTGGTGGTTTACTGCACTCAGTATTATTTTTTTATTTTCAGACCTTGCAGTTTGATGAGTGATTTGAGTCTTTTTAGTATTCTCCATTTATTTACTTAACACTTCAGTCTTTCCTTGAACATACGAAATGCAGTTATAATGACTGAACGTCCTGCTGTACTAATTCTGTCATCTGTCTCATTCCTTTGTCAAGTTTTGGTTGAGTGACTCTTGGGCCTTTTTTTTTCTTTGTATACCTTGATTGAAAGTAAGACATTGTGAATTTTATCTTCCTAGAAAAGTTTTTAATTTTTGTTACTTTTTTTTTTTAAACTTCGTTCTTGTGGTGTGGGTGAGTAACATGGAAATAGTTTACTTTTATGCTCTCTTGGGTGGAACCAAAACAAGTGTTTAAACTAAAGCTAATTTTTCCCCACTTGGAAGTAAAACTTTTTGAGACTTTCATCTGATCATTTATGAATGATCATGTTTCCCAGTGTGACTGGTCAGAATGAACTATTCCAAGCCCTGTGCGATTTCCAGGCATTGATGACTGTAATCTTCTCAGGAGATTCTCTCTCTAACCTCAAGTTCATTCCAGCCTCACAACCTCACATCCACCAAGTACTGGTCAGTACTCAGCTGAAGATTCTTTACCTTTTATTGGTTTTTCAAAAAGAGAAGTTTATTTATTTATTTATTTTCCATGAGCGAGAGATACAGACAGACAACAGACATGCATTTCCAACAGGATATTCACATTGTGATTCACATCCAGTCTCAGCCACCTGGGATCACGGACACGTGCTTGCTTGTGCTCAGTGCGTAAAGGAGACCTCAGGTTGTCGATATGGGACATTCCCATAGGCCTCAGCATTGTGGAATATGGCATCAACACGGAGCAAAATTTACCATCATCCCCAAAGCCTTTGGAATGACAGTAGATTCTAACAAATGAAATTTTAAATGGCATTTCAACTGTATTTTGAAATAGTATTTCATTTTTTTCTCTTAGAAAATATTGTTTTTAATTTTCCAGAGGAGCAGTTATTTGTCTAACCAGTTTCCCTCTCTTTCTTTTTTCTTTTTAATTGCCGAAGTGTGCTTGTACTCACCAGAGTAATATAGAGAAATGCATTCACTCAGTTTCCTTAAAGTCTTGATTTCTTGAAACTCCTTTATGTGGTTTAGTTTTCCCTTAAAAGTGAAACACTGATCTTAGGTCTGGAAAAGAATCACTGATCTGCAGAATTTTTTTAGAATTATAATAATGACAATAATATTATATCCTTAGTTCTTAATTATGTTTGAACTAATAGAATATATATTAACATTGCTCCTCCTGAAATTTACAATTCCCTATATGTATCGTGTGATTTATTATGCAGTTGAGAACACCAAATGTACAAGTTTCCATTATCTCTGCAGTAATTCACTAGAATGGTCTTTCTTTAATAACTGCAGTATATAGGGGTGTAAGCACGGGTTCATGATCGGAAACTGGTGGAAGCTGGAGTCCATTGTGGAGTCAAGGGTCTATTGGGGTTGCTGTTTCTCTCTTTCTTTCACTAATGGAAGAAAGAAATATACTTTAACAAATAAATGCACAAATAATAATGGTAGTGTACAGAGTCTTTCAAGTGTTTCAAATTGATTTACAAGCATTGTTTTGTTAATCTTCCAAGTTTACCAATCAACTGGGTTAAAAGAGGTAGCTCCTTGGAGCAAGTAAAACAGAAGATGTTAAAAATGGCCATTTCTATTTCACTATTAAAACATAAGCACTAGTAGTGAGATCTAGGCCAATGAAGCCAGTTGCTATCTGTGTCTTAAAATATTCCTGAAAGGGTATTATTAGAGTATTTAGGAAATAAAACTTGAGGGTTATATGAGGTAATAATAATGTTCTTCCGACCTTTGGGACCAGCTTCTGTCTATTAAATAACCCAAGTGGGGCATCTATGACTCCTCCTATTTCAGTAAAGATTAACATGATCATCATTTAACCCAGCTAGGTTATTCAGATCTTTGGAATGATACTCATAGGCTATACTCATTTCTTATTCAATATATTTAAAAATGTTATTTTCTGCTTTACCACTAATAATCTAACTCACTTGTTTGAATTCATATTTAAGAATTTTGAAGCAAGAGTGGGCATACAAAATTAGTGATATGGTATGTTTCCCAAAATAACAAATATTGATATAAGTCATTTCTAATCTGGGTGACATATAGCAATGCCTACTAATCTGTTTGTGATGAAAAGTATCACTTTATGAATTGCTAAAGAATTTAGGTAAGACAGGTTTTACCTAAAAATAGAGACTATTAGCTATGACAGAAGAGAAATACAAAGTATTTTTAATTGCTTGAGATCAGTCTTTTGCTGTGGGATATATATTTACAAGGTATGAGAAGTCTTCAAAAAATTCATATGAAATACATATTATGAAAAAAAAAACTACACAGATCTTACTTTTTTTGTTGTTGAGATTTTTCTATAAAGTACACGCTCTCACCAGAGAGAGACATGGGTAGAGAGTGAGAAAACACACCCTAGGAGGGATGGTCACTCCACAGTCCTTTCCCCACTCTCCTCTCTGGATTTTCAGCATGTACACACATATGCTTGTTCTGCTTTTCAAACCAATAGGTTCAGGACTTGAATTGTACAATCACCCCAATCCCCATGCCACCAGCTGGCTCAGATCGCAAAAGTTTTTTGTATCAAAATAAATTCATACTTTAATTCCATTTTCCATAAAACTTTTGAAGTCCTTGCATGTATTTATTCAAAATATGTCATTACTTAATTACTGAATTTAATAAGTAATTACTTCCTCTTTTGTTAAAAAAACTAAAGAACATTTTGAGTCAGAGTAATAGAATAGTATTTAAATACTCTACCAGACAATATATTTGATGCAATAATTTATGGAGATTTCTTTTGAAGAAAGCCGATTAGCATTCCTAAAAAAAGGCTGGCTTTTGTTGAAAGTAAAGTTTATTTATTTATTTTTCCTTGAGCAAGAGAGACAGAGAGAGAGAGAGAGAGACAGCATTCGCAATAGGGTCTTGACACTATGATCCACCCCCGAGTCTCAGCCAGCCTAGGATGATAGTGCGCGCATGCCCGATATACTCAGAGAAGTCTTTAGATATGAAGTTAGACGGCGTAATGGTTACATTGCTAGACTTCCACGTGGTCCACTGTGTTTCCAGTCCTGGACCTGGCAGTTCCTGAGAGGAGAATTATGGAGAAGGGATTGCAACATGGCCATCCCCCCCGCAGGGGGTAATTTCTTGCTTTCTGTCTCTCTGTCTCTTCGGTAAGCACACATACACTTTGGCAAAAAAAAAAAAAAAAAAAAAAAAAAAAATCTTTCAGAGCATCTTGTTTTACTCCTGCACCACTGTCCAACCCCAAGGACTGCATTTTTAAAAACAGGTACTAAAGCTTAGCTTTCAATCATGAAACTTTTGCAAGTCTTATATTACAAGTTATAATTATCAATTTTTACTTCAGCCCAGGGGTTGAGAACCCCTAGGCCAAGAACCAGGTCCATGGCCTGTTAGGAAGTTAGGAACTGAGTGACACATCAGGAAGTGAGTGTTAAGCAAGAGAAATGAGCTTCATCTGTTACAGCCCCCACCCCCCCATTACTTGCTTTACTGTCTGAGCTCCACACCCTTTCAGATCAGTGGTGGCACTAGCATCTCATGGGAGTGTAAATCCTATTATAAACTGCATATGCACACACCTTATGAGAATCTAATGTCTCATGGTCCAAGGTTAAACTGAGGCAGTGATGCTAGCACTGGGGAGTGGCTGCAAATACTGCATTATGGTGAGTTGTACAATTATTTCATTACATATTACAATGTAATAATAACAGAAATAAAGTGCACAGCAAATGTAATGTTTTTGAATCACCCTAAAACTGTTTTCCCCCTCTCCCCTAGTCAATGGAAAAATTATTTTCCCAGAAACAGTCTCTGGTGCCAAAAAGTTTGGGGGCTACTCTTCTAGCTAGAAGCAGTTGCAGCAGTTTCACAGTTAAGTGCTTAAACTTATTAAATGATGTTTACATGTATTTCTCTTGAACACCTGTTTATTTTTAGTGTTCATCTAATATCATTTAGACATCTCCTTGCTTCCCTTTTTCACCTAAAGAGAATTTCTAATAATTAATAACTTTTAAGAGTACAAGGACTTTGAATGCTATAGCTTTGCAAAGTTGGGGCTGTCATGGCTAGCGAACTTGTACAAACTGAACAAATTCTACATTTCCGAGTAAGTCTCCTAAGTCTCTAACCTTGCTTGTCCATTCACCTCCCCCAATATTATTTGTCTTTCCACTCCCACATCCTTTCTCGTTGGCATCTTATCTATTCTTTACAGCTCCAACTGCCATCTGTTGATATCTTCCTAATCTGCATCTTCAAAATAGACTTCTATTTCAGACTTGTGTGATTTAATGGGAAGCAGATGTCTCACAGACACCTCAAATGCAATGTCCTGTTCGCAACCTCTTACTTTCTATTGAAACTGCCTCTTTTTGTACTCCTTCCTAGTTGTTTTCCCTGGCAAGTATGATCTACCCACATAGACTTCTAATGGCCATGTCCAGTAGACTTACTAAAACTCTGCAGTGTTTCTCATTGACCACAGTAAATTAATCACTGAGTTTTGATTAATTGTGTATCCTAAAATATTTGTTTCTACTTTTCCTATTTTGAGGTCACCTCCTTATTTTCTTTTGTGTGAACTAACGGGATTTCTCAGCTTTGACACTATTGCCATTTTGAGCTGAATAATTCCTTGCCACAGGTTGTCCTGTGCCGTGTAGTATGTTTGGACCATCTCTGACGCCTGCTCCATAGATGCCAGTAGCACTTCCACTGCTTCCAGTTTTAAAAACAAAAATATCTAGATGTTAATAATTGTCCCAAAAGGGACAAAATTGCCCTTCTCAGGAAATGACCAAGCTAATAAAATCATATTCCAGCTTGTTCTTGTATTTTTAGCCTTAAATTTCTCCAACCCATCTTCTGCAAAGTTAATATTCCAAAATCAACATCACCAAAATGTCTTCATCTAAAACCCTTGAATGACTCTGTCACTTAAAGAAAAAGTAGTTGTTCAAGTCATTTATTGCCTTATTAATACATTTTCTTTTGACCTTCGGATATCTCTTTTTTAAAATTATTTTTATCTCATTTATTAATCATCATTATTTAATTTATTTTTTTGAAGTTGACCGGAGAGAGACACAGAGAGAACGAAAGTGAGAAAGCAAGCCTCCCAGGTCCAGGACTCGAAATGCCATCAGCCATGTGGGAGTCCAGCACCTCAACCACCATGCCACCTGATAGCCCCAACTCACAGATATTTCTAAAAGAGACAAGAGTTAACTTCCAAAGCTTTGTATTTGATATATGCATAGAGAAGACAGGTATATTCTAACAAATGTAATGCTAATGTTTAACCATAACTTCTAGGTAGCTTTGAGTAAGTTTGGAGAGACATTTAATTACCTAAATATTCTTCCTGTCCTTTATTTCTTGTATGTCTATATAGCAAGACCAAATAGAAACCCATAGTTCAATAAGAAGGGGTTACATTCATTTTAATTTTTACAAATGAAGAAGCTTACCCAGAAGGAAATCAAAACACGAGCTGCAAGTTGTAAATTTTAATTCCTATTCTTCTTCTCAAATTCTGTTGAAAAAGCAGAGAAACAAAAACAACTGCCCTACAGAGAGCAGAGCATATATTTCAATGCACAATTCAGAAGCACCTGCATTAGTCAGAAATGCCACGGTGAGATCCTGACCTATTGTTAGAAGTCTCACAAGTACATTTTTCATCGTTTCCCAGTGGGACTTCATGCCAACAAATATTGATTGTGAGAATTCCCAACTTCTATTAGAGTCTACTCCTCTGTTACTTGGTAATTATTTCAGCCCAACAATAAGATCATTTAGAATTGTGAAAATAAATTGATGGAGGCTATGCAGGTTGGGTTAAACTCCCTGATATTTGATCAAATCTGGTCTGAGTTGATCTCATTTGATATCAAAGCATTAAATCTTCCCAGTGTAGATATTTTGGCAAGGCATTTACATGATTAGCTTTTAAATGGTTATGGAAGCCATTGTTTTGAATTTTAAAAGAAAGAGGATACATTCAGTTTACCCTGAAAACTTAATCTAACTCAGTATAATTCCAAGTGATACCTGAAGTTCATATAACTGTAGACAATGTGATGTGAACCAGGACTTAGGGTAAATGATAAAGAAGGCTCAAACACTGGTAAAAAGGAGTATGGAGAGGAATGAAATTGGTCTGTTACTTGGTCCTGATAGTATACATGGCTTAACTTCTTTGAGAGAGAGGCTAGTATAGAAATTTTGTCTCAAGTTGTTTCCTCTAGCGCATCTGCACAAAAATCCAGTGAGTCATCAACACTTCTTAGTTCCCACCAACTTCATTTGGAATTTTTATCAGTATAGTGTAACTATACTTTTTAACCACTTTTAAAAAGATAGGCCTTGAAATCAGGCTGTTTAGACTCCAACTTGTACAACTTGCTCACCATATGGTGGCAGGTAAGACATTTAATATTTCTGGGCCTGTGTTTTTTCATCTACAAAATGGAGTGGATAATGCTACTTACCTCATGAGGCTGCGATAGTGAATTAATAATCCATGTAAAGTGCTTAGGACTGTGCCTGCTATAACAAAGATGTTTCAATAAATATTGTCTATTATTATCCAGCACTTTTCATAAAGCTAAAAAGTAAGACAAGGACAAAAACAGGTAGTGCCTCGATAGCCAGTCTCAGATGGCTATAGCAAATACTTCCTTATACTTCTGTCAAGAAATTGCTCTCTTTTAACTTCTTTTATTTTGTTTTAAAGGTTTATTTCATCTTCGCATGAAAAGTACTCAATATCCTTCCAGTTTCCCTTACGGTTATAATGCCTTTAATACTTGGCCTAAGTTCAGAACTTAAAATAAGAATAAATAAAGTCAGTTACAGCCTTCATTTTTAATTATAAGAGATCATATTTGATGATTTTTGAATATGACTACCCTATAATGTATCAAAGTTAATGCAGAAAAGTTTGATCAAAAGAGCATGGATTTATCTGCTATGTTTACTAACTGTTAACAGATCATTTCTCCCTTTGCTTTTTTGGTTTTGTTTTGTTCTAAATTATCTCTTCCTCGTTTCCTGTCACAAGCTAACACCTGATTCTTTTCTCATTAACTTGACATTTTTCAATGCTTATTAGGTAAATGTTATTCGCAGAATTTGGAAGCATTTGCCTGATGTCCTAAAGAATTCAGGAGAAAGGTACTATGGAAAATATTACTGTGGATATTAACAGTAGCAATAACAGCACACCACAGCTGTGAAAGAATTGGGGGAGTGCAGCCTACTGCTTTGCAGATATTTTAAGCTTCACACAGCAAACACTTAGAAATACTCCTTCTATATTTCGGTCAAACCAAACTTATCTTTCAATTTATGTTAATTGTGTCTGAAAACCCAGTCCCCAAGGCCTTGGTCTTTTTTCCCCCACATTTAGAATTCATGCTTTTCCACTGGCTTGTAATTACCGTCCAATGTCCCAACTGCCCAGCTGCGCTCTGACGTTACCTAGCTCTAGCGATCCCATCTTGTGCTGAGGTGAGCATCTTTCCTGCTGCTTAGTGACCGTTAAATCACCCCACCAAGATGCAAATTCCCTGCTCCTTAGTGCAGAAAGAGTTAGCAGTACAAGTCATCTTTTTTTACTTTTTCTTTCTTTCTTTTTTTTTCTTCCACGATGCAAGTAATATTAGCACATGAGTAAGAAATGAACTGAGTTTTTCTGGATGCTTATTTCTCTAGATTGAATTTAAAGGTGCACATCACATGGCCAAGAAAGGCACTTCAGTGTTCCACAAATGGTTCTACACGATTCTCCGAACAAATGCGAAGTGGCTAAGTGCAAGGATTTCAAGCGCCTTAAAAATATGTCCGAGGGGAAATAGCCAAATATATGTCACTTTAGAATCATTTGAAGAGTCTGCAGTGCTATCTTTGAATTGACACTGTCCCTTCATTCCACCATCTGCAACTTACACACAGAAAGATGGTCATTACTTCAGAGCCAACAAATCTTTAACTGTCAGTCTAACCTATCAATTGCAGGTATAATTGTAAAGTTAGTCAAAACTGCAATTCCTTTAGAGGCCTCATCTCCTCACTTAATGTATAATATGTTTATAACTTCAAATACTCATCACATAAAAAGTGAATTCTCAGCTGGCAACATGATTACTACTGCAGCTGAATGGGCTGGCTCTCTGGTGCAGTAGTAATGTGCCACTCAGGAAAGCCGGACCCCTCATGGTGACTAAGGTACAAAGCACTTGGATGGTGAGCCTGAGACACACCAGGCACCTGGTGGAAAAGCCCAGGATCTGCTGGGCTGGAGGACTGAAGAGACTGATCATGGCATAGCCAGATGCAGGGAGAAAGCGTCTCTCTTACACTCTGACATGCATGTGCATACGCTCCATCACAAATAAAGAAAAAATTTTGGAGAACAATATTTAGATAAATGATTATGCTCATATAGAGCAAAACATAAAAGACTAAAAATAAAGATTATATATATACATTTAGTTTTACTATAGTATGTGTGCACTTGTCAGACAGAGGAGAAAGCGAGAAGTCACTCTCTAGTGAAGATGGATACACCACAATCCCTTCTTCTTCTCCATTCTCCTCTTGGGATTTTGGCACACATGCACACACACCTGGCATGATTTTCATGCTGCTGGGTCTGGGACTCAAACTACACAGTATGCAACATGAGATCCAACTGACCTAACCTCTATGCCATCCACAGGCCCCTAAGTCTCCACATTTTGAGACCCATCAATAAAATCACTTTCTTATAATGAAATAATATTTTGGCACTGGTAGATATTGTCATTTTTGGCATACTTGACACTTCATGTTAAAGAAAATCACAAGGGCCAGCAGGTGGTGTGGTGGTTAAGATACTGGACTCCTATATGGTCAACTACGGGCCCTACCCCCAGACCTGGCAGCTTGAGAATCACACTGTGCATGTGCACATGCATGCCCAAATATTCCAAGAAGAGAATGGAGGAGAAGGGATTGTGGGATGGCCATCCTCTCGGGGGGGTGGGGGGGTGGTGATTTTTCATTTTCCTTCTCTCTGTCTCTCTCTATCTCTCTACAGAGATATACCTTATGATAAAAAATTAAAAAGAAAAACAGGAAACATATCTACTTTTTATAGCTAGAGCTTTCTCCATTCCGTGGCTCTGAAAATATTATTTTTGATAAGTTAATGTTAATTTTATATCTATCTATCTATCTATCTATATATATATCAAAGATAATAATAAAAGTGTGAGAATGAATCTGAAATATCTATCTGTAGAATGAAAGTTAGATTAAGCTGTATTAATTTATTGTTATTTTCCAAGAATTTATTCAGCTATTTTTAAGAAATTTATATAAATTATAGTCTTGATGGAAAAAGAAAATTATTTTAGAATCTGCATAAGTGAAATGGGGTGTCTGGCTCTTTAGAGTTACATTGTCTAATACAGCAGCCAGTTACTCCATTTTGTTCTCCAGTGCCGGAGGTGGTCAATGGATATTTCCTTAATGCACCTTAACTATAACTACAATTGCCTATCAAACACTTGAAATGAGACTAGTCAAAATTGCTATTTTCCATAAGGATGAAGTTCACACTGTATGTCAAAGAGTTAATACAAGAAAAAAAGAGTAAACTATCTTGGGATTAGCAGGTGGTGTGGTAGTTTGGGGCTCTGGACTCCCACATGGCTGACTGAAGTTAAAGTCCCAGACCTGGTGGCTTACTTTCTCACTTTCCTTCTCTCTTTCTCTATCTCAGTCTCTCTCTGATCAAATTTTTAAAAACAATAAAAATAATAATAATTACAAAGAGTAAACTATCTCATTAATAACTTTCATATTGATTATATCTTGAAATAATACACTAGATATAGTGAGTTAAATAAAATCTATTATTACAATTTAATTTCTCTTCATGTTTTTAGGAAAAAAGTAAACTAAAATTTTAAATTGTGTATCTGACTTATTACATTCCTATTGGATTATGTTGTTAAAGAAAACATTTTTAGAAGTTAAAAAAAAACCCAAAACTTTGTTGGCAGAAAGTTTTCTAGAAAAAAGAATATAAAAGGAAGAGAGTGATATAAGTCTGTATCCAACTCCATTTCTTTATTCTGATTTTTGAGTATTATATAGAGAGAGAGCTACTACTAGGAGCAGAAAGAATAGTTTTCATGACAAACTTGGAAGACATAATCATCACTGCTTGGATTCCACTCCTATGGACTGCAGTATAAAAGACAAATGGGCATGAAGAACTTTTTGTAAAAGGGCCAGCAGATGGTGTAATGGTTGCAGCTCTGGACTCCGACATAGTCAACTGTGGCTTGAGTCCAGACCTGGTGGCTTAAGACACATGCTGGATGCATGAGCATGCATACCCAAGATCCCGAGAGAAGAATGGAAGAGAAGGGATTGTGGCATGGCCACCCCCCTCCAGGGGAGGGGGTGATTCTTGCTTTCTGTCTTTGTCTCTCCAACAAGAACACACACCCTATAGCAAAAATAATAAAACAAAGAACATTTTGTCAGTGCACATTAGACTCCCAAACATCTTGGGCACCTTCTGTAGCTTCTTTTAGGTCTTCTGTGCAGCAACTGGGGAGCTCATTGCACATGGTGGTCCCCTGAGATGTCTGGAGAAAGATGACTAATGCTACACAGGTACAAATTCCAGGCTATAACTGGCAGAGGAATAGCAGCTGCTGCAGGAAGCTGGCTTTGTACACACATGAGAGCCCAGACAAGGATTTCAAAGTTTGTAGTAGGCTATAGGAATGGTTTAGAAGATGGAATCATGAGGCAAATTCCCACTGCTGCTGTATCTCTCTATTTGTACCCATAAATCAGTGAGGACTGAGAAAAAAATGGAGTTCCCAGACTCATTTCTAGTGCCAAACATAGGGAGGAATATTGAAATTTGAATGATTGAAATACTTACATACGTTTTCTTTTCTTACTTTTTATTTCCAGGTAGCAGGAGTGCTTACCAAAGAAAGAGAGAGAGAGAGAGAGGAGAAAGAGAGAGCCCCTAGAAGGGGCAAAGTCACATCACAATAGCTTCCAACAGAATTTGGGGCATGCACACACAAGCACTTGATGTGTTTTCAAACCAGAGGGGCCAGCATTCTTTGTGGTTGACCGTGTGGGGTCTAGCTCCCATAACCAGTAGGCCTTAGAGCTGGTCCCATAAAAGATCTTTAAAATAAAAAATTCCTAATTATCATTTTATGAGTCATGAGCTTCTATTTTAAAATACCTATCAATTCTTTTCAATAATAGAAGCTATATTTTTGTGTGAAGTGTCTGGGCAAACCCATTTCTTCTTGTGATCTTATTCTGCTCTAATTTCTTCTCCTGTACTGGGCCTAGTTACTGAATATTTTTTTAAGTTTTTTGAATATTAATTTCTCTTAGTTCCTTCTGTAATTATTATAGGGTATGTATAGTATATATATTTGCCATAGGTGCGTGTGCTTGTCAGAAAAAGACAAAGAGAGAAGGTACGAGGTAAAGTGAGAAATCTGTCCCCATACATACACAAGGGAGTGGTTACACCACAATCCCTTCTTCTTCATTCTCCTCTTGGTATTTGGAGCATGCACGCACACGTACCTGGCATGATTTTCAAGCTATCAGGTCCAGGACTCGAACAGTGGTCAACCATGTGGAAGTCCAGCACCTTAATCACTATGCCATCTGCTGATCCCAGGATCTAATTCTTATATTGAACTCTTTATTCTGAAATACTCACAGCTATTCTGCTTCAATGATAGAACCCTAACTGATGCAAGTAGTTCACTGAAAAATCACTCCATGATGTGCCACAAATATGCCTGTCTGAATTGAGAAGAAGGGATAGCTGGAGGTACCAGCTCTATGTTTACGGATGTGGTGGGGAAGAGTTAGAAAGCAGAAATGTGGCCATATTTTTATTAAACCTCTGAATCTAATGGTAAGTGATTTGTTTTATTTTTCCAGGAAACTCAAAACCTTGGACTATACCTAAACATTTGGAAGCCACCTATTTTTTTTCCCAAAAAATTTGGAAGCCAATATTTTTAAGAGTAGAAGTCAAGGTTCTACTGGATTTGCTCACCAAAGATAGGTCAATAGAGTAAACTTACTGAAAACTACAGGTTGTCTACTCTGTTCTTCTTACTTTTTGTGTTGGTTATTTAATCATGTTTATTTGAAAATTGACTCTTATATGACAATCCATTCTGTTGAGTTTATTGTTAAAAGAGCAGGAA
>NW_006205908.1:740814-763909 GCF_000334495.1 Tupaia belangeri chinensis
ATGACTCTAGTAAAATTATAGATTGCTATTGTTACCAGGCTAATATATAAGAACCAACCAAATCTTATAATGTATGATACATACACATGTGGTATTTGTGGGGATATAAATGACTGTGTAAGTGCTGACACTGTGGAATTTACTCTGCAATCTAAATCAACATTGGCTTAAAAATAAGTAAATATTTTGAATTTAGTGAAAACCTTTCTCAAAAATAATGTTTAAATCTTGCTTCTCTATAGAACAATAGAAATGTTGGCTAATTTGCCCAAGTTTAGGGGCACAATCTGATTTAGGGCAGAAATACTGACTTTTAAAAATACATATATTCATATTGCTTTGATCTTTTAACAAGAAGTAGCTATTTTATAATATTCTATGCTTTTAAACAATTACTTTGTAATAAACATAAAACTGTATATACGTATTAAATATTTCACATTTGATAATGATAACGACTAAGAAATATATATTCATTATTGTGTACCTATTATAGGGCTAAGTATGGAACCCTTGAAATCAATAATATTATTTTCTAATTTCACAATTAAGAAAACTGAGGCATAAAGAGGTTAAATAGGGCCAGCTAGTGGCATTGTGGTTAAGGTGGCTGGATCCTACACAGCCAACTGCATGATTGAGTCTTGTCCCTGGTGGGTGGCTTGAATATGGAATATTTACTGCTAAGTGAAGCAAGCCAGACTACGAAAGAGAGACACAGTATGTCCCCACTTAATATACACCAAATGTTCATATTCTATGGCAGAAACTGAAAGATTAGAGCATATCAAAGTATGAAGAACAATTACGGATACTGGAGACAGTGTGGGTGGAGGGTAGCAAATGGGGGAGGGTGAGAGGAAGGGAATCAAGGAATAAGAGAAAGAAGCAAAACTTTTAAGAGACACAAAAATGGAAAATTATCTGTTAATAAAGTGTATTATAATATCTTTAATGAACTAATAAAAGTGTATTCATGCTGGAAAAACTCATTTTGTATGCTGTAATGATATACAGTGATTGAATTTATTAAAAAATTCAAAAAAAACCAAAACAACAACAACAACAAAAACAACAAACAAAATGCTGCGTGTGTGTGCATAACTGCCCAAAATTCCGAAGGAGAATGGAGGAAAAGGGATTGCAGTGTGGCCATCCTCTACAAGAGGTGCTTCCTCAGTTCTCCTCTTTGTCTCTCTCTGGCATGCACAAGGGCCCTCAAACAAATTAAAAAGAAAAATAAATGAATTCAAAGTTAAAAAAAAAGTCAATAATCTATCCAAGGTGACATGACTACTGTAAGAAAGAACCAGAATTTGAATCAAGCAGGTTAGCTTCTAACTGCTATTTCGGTTGGATCCTCTCTTTTCTGGTTCTACTCATTTGGTGAAAGTTCCTTGGGAAACAACTCCCCCACTGAATGCAGTCAAGATAGGACTGTCAAGATGGGTTCTTTTCCACCTTCTATAATAATAAATGATGGGATGGCCAAATGCCCTTCCTTCCAGAAACATGACTCCTATGTAAGGAAGGGAAGTGATTGGATCTGAGGTATGTCCATTGTGGCTCCTTAAAGTAAGTCCACCTTAATTCTCCAGCACATATTTAAAGGGTTTTCTTATTTCTTATTTTCTAGCTTTCTCTTTAATATACTTTGCTCTAATATTTTAATAGTGTACTTTTTGTTTGCTTGTTTTTGCTTTATTTAGTCAATGTAGCTTTTAGCCAGTAGAGAATTTGAACAAGGGATATGAATTCATAATTTGGGATATCCCGGAATAGTTGTGGTGCAACCCTAAGTGTGTGAAATCTGTATTTTCTCATGTCAACTACTGGATAGTCACATTGTATTTCTCAGATCACGTGTACATGAAGAACTGGGACAATCATTGTACTTGTTAGCTCATTGGCCCTTTTTGTAGCTGTGTTGGAGAATGTGGTCCCTTTGAGTAGATGCCCTAGAGTCATAAGTAGTTTGAGATAATGTTCTTCCATTTTACTGGGCTTCATAAACTTTCTTTCTTTCTTTCTTTTTTTTTTTCCTTTGGAGAGGCTTTTGCTACAGGGCACGTGCGCTTGCCAGAAAGACAGAAAGAGACAGAGGGACAGAAAGCAAGAAATCACCCCCCCCAGGGAGGATGGCCACGCCACAACCCCTTCTCCTCCATTCTCCTCTCGGGATCTTGGGCACACACGCACACACGCCCGGCATGAGGTTAAGTCCCCAGGTCTGGAACTCGAACTGTGGTCGACTACATGGGAGTCCATCAATAAAGCCATTACACTAACTGCTGGTCCCACTTTTATAATCCTGACTGAAATGCTGTTCTTGTGCTCTGCACTGCAGTTTTGCCCTTTACAGCTGAAGGTAATGAAACCCCTTAAGGTTTTTTTTTTTCTGATTAGCATTTTATTTTTGATTAAGATGTAATTCACATATCTTTGCATGAAGTTTATCTTTTTAAAAATGTATAAATGTATAATTTTTTTTAGTATAGTTATAGGGTTGTGACCATTGCCACTATTTAATTTCAGAATATTTTTATCAGTCAAAAAAAGAGCACTTTTCCAATTAACAGTCACTTCCCAACCTTTGAAAAGTCAGTAATTTACTCTCAATCCATGCGTACTGTATCTTACTAGCGTTTTTTATTTAACATATTAAATGTTTAAGCATAATCTACTTTTACTCATTGACTTAACAACAGCAAAAATACATATATATCCTAATAGCTAGTGATTATAAAACACAAGATATTTAACCCTGTAAGTTTCAAAAATTAATTTTATACTTTTAGTTATTTTATTTCTGAGTTTGGGAAATTTTATAGGATTGTGCTTAAGTTTGATCTGAACTGAGCAAATTAGAACAATGGCACTTAGATTGAAAGGATACTCAGGATCAGATTCTGTAATCTTCCACATAATCGTTTGTGTTTTTTCCACCTTCCAATCACACAAACAGTGTGTGTGGAAAAGACTCATCTTTAATTAAGTCTTGTATTTAAGCAAGACAGAGGAAATTTGAAATTCTCTTGAATATATACTACTTCTCATGATCTTCCTAATGTCACATCAGAAATTAGAAACAGTCTTTATTGCAAGCTTTGGACTAATGAAGAAGTTAAGAACCACCATATAGTGATGCCCATTCTTTTCTTTTCTTTCTTTTTTTTCAGTTGTTTTTGCCATAGGTCATGTGCACTAGCCAAAGAGAAAGAGAGAAAAGGAAAGTGAGAAATCAACCCCTGGGGGGATAGTCACACCGAAATTGCAGTTCTTTCTCCTCCTGGAATTTTGGGCATGCATGGAACATGCCTGGCATGACTTTTGAACCTCCAGGTCTGGGATGTGAACCATGGTCAGCCATGTGGGAGTCCAGCAACTTAACCAAAATGTCACTTGCTAGTTTATTTTATAAATGTAATTCTTGGGAAGAAGAATGTCTAGTGGTTAAGAACTCAGGCTCTGAAAGTAGACTGCCTGCATTGAAATCTCACATCTGTTCTTACTAGTCATCGACCCAAGCAAGTCACTTAGCTTACTGTGTGTCAGTTTCCTTACATGTAAAACAACCTATCTTGCAAATTTGCTTTCAGTGGGTAAGATAATAGAAGTAAAGTGCTTAAAATGGTGATACATTCTTAGAGTTCATTTTAAATCTGGTGATTGATATGAATTGGAGCTACCCTTCCTCACTTCACTACCTCAATCATTGGAACAGCAACCATTTAATTAAAGCATATCCAAGCAGACCCCTCGCCTAAGGTTCATGGAAGAGTGATATTGTTAAGTTTTGATTGTAATAATGACAGTTCCAAATTGTTGAACAACTGCTCTGGGTTGAGCATGTGGGAGTGAACTTTATTTTTCTTTCAGTTTCTCAGGAGCCCTGTAAGGCAGGTGGTGTTTTCATTTCACCTTACAGAGTGGCTACATAACCTGCTCATGTTTTGCACATTCTTTACATTTTCTTTTTTTCTAAAAATTCATCTGTTAAGGTGATTCCTAGTGACTTTGTGAGAACTCTAGAGCCCAAATAAATAAATTTGTACTTCTCACATCTTTTTTTTTTTTTTTTTTTTGAGAGGTTCTTGCTACAAGGGTGCATGCGCTTGCCAGACAGACAGAAAGTGAGAATTCGCTCCCCCAGGGTGGATGGCCACACTGCAGTCCCTTCTCCTCCATTCTCCTCTCAGAATCTTGGGCACGCACGCATGTGTGCCCAGCGTGATTTTAGCCACTGGGTCTGGGACATGAACTGCGGTCGACTACATGGGAGTCCAGAGACATAGACATTATGCTAACTGCTGGTCCCCTTCTCTCATCTTTTCAAAGATTAATTAAGAGAGCACTGCAGATGCTGGGTACAGTGTGGTACTTGCCTGTAATTTCAGGTACTTAGAAGTCTGAGATAAAAGAACCTCAGGTTTGAGACCAATCTGGATAATGTAGTGAAACTGTATCTCTTGAAATAAGAAAGAAAGAAGGAAAGAGAGAAAGAAAAAGAAAAAAGAAAGAAAGAAAGAAAGAAAGAAAGAAAGAAAGAAAGAAAGAAAGAAAAGAAAAGAAAAGAAAGAAAGAGAAAGAAAGAAGGAAGAAGAGAGAAAGTAAGAGAGAAAGAAAGAAAGAAAGCAAAAAGGAAGGAAGGACGGAAGGAAGGAAAAAAGCGCTGTAAGAACATGTGTAACTAGCATACAAAACTAGACGGACAATCATGAGCTGAGTTCATTTGAGTAAGCAAGAACCCATGTTTCAGAAATTTGTCAGAGATGGGGCTTTGTAGAAGAGTTGTTAAGATACTAAAGATGTCTTCTTTCAAACTTTAACTCTGTTTCCATTTCTGTAGATGAAAAAGATAGGCTCAAAGCATATCCTATAGATCATTCCTCAAGGCTTTCAAAGGAAAGCATGCCCAGTTCAGTTGACTTTGGAACACCTGTAGATCCCACAGAAACAGAGTTCTTGGGGTCCAATTCCATGCATCAGAGTAATAAACTCTATGACCAGTGTCAAACATCACCTAAAGTGGTACTTTAACCAAATACAAACATGTGAGAATACTATCTTTTTTTATAATAAATTTTGTTTTTGTTTTTGTTTGTTTGTTTTTGCTATAGAGCATGTGTGCTCATCAGAGAGAAAGAGATAGCAAGACAGAAAGTGAGAAATCATCCCCCAGGGAATATATCACCATGGTCCCAGAGAAAAATAAATACTATACTCTAAAGCACTTAATTAAAAAATTAATGAGGGACTAGCAGTTAGTGTAATGGCTATGTCGCTGGACTCCCATGTAGTCGACTTTGGTTCGTGTCCCAGACCCGGTGGCTTAAAAAACTCACACTGGGCACATGTGCATGTGTGCCCAAGATTCCAAGAGGAGAATGGAGAAGAAGGGATTGAGGCATGGCCATCCCCCCCGGGGGGGGGGTGATTTCTTGCTTTCTATCTCTCTGTCTCTCTCTGTCTGTCTGGCGAGCACACACGCCCTATAGCAAAACCTCTCCCCCCAAAAATAATAATAATTAATAAAAGAACCATTTACAGAGATGGACACAGAGCACGGGCTAGTGAAACACTTGTGCACTGTTAACAGTAGCAAAGCTATTTCCAAAGTCAGAGGAGGAATTATTTGTCACTCATCTCTAAATCTCTAGTGTCACGCATAGTGCCTCTTATTATCATCATCATTACAATATAATTTAATGAATGTTTCCCATGTGCTGGCCACTAAGCTAAATTCTAAACATTCCAAATGTTCTCAGTCACTTTGTGATTAAAGAATTTTTGACTGTATTTTACAAAATGGAACATGAAAATTGGGAGTCAAGTAATGGGTGAAAGTTCATGTAGGTCATACATGCAAGCAGAATTAAAAATCAAGCCTGACTGAAAGTCTCTGTCATCCAAGTTACAATAAGTCAAGGCTCATTTTAGACATGAAATAAATTATTACTACAGTATTTGCTGATAAATGTTTTACTACTCCAAAAACCAGTAAACCAGTAAGTTTCCATCTAAACTCTAGGGAATAGCAAATAATATGTAACTCTTTTATTTATCCTGGTAGTTTGTCAGGAAACTGTTCATGCTACTTCCCCAATAAGATTACAAACTCCTTAAAAGCAGATCTAGCATGTTACACAGTTCAGTCTCTCTCAGAGACTCTGGCCTTTTGCAAAATTAGTCCTTGATTATTGGTATATAACATATATTTGTTATATATATTTTTCTATGTTTGTTCCACATTCTTAGCAGGGCTAAAAGCCTGACTTTCACCAAGTTTTCATTACAATTACTATTATTATTTTGGAATTTGTCAGAGGGTACACGGCTTCACAGAAGAGATAGCAAGACAGAAAGAGGGAAAGCGATAAATGAGCCCCCATGGTGCTTGGTCATGTCATAATCCCATCTCTTCCATTTCTTCTTCCTTTCACAACTTTAGGCATGCACGCAAAGTCACCAACTATATTCCTCAAACCATGGAAACTAGAACCACACAGTTGACCATATTGGATCCAACCATTAATACCTTATGTAGGTTAGCCCTATACATAGTTTTCTGTTTTGTAATTTTGCCAGAGGGCATAATACTCACGAGAGAGAGAGAGAGAGAAAGCATATTCCCATAAAGAATCCCTCCCTCCATTTGGGGATTTGGGGCATGCATGCACAAGTTTTCAGTGTGATTTTTCAAACCACCGTATCCAGGACTTGAACTACACGGTCAACCACGTAGGATCCAGCTATCTTAACCACTATGCCACCTATTAGCCCAAGTTTTGAAGCAGTGATTCTTATTTGTACAATGCAGCTTATATTTAGTTTTCAAGTCAAATTTAATTTTGTTTTCCCCCTGTCTACTTTCTTTGAAAATTTGGAAAATGTCAAATATGGGATTTGCAAAACTATAATAAATTATTTTTATAAAGGACAAACAGTAGACCTGTCAGACTCATGTATCTTTTTTTTTTTTTTTTTTTTTTTGAGAGAGATTTTCGCTATAGGGCGCGTGCGCTCGCCAGACAGACAGAGAGAGACATAGAGACAGAAAGCGAGAAATCACCCCCCAGGGGGGATGGTCACGCCGCAATCCCTTCTCCTCCATTCTCCTCTCGGGATCATGGGCACGCACGCACACGTGCCCGGCGTGAGTTTTAAGCCACCGGGTCCGGGACGCGAACCGCGGTCGACTACGTTGGGAGTCCAGCGACATAGCCATTACGCTAACTGCTGGTTCCCAGACTCATGTATCTTTTATAATGGCTTCCATAACCAGATTTCAGTTTCTTAGAAAGTGTTTCTGACCTTTGCTGATAAGCTAGAGAAGGAATCCTTACTGCTTGCTGACCCATGTGACTGATACTGACATCAAAGAGACAAGTTCATTCAGGACAACCTTGAAAAATGCTTAACAAAGCATTGAATCTCTGTGATTTGGATCAAATTTAATGCAAGATTGAATTTTTGGTTGAGGAATATGCTGACCACTCTTGAGTCTCCTTTTTATTTATTTATTTTAGTTTTTAGTTTTTTGCTGTAGGGTGTAGTCACTCGCTGGAGATATATATGGAGAGGGAAAGTAAGAAATCACCTCCCAGGGGGCATGGCCATGTTGCCATCCTTTCCCCTCCATTGTCCTCTCAGAACTCTGAGAATATGAGCACACTCATCTGACATCTTTTTCATGTTGTCAAGTCTCAAGCCATTCAGTTGGCCATGGGGGATTCAGCTGCCTTAACTATGCCACCTGCTGGCCCAAGTCTTCCCATTTATATCGCTAGTTCCATCTTCCTGGAACACTCTCAAATGAACTAGGGTGCAGCCCCAACTATATTTCACAGTAGAGCCTTGTGGTAAAGAATCCATGCTCTGGGACCAGCAGGTGGCATGGCTGTTAAGGTGTTGGACTCCCACATGGCTGACCACAGTTCTGGTCCTGGACTTGGTGGCTTGAAATTCACCTGGGGAATGTGTGCATGCATTCTGAAAATCCCAGAAAGAGAATGGAGGAGAAGGGATGGCAGTATGGTCATTCCCTTTGTGGGGGTGATTTCTCACTTTCCCCTCACTGTCTATTCCTGTCTCTCTGGCAAATGCATGCACCCTATTGTGAAAAAAAGAAAGAAAGAAAGAAAGAAAGAAAGAATCTATGCTCTGGAGACAACCCCCAGTTTTCTAGATCTATCATATCTTTGACTAAATATCTGACCTTGAGCTTGGCGCATAATCATTCTGAGTCAGTTTACATATCTGGAATACAAGAAAAATAACACTCACCTCAACACAGATGTTATGAGAATTAAAATGAGATTATGAAAATAAAATGTCAGTACAATTCCCAGTACACAGTAAGTGCTAAGCAAATAGGAGCTACTATAATGATTATCTAGCTCAAATATTTTTTCCTCTCTTCAGCCTGCTTATCCTTCCCCAGTTAGAATTACTCACTTCTTTCTTTGCCCTTGCAGTACCTATTTTAGTGACCATCATGATTGTACTTGCCTTTCTATATTAAAATTATTTATGTCTTACATCCTATAGCCATAACATGGGACTTGAGATTTTTTTGTATCTCCAGTATAGTTGTTTTGTCTGGAATAAAATGAATGAATGGATGAATAAGCAAATGAATAAATGGATGCTAAGATGCAAAATGCTCTTAAATAAGACATAATTATTCCAAAGTGATCAAACTGCTTGAACATAATTTGTGTAATAAGAGACTGTCTCAGGATATACTTGATAAAAAATAGTCAGTAGAAAGGCTTGAGAAGATGATCTTTATGATTCATTTAATCGGTCACTTGCTTCCTTCTGAAGTTGGGAAGGGGAGATTCCATCTCTCATTTCTATATTTCAACAATAATAATAATAAAAAAATCATTCTCTGGGATCAATGCCTGGTACGATAGGGCAGTATTCATTTGCAATTCTTAATTTGTGGCAAATGCAGAACAGTCTCCACGGCCAGTGTCATCTGCATACAGCAGCATAATCATTTTTTCCTTATAGTAAAGATTTTTTATGAGTCATAAGTCTTCTCCAGGGGGTGTGGTTATCATCAGATAATCACACCCCTGGGAGATTAAAAACACTTATCTTTGGATCATGACTTGCAATGCCCCAGGGGTGTGATTATCTCAGGAAACTCACACTCTCTGTCATGCCTAATTGCTTAATTATTATAGCAGCGAGTTCACACCACCATACAGGAACTAAAGTTGTGTCAGCATTTTCACAATAAATTCCTTTTCCGAGATTCTATAACTCAGCCATTAAAAAAAATAAAAAATAAAAACATCCGTGTTCCATTGAAGCACTGCTGCACTGTAGTAAAGGTCTAACACCTGGAAACATTTCTTCAATAGATTATTTTTAACCTCAAAAATTAGTTCACCTACTCAACTGACTGAAAAAAAAATGCTAATTAAATGTCTTTCCTATCTATGCTCTGGAGACAACCCCCAGTTTTCTAGATCTATCATATCTTTGACTAAATATCTGACCTTGAGCTTGGCGCATAATCATTCTGAGTCAGTTTACATATCTGGAATACAAGAAAAATAACACTCACCTCAACACAGATGTTATGAGAATTAAAATGAGATTATGAAAATAAAATGTCAGTACAATTCCCAGTACACAGTAAGTGCTAAGCAAATAGGAGCTACTATAATGATTATCTAGCTCAAATATTTTTTCCTCTCTTCAGCCTGCTTATCCTTCCCCAGTTAGAATTACTCACTTCTTTCTTTGCCCTTGCAGTACCTATTTTAGTGACCATCATGATTGTACTTGCCTTTCTATATTAAAATTATTTATGTCTTACATCCTATAGCCATAACATGGGACTTGAGATTTTTTTGTATCTCCAGTATAGTTGTTTTGTCTGGAATAAAATGAATGAATGGATGAATAAGCAAATGAATAAATGGATGCTAAGATGCAAAATGCTCTTAAATAAGACATAATTATTCCAAAGTGATCAAACTGCTTGAACATAATTTGTGTAATAAGAGACTGTCTCAGGATATACTTGATAAAAAATAGTCAGTAGAAAGGCTTGAGAAGATGATCTTTATGATTCATTTAATCGGTCACTTGCTTCCTTCTGAAGTTGGGAAGGGGAGATTCCATCTCTCATTTCTATATTTCAACAATAATAATAATAAAAAAATCATTCTCTGGGATCAATGCCTGGTACGATAGGGCAGTATTCATTTGCAATTCTTAATTTGTGGCAAATGCAGAACAGTCTCCACGGCCAGTGTCATCTGCATACAGCAGCATAATCATTTTTTCCTTATAGTAAAGATTTTTTATGAGTCATAAGTCTTCTCCAGGGGGTGTGGTTATCATCAGATAATCACACCCCTGGGAGATTAAAAACACTTATCTTTGGATCATGACTTGCAATGCCCCAGGGGTGTGATTATCTCAGGAAACTCACACTCTCTGTCATGCCTAATTGCTTAATTATTATAGCAGCGAGTTCACACCACCATACAGGAACTAAAGTTGTGTCAGCATTTTCACAATAAATTCCTTTTCCGAGATTCTATAACTCAGCCATTAAAAAAAATAAAAAATAAAAACATCCGTGTTCCATTGAAGCACTGCTGCACTGTAGTAAAGGTCTAACACCTGGAAACATTTCTTCAATAGATTATTTTTAACCTCAAAAATTAGTTCACCTACTCAACTGACTGAAAAAAAAATGCTAATTAAATGTCTTTCCTTTTTCTATTATTTTCCGGGCAGCTGAGAAAACAATATGTATATTAAAGATATAAATATTGTTTGTTTCTATCTAAAACATAAGAAAGGTCATGTAATTTCCAGCTTGCTTGAAAATATACTTTTTGGAGCCATTCATAAAAGAATAACTATAGTTGGTTATTGTCATAAATACTAAGTTCCAAATCTCAGTCAAATATTTCCTTAGCTCATGGAGTATTAACTTTCTGAAGAAGACTGAGTAATAGATAGGTTGATAGAAAATGGGAAGTAAGGAGAGATATAGCCAAAGCACTGCAAAGTTTCTTGTGATAAGGTACCTGAGTCTTAGTTTCTGAACAGTGACAGCCTGGAAGAGTCTGGCCCACATAAATCAATTCACAAAAAACCCAAAACTATAAACTACTTACTCTGCTAATGCATTAATGTGCAGAGGTATCTTTACTCTAGTGGCTGTAATTCATTCAAGGTAACACCTTCCTGAGAGCAGCATTCCTGAGATGCTAACAAAATGTTCTTCTGTAAACATGGAATGGGATTAGATAGGAAATACTGAGTGGTGTTTCATGCAGAAGGTGCTGAAGGCTAAAGGCCCTTGTTCCTTGTTCTTAGAGGGTACCCTTCCATTTCTGAACAATTCCTAAAATAGTGGATGCAGCATCTCTTCTTGGGGCATTCTTCCAAAATTTTGACCTTCAATTAATCCATACATTTAGAAAACTTAGGTCTTGAATTTAAATCTTTCAAAAAAATAGAAAAAAAATACCAATAATTTCTTAATTCCTCCACTCATTCTTTTAATTTATTTTCACTCGTTCTTCGTCTTTTTTTTTTCTTTTTAGAAGATGCTGTTAATTTCTCTCTTAAATGCCATAGAGTTGATAAACACCTGATCTACTACATCTGACTACTTTTGCCAAAGTTTTACCTTTTTGTTTTGTTTTGTTTTTGTTTTTATTTTGTTTTCCATAGGGCACATGCACTTGCAGAGAGAGACAGAAAGAGAGAAAGTGAGAAATCATCCCTTGGGGAAGATGACAATGCTGCAATCCCTTCTCCTCTATTCTCCTCTTGGGATTTCAGTTACACACGCACATGCTCCTTGTGTGTTTCTCAAATTGTTCAGTTGACCATGTGGGATCCAGTCACCTTAACCACAAAGTCATCTGGCTGGCTCAATTTCTATCAATCCTATCTTAAACTATTTGATCTTTAAAGAAAAGAATAAGCTTCTTCTACTTATTTCTTTCTACTTTCTTTTATAGAGAGTTTGAGACCAAACACAAATACTGTATTTTCTTAATAGTGAAACAAAACTATCTTTAAATGAAGAATATGTATATCCACTTTTGCCAACTCAAAACAAAAATGTTTCTTCTCATTTGTAATCGAGACATCTTATATTGTTAGATAAGAGGTCAATGATGCAAGTACATTTCTGATTTTTATTGAAATGTTGAGTAATATCTTATTGTACTTTTCACAGAACATAAACACATGCTTCAAATGTTTTGGTTTTGATAATAGATAATGAGGCACTAAGTAAACCATCAGAAAAATAGAAGTTTAAATAGAGGAAATCAAAACAGAGAGGATTTTTCCCCTTCTTTAATCACTTTCCATATAAATTTTACTATAGCTCTTGCCTGGAAATTATATAATCATTTTACAAAACACATGTGTTGGCAACATCCACTACACAGTTACTAGTGATAAGGTGACAGTAGATGAAAACAGCTGGTGTTTTATGAATATTGAGATCAAGATGGTTTATTGAAAGAGAAAAGAGTAACAGTTGTTAAATAAAACGATAGTCAATATAGGAGCCAATATGTATATTTCATGTACGTAATTATGCATTTTTATGTTATCGAAAAAAAAGATAGATCCACAGTTACTTGAGGATTATTTGGAGATATACAAATGAAGAAAATGAGATCTAGAGAGTAAAAAAACATTGCAGAATAGGACACAACTATTCTGGAACAAAAAGCTGTAACTTTTTAAATTTGTTCAGCATTCTTATTTATACATACACACCTTTCAAGAGTATGAGGAAAAGGGATTCATGAGAAGAAAAAGGTTAGTTACTACCACTCTATGAGGCTATTAACAATAGGGGAGAGTTCCCAACAATGCATAGGTAAATACAAAATATAAAGAAGTAGCTAGAATTTTTAAATATAGGGAATAAGATTTTTAACCTTTTGGGAAGTCAAGTACTTATTAGAGAAACCAAAAATTGATATAGTCATACACACAGAACTTAGCATAAATCGAAATAGTTCGTGAGTGGCTTAGAGTGCATTTGGAGATCACAGTTTAAGAACCTCAACTGCAAAGAGGAGGCATGTAGCAGATTATTATTGCTGTAGGTAAAATACCTCCCAAAGTGGTTCAGGATTGTGTCTGGACAAGTGTATACAGCTACTCAACTCCCACCACAAATATCATATGGCACATCTTCATCAGTACAAAAAAAGTCCTTCCTTCATTACCCTTTGCACACAGTCGTGATACCAACACTGGTCCTAGACAATCCAAGGCCTATTTATTTCCTGTTGTTTTAGATTACATTTGACTTTATCAAAAGTTTCACATAAGTGTATTATGGTTTGAACTCTTTTCTGTTGGCTTTTTTGCTCAACTGAATGTCTTAGAGGCACAGCCATGTCATATATAATAGCAATTTGCCTTTTTTTTGCTGATAATAATTCAATGCATGAAATATTATTGATGAACAATTAATCCTGTTTTAATTTTGGGCTACCATGAACAGAGCTCTTCTGAGCATTTTTGTGTTAAATCTGTGTGAACAGATGTTTTCATTTTCTTGAAAAAAAATTCAAGAATACAATTGTTAAATTATATGATAAATATATATTTAACTTTAGGAGAAACTGCCAGAATATTTTCCATAGTGACTGTGCCATTTAACATTCTCTTCAACAATAGACAATGATTTCAGTTCCAATAGTCCCCTTTTTACCTGCACTGTTCATTCTGTGCTTTCAGTTACCCATAGTCAAATGTAGTCTAAAAATATGAAATGGGATTTCTAGAATTGAACAAGTTCTAAGTTTTAAATTGTGTGGAATTCTGGGTAGTGTGATGAAATCATATGTCATTCTACTCTGCCCTATCCAGGGCAAGAGAAATCCCTATATCCAGCCTTTACGAGCTGTGTTTGCTACTCACCCATTAATCATTTAACACCTGTCTTGGTTATCAGATTGATAAAACACAGCATATACAAATGCTCCTCAATTTACAGTGGAGTTAAGTCCAGATAACGCTATTAAGTAAAAAATACTTTAAGTTGAAAATGCACTTAATATCTCAGTAAAACTGTTGTAAAATCAGAAAATTGTAAGCCAAGACACTGCAAATTCTAATGGTCCTTGACTTACAATGAGATTACGTCCTCATGAACCCATCACTTGCTTAAAAAATTGTACGTCAAACCATCATTAAGAGGGGGATTATTTATACACTGTTTGGTACTATATGTAGTTTTAGGCAACCACTGAGGTCTTGAAACATATTCCCTATAGATAAGAAGAAATTAATGTATTCCTCATTCACGCCAATGCTTGTAACTACCAGTCTGTAAAATTCTAATGGCCGTGATTAAAAAATGAAGTGATTGTGGGGCCAGCAGGTGGTGTGGTGGTTAAGAGACTGGACTCCCACATGGCAAACCATGGTTCAAGTCCCAGACCTTGTGACTTGAAAATCATTCTAGACATGTGTGCATTTGGGCCCAAAATACTAGGAGGAGGTTGTGGTGTGGCCATCCTCCCTGGATGGTGATTTCTTAACTTTCTTTGTCACTGCCTTTCTCTATCTCTCTGGCAGGAGCACATGACTTATCGGGGGAAAAAGTAGCTGCACACTGTCTCTCATTGTGACTTAGAATTGTACATCCTAATAGCTATTAATGTTGAACATTTTTTAATGTGCTTACTGGCCATTTGTTTATTTATTTTTTATTAAGTGTCTGTTCAAACATTTGACCCATTCAAAATTGTATTTATTTTTGAGACATCACAATTCTTTATGTATTCTGGGAAAAGATCCTTAGAAGGTAACTTGTATCTTTAGCTATCTCTTATATCTATACCTCTGTATCTATATATAATTTTCTGCAAATTGGTAGTTTGTATTTTTTGTATTGCTAGAAGTAAATTTTAAAAAGTTTTTTCTTTCATTTTATCAATTGATAAAATCAATTAAATATTATTTTTACTTTATTTTATATGTTCTTTGTGTCCTTCCAAGAAATTTTAGCAAACTCAAGCTCAGATAGATTTCTCCCTTTGTTCGGGAGAGAGGGATGTGAGTTAATTGTTCAGATTCATGTCTTTCTTCTTAATTCATTTAATATAGTGAATTATATTATTAATTTCTGACTATTAGGGCCAGTAGGTGGCATAGCAGTTACATTGCTGAACTCCCACATGGCTGACCATGCTTCAAGTCCCAGACTCAGTGGCTTGAAGCTCACACCAGGCAGCTGTGTGCGTGCCCAAGATCCCAGGAGGAGAATAGAGAAGGGGTTGCAGCATGGCCATGCCCCTGGGGGCAGATTTCTTGCTTTTGGTCTCCCTGTCTTGCAATGTCTCTCTGGTGAGTGCATGTGGCCTATAGCAAAAATCTGTCAAAAAATTATTAAAAAATGATAATTTCTGATTACTGAACCAAATGCATTCCTGATTTTCTTAGCATATTTGATAGTCCCTCAGAGAACCACCAGATAAATAAAAATACATAACCACAATTTATGGTAAACAAGGTTCTTATTGCATACCCCTGGCTCTAACAAGTCACACCATGCGTGATGGTCTTCTGCCCCATAGCTACCAGCTAAGCAAAAACACTGCAATTTTTTTTTTTTTCAGAAATTACCAGTCTCTTTCTTTATTAAGTGCTCTCCTGGCTGGTGTTAATTTTTGCCTACATTTCCAAGTCTCTAGAAAGTTACACTTCTCAGATTTTGCCAGTCTATAATTGCCTCAGGAGAAAAATGACTTCTAGAGCACCCTGCTCCACCATTTTTACAATGACAGCTTTCCCAAGTAACAAATTTTGGAATTATATTTTTTTGTCTAAATTAACAAAAGAAAGAGAGAGAGAGCACATGTTCTGGCTAGAGAAACATGGTGAGAGGGGGAGTCAGAAAGCACCGCCCTCCAACTCCCCCCAGGGGGGATGGCCATGCCACAACCTCTTAGCCTCCATTTCTCCTTTTGGGATTTTGAGCAAACATGCACATACACCTGATGTATTTTTTTAAATTACCCGATCTAGAACTCAAACTATGCAGTCAGTCATGTACTATTCAGTTGTCTTAACTGCCATACTACTAGCTGGTCTGATTAAGAATATTTCCTAATTTCCCTTATAGTTACTTTTTTTGACCTATGTTTAATTTAGAATTGTGCTGTTTATATCAAATATCTCTTCCAGTTATTTTTCAATGGTTGATTTCTAATATAACTGGATTTTGATCAAAGAAAATATTCTATATAAGCTATTATTTTAAATTTACTGGGATTTGTTTTATGCCCTGCATATTGTTTATTTCAATGAATATTTTCTGTACACTTGAGAAGAATGTATATTCTGATGTTGGGTATTTTGGTCAATAAATGCCAATTAGATCAAATGGTTAGCTGGGTTTTTAGGTATACTTCCTTTCTTTTTTAAAAATCTATTTGTTTCATTATTTATTGAGAATGAGTGTTATATTCTCCAAGTATAATAATGTATTCTTTCTCTTTTCGGTATGCTTTTGCTTTGTGTATTTTAATGCTCTCTAATCATAAGACACACCTTTAGGATTGTCATGTCTGCTTTATATATTGATCCTTTTATCTTTACGAATTTACCTCTTTTTCATTTTGGTAATAATGCTTATTCTGGTGTTTACGTTATTTACTATTAATAAAAAAATGAGTTGTTATGATTAGCATCTGCATGGGCTTTAATCTTTTCCATATTTTTGTTATTAATGTAATCTGTTCTCATTTGTATGTTTACAGGTTAAGCTGAGCTTCATAGACAGTGTATTTTGATCTTTTAAATAGCACATTACATGGTTTTCATTTAATGCAATTATTAAAATGTTTGAGATTAAGTCTACTCTCTTGTTAGCTGTTTCCTATTTTTCCCATCTGATTTTTCTTTCCTTTCAAATGTCTTTCCTTTGGATTAATTGAGTAATTAATAGAAAACCATTTCATTTTTATTATTGACACAGGCAGCAAGATATTTTTTATTCTTTCTAGAATATTTTTATACTTTTTGGGGGTAATCATGCAATAACCTTTGTTCTAGTGATAGTTGAGTCTCATTACTGAGTCATGTCCCTTCTTAGTTTTCTGATTTTTCTGACCCTTCAAAGAGAATTTCTTCTGACTAGTTGGAAATCAAATGCCTTTTTACTCTGCATGAGTTTTTGAAAACATTTAGTTTACAGTTTGGATACTCTTTGTTAATCCCTGTAAAGTTTCATGTTTTGTACACACTGCTTAACGTTCAGTGAAGAATCAGGGTACTCATTGTTTATTTTGGGAGCCTATTTTCTACATGTTTTCCTTCTATGTAGAAGCCATAACGTTCGGTCACTTTTTCTTATGTAAACTCTCTAGCCTACAGGTTAAGGGAGTCAGATCCCATATCACCTGTTGGAATTCACAGTTCAATTCTCAGCCCCAGTGGTTTCATAGGCATGCCAGTCCATGTGAATGCATATCCAAAATCCTGACTGGGTGGAGAAATGCAGAAGGAATTAGAGCATGACCATGCTCCATTAAGGGTGCTTCCCTTCTCTCTTTTTCTCCATCCTTCTCTGTATAGGTGGTTCTATTTTCAGGTTTTTGAGGGACTGTCATACTGTTCTCTGTAATAGCTGTACTTATTTAGATTCCCACCAATAGGGCATAAGGGTTCTCTCTTCTCAACAGCCTTGCCAGAACTTGTTATTCATCATTGCTTTTGATAATAGTAATTTTTTTCATCTTCTTATTACTATTTTTACATTTGCTATAGGGCCATGTGCTTGCTGGAGAGAGACAAAGAGGAAGAAAGTGAGAAGCATCTCCTCCTCCCAGAGATGACCACACCACAATCCCTTCTCCTCCACCCTTCTCTAGAATTTTGGGCACTCACACACATGTGCCAGGCATGATTTTCAATCTGTTGGGTCCAGGACTTGAACAATGCACTTGGCCATGTGGGATCCAGCTGCCCTAGCCATCACGCCTCCTAGGTTACCTGACAATAGTAATGTTAGACTTTAATTGTAGTTTTGATTTATATTTCCTTGGTGATTAATGATGATTAACCTTTTCCATGTACTTGTTGGCCCAGGTGTATGCCTTCTTTTGAGACCTTTTCTTTTCTATGGAACTAATGTGGTATAGTTTTTTGTAAATTTTTGATGGCAATATTTTCTGTATTTTTAAGACTTTTTATAGATTAGTAGGGATCTGAATATGGCTACACTTTCATCCTCTAATCTTAGATTAAAAAAAAAAAAAACTTCTAAAAACATATAGATTCCCCTGCCCCCAGTGGTGCAGCAGTAGTAATGTAACTGGATCTACATGGGAAAGTCCTAAGTTCGCTCCCTGGAGCATCCCTGTACACAGAGCTTTCATGTGTACCCATGATCCAAGTTGGCTGAGGCTGGGGATGGATCACCCCATGAAGACTATGGGTGGGGTACCTATCTCTCTTTCTCTCTCATTGTTTTATGATAGAAATAAAGATCCTTAGAAAATACTGGAAAACATTTTTAAACAGAAATGTATAGGATCCTAATGGACCAATGAACTGTTCATTTTTTCCTCCTTGTTCTTTTCCCTCTCTTTCTCTCTTTCTCCACTCTTTGTATTTTAAGCCAGAATCAAAGGTTACATTTAATTTACATTTTCGGGTGAACTGTTGTGTCTGCAACTAAGAGATTTTCCTCTCATTTATAGACTAAGACAAAAAAATTCACAATTTTTCTTGGTGACGACCCCAATCTCTACTTCCTCCAATCAGGGATAAAAACAAGTGATTATAATCTATGTTCCTGCTTGTTGTTAAATGAGATCTCATGTATGAGATTTAAGTATAAAAATGCTTAACACTACATAGAAAACAATACTTAGTCAATAATTGTTTTGGTATAATGGAAGCCAACTTTCTAGACTGAAAAACAGTTTAATTCAACCTCTGAGGTATGAGTGTGTGTGTGTGTGTGTGTGTGTGTGCGCGTGCGTGTATATATTTTATATACATATATTTAGGGGCACTTACAAAAGTTCATAAAAAATAAAATTAAAATATGAGTTTATTTTGATCCAGAAATATTGAAATCCATGCATAGTTTACTTTATTCATAAAACACATTTTCCTGAACTATAATCTTAAGATCGTGTGTCTGTATGTGCATGTGTGTTTTTTTCTTTATATTGCTTTGATCTTACAGATTTTTCTCTTTAGTTTATGGTTTATTCCCTATTTAATATAACTTGGACTTCTTCTAGACATTCTCAAGTTCCTTTAACATAAGAGGATCACAGCTAAAACTAATAATAAGTATTGATCAGTGGCAAGAGTAGAGAATACTGAAATATATTTCAATATAATATATAAAAGAGAGAGACCAAAGTTAGAAGGATTAGGTAATAGAGATTATAAAGAGAATTGATGTTTATTGAATGCCTGCTATTATAACAATTTTTAACCTTTATTTTTTGTTGGAGAGATTTTCACTGTAGGGCGCGTGCGCTCGCCAGACAGACAGAGAGAGACATAGAGACAGAAAGCGAGAAATCACCCCCCAGGGGGGATGGTCACGCCGCAATCCCTTCTCCTCCATTCTCCTCTCGGGATCTTGGGCACGCACGCACATGCGCCCGGCGTGAGTTTTAAGCCACCAGGTCCGGGACGCGAACCGTGGTCGACTACGTGGGAGTCCAGCGACATAGCCATTACGCTAACTGCTGGTTCCCTACAATTTTTAACCTTTTGTGAGAAATCATTAAGCACTAGGTGCTACACTAGCAAGTTACATTTTTTAACTCACTGACTTTTCACAATAATCCTAAAATGAGTTTCCTCATTTTACAGGTGATGACACGAAGTCTCATAAAAGGAGAGGCTGAAATGCTCTAAAAAGATTGTCTAGTCACTGCACATGTGAGAGAGAATAAATTATTCACACAGCTAAAAATGGTACAATCAGGCAAAATATCATGTCTTTCAATTGATCATTTTCCCCACAACTTATTTTTCTTACAATGCCAATGTCAGAATATTGATTATGTAAGCATTCCTTCTAGTTTTGTCATTTAAATATTTTTTTCTAGGAAAAAAAAAAGCAAACTATAAAAACAATTTGCAACTCCACTGAGACAACAGCTAAAGTCAAAGTAGAATACACTATTTCTTATTCTCAATTGAGACTTGCTCAACGCTTGACCACAATGCTTATGTTTCATTTCAGAAACTTGTCCAATTTAAATGAAAGAGTCCAGTTTGCTAATAACCCTCCAAGAGGGTGCCTAGGACACTCAAGAACATATGCTGGTAACTGATTCAACCTCATCTTAATTCAACGTTTTATTAGAAACAAAATAATTTATGTATGACAGTTGCAATGATTCTGTCCATTATTTTAAGAATAGTTTCACATTCACTAAGTATGTGAAATTATTGCTTACTTTATCAAAATTACATGTCACTGTTTTGGAGATAATTTTGCTATAAAGTCACCTGTCAGACACTTTGCAGTTTGGATGTCTGCCGAGTATAGATTGTGCAACCAAACAAACTAATTTATATAGTAAAGTGCACTTTCGTTTATTTTAATTTTCTTTATGTTCTAATAGGATATTTTCTTCTGGCTTATATACGACAGGCAGAGTAAAAACCACTGGTTGTTATGAATATTCTTATATTCCTTCAACATGATACAGTGTCATTTAAATACTATAAGTAACTATTACATTTGTAAAAACAAAGCTTTAGGCAGATGTTTTACACCTAGTTTTAAACATCTTCAGTCTTGGGACCAGCAGTTAGCGTAATGGCTATGTCGCTGGACTCCCATGTAGTAGGCCGTGGTTCGCGTCCCAGATCCGGTGGCTTAAAACTCATGCCGGATGTGTGTGCGTGCGTGCCCAAGATCCTGAGAGGAGAATGGAAGAGAAGGGATTGCGGCGTGGCCATCCTTCCTGGGGGGTGATTTCTCACTTTCTGTTTCTCTGTCTCTCTCTGTCTGTCTGGTGAGCGCATGTGCCTTATAGCAAAAACCTCTAAAAAAAACCCCCAAAAACAAAAAACAAAAACAAAAACAAACAAACAAGAAACATTTTCAGTCTTGTGGGACCTTCAGAGAATTCAATTCCTTTGGAATAGAATTATTATGTTTCCCCTGAATTTTGAATAGCATAGCCATGTATCATAAAGACCATAAAACTAGTCCAAAGAAACCAAAGGAGTATAAGGGATTATGGGAAGAAAAGAAGGGAGATTTTCTTTTTTTCTGGGTGTTAACCGATTATTTCTAAAAATCTAATAAAACGTAGTTTGAGTTATCTGCTGTTAGCATTTGTGTTCAAGACTAAATGGAAGGGACTGGACCAGACTCTGTGGTGCAGCTGGTAGACTGTGTAACTGAAAACCACGTGCTGACCATGTTTCCAGTCCCTGGTCAGTGGCCTGAATATATGCTGAGCTCTTGCTCATTTGTCCAGAATCAAGGCAGGATGGAAGGCAGAAGGAAGGGGATTGCAGCATGACCAATCCCTGGGTAGGGTGTGGGAACACGTTTAAGAGAGAAAGTCTGAGGTGTGGGGACATGCGCTGAGCAAACACCACATGCTCTTTTGGGGTTTGGCAGAACCTTGTAACTTGTCTTTCCCTGACCTTGGCTGCAGACAGAGCAAGGGTGGAAATTACTAGGGGCGTTCCAACAGACACATCTAATGGACTTCAAGAAACATCTTGACCCCAATTAGTAAAGTCCAATCCCTGCTCTGAATCTGAAAGGTTCTTTAGACTTCTCTGGGTGTGGTGGTGCACTCCTTATAGAGAAGTTCTTTAGCTCCTTCCCCATACCTAATAGCTAGTTCTCTGCATTAGAAAGGAAGATGAGATTTACTCTAGATGGGATTACCACCAAGGGATACACCTTGCCCCTGGTATGACTAATCTCTTATAGATTTGTTAACTGCTTCTTATTGTCTGTAACCTGGCAACTAATCCATGAAGTGTCATGAAACATACATGTGTAATGTCTCCTTGTACTATAAATAAAGACGTCCAGTTCATCTGGGCGGCACAAGTTGCTTGGGCTACCTAGGCTCAGGCTGCTTGTGTCCCTTTCTACTCTAACCCTTTGTCTCGTTCTTTCCAATTCCCCGGTCCTGGCAAGATGGAGGGCTTTCTCTTTCTCGTCCTCTTTCTCTTCCTCAGCAGCAGCCCTCTGATCATGATTCAGCCAGACCCAAGCCCTGGGGCGGATGCTGACAGTAGGGTGCTTCTTTCTCTTGGTCTCTCTCACATGCACATTCATATACTCTATTATGAGCTAAAATAATAATATAATAATAATAACAATGGAAGAGAGTGAGTCACTGGAAACTTCTATATCACTTTTACCAAGTAGCAGATACTACATTGCCGGGGACCAGCCTCGGTGTGGGTGGGTTATCTCGACAGAGGCGGCGAAGGTGAAGAGAAGACAGAGACCTCGATGCCTTTTCATGCATGTCCTTTGCCAGATACCCCTCAGAGATCGCTCTCTGAGAAGTGACAACTGCTAGGAATCATCGTGCCTTTTTATTCAAAATGTGATACATACAAGTAAATGGGTGAGGGGCAGTAAAAGATTTACTCTAAGGAACAGGGTATACAAAGCATGGAAGCAATAATTATAAAACATGCTGTTTGTCTTGTCAGATTAGGTAAATATCAATCACAGTTTTGAGGAAGTCCATTTATCTGTTGTATCTTCTTAGATCTTGATTACTGGGGAAGGGTCTTTTGAAGAGGGGGCTTGCAGGATGTTTGATAACTTCAGTCCTGGGCTAGGGCGATAACGTTGCTGGTTGCAAAGACCTAGATAGAAATCTTGTCTTGTTAAGTAAAGACACAGTTATATATGGACTATCTATACATTACAACAATAGAGGGTGAGTCTATGATCTTATATGGGAAAGGAAGATGATCTTGTAGCTCAGGAGACAACACAGGATGTTTTATTAGCAGTTTTTCATAGTCAACAGCACATAGATGAGAAACTCTTTGTAGTTGAAAGCTACCTGTTGCTTTAGATTAAGAGCTCCCA